>NW_026589732.1:9889230-9985956 GCF_907164565.1 Psammomys obesus | reverse complement strand
TGTGTGTGTGTGTGTGTGTGTGTGTGTGTGTGTGTGTGTGTGTGTGTGTTGGGTGTCTTCAGCTCTCGGTCTCTGCCTTGTTTAGTTATTCATTTGGTATTTAGAAACAGGCTCTCCGATCTCAGCGCTATTGATGGCTGGAAGAGGACCACAGGCCTATGAGCTCCAGGAATCTGCCCTCCTAGCATGTTACAGAAGCATGCTGCCATGCCCTGGTTCTGTCTGGGTGCTGGGGCGCTGAACTCAGTCCTCACGCTTATGTGGCAGGCATTTTTTCACTGAACTGTCTCACTAGCCACAGAAAAAGCAGATGTGGCAGCCTCATCTCTGTAAGCTTAGTGCCGGGAGGAATAGACAGGTGGACCCGGCAGTTCAGTGGCCAGCCTGGTTAGGAGGGTTCTTTTTTTTAAAAAAATTTTGTGTGTGTGCATGCATCCTGGGATAAGTGTGGAGACTGGAGAACAACTTTGTAAAGTCTGTGGTTTGTGAGCATTGAACTCTGGTAGCAAGGCTTTCTTGGCAAGCGCCTTACACTGCTGAGCCATCTCACCCCTTCTCTAAAAGTCATAGGAAAGAGTAAAAGAAATTTTGCCTTTGCCAAAAAGCAGATCTGGTCCAGAGCCTTGCCTTCCTGTTCACTTCCTGTTCACCAGCCTGGTCTTAAGTTTGTTGCTAGACTCTTCAATGTCACAACTTCTTGTGGCTGTAGCTTGAGAAACAGCGACATTAACTAGTGGCAGGAAGAATTAAAAACAGCATTTATAAAATCCTGGCCACTGCAGACATGCAATGCGGGTTAGTAACATTTACTGTGGGTGTTTATACTTTGACTCCTTCTCAAGCCAAACCTGAGTGTTCAGAAACATTTACACGGTGTGTCCAAGAAGTTCAAAGATGAAGCCTGTGAACAGATTGCAGAGTTGTGTAGTCCCAGAAGCTATTTCACCTCCATTTTGCCTTCCCTGTCATTTCTCTAGTCCACGTGTCCCCGTCAGTTTCCCCGGTGAGTGTCTCTCCTCTTGAAGTCAGAGCCCACATCCTCTCAGGGAGGAACAAAGGGTATGATGCAAGTTGCTTTCAAAAGCTCTGAGACTGGGAAGGCAGGGAACAAAATAACCTCACTCTGACAGAAGCTGAGCTCTTGAGTCCTCCTGTCCAGAAGAAAGAGTAAGTAGCAGCAGGCAAGAGACAAGATCATTAGTCTCCTGAAGGCTTCAGAGAGCTGATTTTGTGCATCCCTTCACAAAGCTCCTGTGTAGTGCCACAGGAAGTAGAGCATGGAAACCTAAGTCAGCCAAGGCACTCCAGGTAGACAATTCACTTTGTGCCTTCCCACACAGATTTCAGTAAGGGTCTGTTACAAACAAAATCTGACTTTTCAGAGATAGTTCATATCATGCTCAAGATACGGACAAAGAATATAATTTGAGCATTCATGGAAATAAAAGTATACTATGCTTTAATAAGATTTCTTCAACAGCATAATGAAGTACATTACTATCACTCATACCAATTTCAATATTCATTGCACTGCAGAGTTTCTCTCTGTAATGTCTCTCAGAGGATCATGGGTTAAAGGCTTCGTCCCCTGTGAATGGCGCCATCGAGATGTGGTCGGAATCTTAGGAGGTGGAGCCTGTTTGGAAGAAATGAGACCATCATACGGCGCTTGCGTTCACAGGATATGTGGTGGCATCAGTTCTCTCCTTTCTTGCTCTTTGGTTCCTGCAACACAAGGTAAACAGCTTTCCTCCTCCATGTGTTCCACTTTGCTGTAATGTTTCATAAGCCTAAAAGCATCAAGAACTAGGGATCATGGTCTGAAACCTCCAAAACCATGACCCCAAACAACCTTTTCTTCCTTTCAGTGAATGAACTTGGGTGTTTTGACACTGTGACAGAAGGCTGACACAACAAAAGCATCTTTGCCTTTTGTTTTGGTTGTCTCCTTCTTTCTGGGGATAATTCTTCTTTTTCCAGACCAGGAATATGTATCATCTAGCTAAGCAAGCAATGGTGAGTTGTCACCGACCTACTGGACTAGGACTTCCGTATTCCTGTGTCAGAGCTCCAGGGAGCATGTCTTTGAATTATTTCTTCATTAAAACCTAGTTTAGTATTTGATGAGATAATAAAGTAATTTTTTCTACCCAAATTTATTTTATTTAACCTTCATGTTAAACAGGACCTCACTGTGTAGCCCTGGCTGAACCTTCAACTCCTTAATAACTCCTCCTTCCTAATGGGAAGAGACTGTTCACAGCAGAACTATTCTCTCACACTTTTCTTTAATTAAAACCTCAAAGACAGGGCTTTGTCATATTTTATCATGAATTCAAAAGGACAGAGGCCTCAGAGCGAAGTAGAGTTCCCCGTGACTCAATGTGTAGAACCATAAAATCCATGTTAATCTTAAAATCAATTTTGGGAGATGGGACAGAGTTTCTCTGGATAGCCCTGGCTATCCTGGAACTTGCTTTGTAGACAAGGCTGGCCTCAAACTCAGAATCTGTCTGCCTCTGCCGCTGCCTCACAAGTACTGAGATTAAAGATATGTGCCACGGCTACCCAGCTATAATCAAATTCTTATTTATGACAAATAATAGAAACAAAACTGTAACATAAATGAAATATTGGAGGAGATATTTATTGCACAAACCTTAGAAAAAAGGTTGACCTCTTTCATTTGTAAATATCTTTCAAAAAATGGAAAGAAAAAGGTGAACAAATCAATAGAAAAGTAGGCAGAGAACTGCTAAGACATTCTGCAGAACAGGAAAAAAAAAATGACCCATAAACATACTCATCTCACTCATGATAAGAAAAGGCAAACAAAACCACGTCGAGCTAACCTTTCACTCCTCAGGTTGCCAAGTGTCTCCGCAATTGTCAGCACGGTCTGCAGGTGACATCGCATGAACATTGAACGACCTGTACCACTGCTAAGACTTCATTGTGCTGCACAGGCACAGGACCTGTAAGCTTGGAGACAGAAGTCTGCTGACGGTGTTCACTGCGCACTTGTTCATAGCAGCAAAACTGCTATGACACCCCAGTATCCCTCAGTGGAGGACTGGCTAGCAGGAACGGTGTTGTAGATGCAGATGTTAAAAAAAAAAAAAAAAAAACCAAACATGAGAGTATCTTACGACTTGCAAGACTGTAGGATACAATAGTAAGAGATTAAGAAAGAGGAAGAAAAAAGAACACGGAGTTTTATTTGCGAACTCGCTGATAAAATTGTGTAGATGATAAAAATGGATGGGTCAGGTAAGTAGAACTTCTCTTCCATTTATGTCTTATTCAATAGAATGGGCTTTTGTTTGCTTCTTTGTTGTTTGTTTTAGGGGTTGGGAACTAAACCCATGACTCAGAGCACAAACCATGGGCTCTATCATCGAGCTATCCCCCAGCCTCAGTACAATTTTACATCTTATGAGTGAATTCTACCCTCAGAATATTTTCAAAGGTCTTGCATGATCTTTATGGCGTTAAAGGGAATCCAAGCTACCTGGTTGTCATCTCTAACAGCTAATTATTGGTGCCCATGAAAGGAGAGAGGAGAGAGCTGCCAGATTTCACTGATATGACACCCCCTCCCACATCACTTAGACACTCCACAACTCAGGTGACAGATATCTAGTCCATTTTCCAGGACCTTCTCTCATTGCTAATAACGCTTTCAAAACATGGAATTCAAGGAGGTCTGAATCCCACACATCCTACACATCCTACACATCCCAAGTTTCTGGTGTAATTGGACTCTTTCAGAAACACTGTGTGCAGGGAGAAAAAACACCAGGTCACACAGAAAACATCCATACATCATCCATCCATCCCTACATACATATATACAGACATACATACACATATAAATACAAAAGGTCAAATTAAATCTTGATTTATTTAGTGAACTATTAAAAATGACACTGAAGTTATCTTCTGACTTCTGGAGTAAATGCAAGTTATTTCAAGATAGCACTCCACTTACCCCAGGGGAGAATCTGATCACAGAGGTCATGTGTCATGTTGCTAGGTACAAGGTAGTTTTGCTGAACCCAGGAAGTCTAATTGTATGTTCTTTCTTAGTCTTTCTCTCTCTTTTTTTGAAGAAAAACTATTTTATTTAATGTGTACCAGTGTGACTGCATGTATGTATATACACAACAGGCAAACCTGAGGCTCACGGAGGCCAGGAAAGGGCATTGGATTCCAGAGAGCTAGAGTTACAGATGGCTGTGAGATGCCATACAGGTGCTAGAAATGAGACCTGAGTCCCCTTCAAGAGCAGCCAGTGCTCTTGACCACTTGGCCATCTCTCCAGCCTTCTTTTAAAGTCCTTTCAAACCTAAGGCATGTATATGATTAACTGACAAAACAAACAAAGAAACAAAACAAAACAACCGATACAAAGAGCTTTTACAGAGAGCAAGAATGTCATCTTACACCGAGGGAAGAAAACATTTTGTGCAATCCTTAAGTCCTCCTTTCTCTTCAACTCCAGAGAGCTGAAACCAGGACAGTGGGCAAGATGGAGGAGCCAGTGTTGGGAAGGAAAAACAGAGTGTCTGAGGTGGCCTGATCAGGCATGCAAACAGTGTGCTCATGAGGTTCCATGGATGTGGTTAGAGTCAACAAGAATTGAGGGTGTGAATGTAAGTATAATGGCCATGAAAAGTCACCCTGGCTTTGTGTGACACAATTATTCTGTGAAAAATAGCTGACAGTAGAGTTGTGATTCAGCGGTATGAGCCTGCACAGTTATATATTCCCAGGTATCCTATGAAATGGCAAAAGTAATATTTATATAATACACATATGTAATCAGGCCTGGAGATGTGGCTCAGTGTAGAGAGCTCGCCAAATATATCCAAGATTGCAGGATCACAAAAAGAAGTACATATAATTAAGGGATATAATCACAATTAGTAATATATAATAACACAATAATTACAATTAGTGTTATACTCACAAATATAATATTATTATGAAAATTATGAAAAGTTCTTGGGTTCAGTGTTAGGTAGGTAGTGAAAACTTTGTCAGTCTTATTCATATTGTATTCATGTGTTCCTTACATGTGTATAATTATTTGAGAACGAATTTCCCTCAGAGAGAAGGTCTCTTTCTGCTGCACAGGCTGTGAGTTCTGGAAAAAGGCAATCCTTTGGTCTTACCTATGCCAAAGTTGGGACTACCAGAGTATTGCTGCACTGAGTTCATGAACATATTTCTCTGACCAGAACTCTGATTATATCTTTATTCATTTCTCTTATAATTACTTAGATCAAATACTGGGATTGTATTCACTATGTCCCACATTTTCAAAACTTCTCCAGTGATGACCATTAGTCTCCCAGGTGCATTTCTTGAGTGGGCATTTTTAAATTCTTGTAATAAATGTTACTTGGTAAATTATGAACCCAACTGAGGCTTATGTTCAAATCTAGTATCTTTAGAACTTCTTTATAACAGATCATTAGTGAGGATAAGAAAATGAATCCATAATGTCTTTCTGTCTCTAGTAAGCTGCGGGGGCGGGGGGGACAGGAAGACACGGGGCTGGGAAGGGCTTGCCACCCTTGCCTCTTGAGGTCCCTGGAGGACATTCTAGCCTCAGCATCTCTTTTCTTAACACCTGCTGCAAAGCCCTCATTTTGCATTGCCATTGGACTTTCAGATCCCTCCATACCGTTGACCTTTCTAGCTGAGGATGTGACTTTTGACTAACCCTTGGCCTGTGGGTCAGCAGTTAAGCTGTCCATTATCCCTAACCCCTTTCATCTTTTGCCTTTTTAAGGACAATGCCAGTCATGCATAATTTCCTATTTATTTTTGTTATCTCAAGCCATTCTTAGGTGATGAAATTCACAAGGCAGGTGCTGTAAGGGCTATTTTTGGATGGTAATTATGGGAAACTTTAGAGAGAAGCATTAGACTGAACACGCAGCTTCATTTTAATGGCTTTCTTTTTATCAGGGGAAGGCTTGCTTAAATTCTGTTATTGTTTTGTTTGTTTCTGTTTTTCAAGACAGGGTTTCTCTATGTAGCCCTGGCTGTCCTAGAACTAGCTCTGTAGGCCAGGAAAAATGGGTCATTGAGTGAAGCCATTTTATTGGCCCAGGTAAAACATGTAGGGTTTTCGGAAAGAGGAGAAGGTATGATGGGCCCAGGCTTGCAGGCACCCTTTTTCCTGCAGTCTCATGTTTGTATGTAGATGATGCACTGAGAGTTTGGTAGCAGAGGAGCAATCTGATCACAGCTGTAATTTGAGGACAATTAGGAAGCCATATGAGTCAGATGTAGTGACACCTGCCTGTAATCCCAGGGAAAAAAAGGCTGACACAAAAGGATCATGAGTTCAAGACCATGGGGATCGTATGTGGCTAGAAAAGAAAAGAAAAAAGGGGAAAGAAGATAGCACACTGCTTTGAGGACATGGGCTAATTTTCTTCCTAAGCTTAGGACAATGAGTTGTGGAGAGTTTTGTTTGTTTGTTTGTTTGTTTGTTTGTTTGTTTTCCAAATCAGGACAGTGATTGTAGAGTGGAGAGGTAGGTGGATAAGCTTAGTAAATTTATGAAATTATACGATTTACTTTCTTAAATAATTTATTTGTGATAAATTAACAGTTAAATAGCAAATTGTAATCAATGGTCAAGATTTTCCAAAACATACCAACAGATAAAAATCTTTGGTTGGCATATCTACTCACATTCTACAAAGCATGATAATTTCGTATCACAGAAAGAACATATAAAGATCATTAAATGCTTCCGGGAAGAGATTAACATAACGGTAAGGCGCTTCTTTGTTTTCAATCCCAAATATACAGTGACTAATCAGTACCGTGGAAAGGCTGGAGAGGGTCAGGAGACAGGCATCCTGTCCAGGTCTCTGCTGATGGCCCACCTTTGGAACATCACTCTGAAACTCCGTGGACCTGTTTTCTCCTCAATGAAATGGAGTAACCAAGCAGACAGTCTATATAAAACAAAGTCCTGCTTGGATGTGGTTTCTAAACATGTCCATTAGGGTCTAAAGCAGACCAAACACTCCCTTTAGTCCAAGAAACAGAGAAGCATGGCTACAAAATTTGGCTTAACTCTTCTGTTAGACTCAAATCACACAGAAACAGATGTAGCATTCAGTGGATTGTAGTGCATTTGAACTATGAAGTCTCACTGCTAGGACCACCAAGCCTTGACATGAAGACACCAAAGAAAACCACAGAGGGAGTTTTGAATTAGCTTACAGTCTCACACATATCATGACTGGCCTTTGGACCTCATGTGATTACAATTTTTTTTTAACAGCCATGTTAATACAACTTGGTATAGAAATTTGAAGTTGAATAAATATTTTAAGGAGTACATCACATATTATAACATTGCAAAGGGTTATTCATCTATGAAAGGATTTCCTCTAGGTTTTAAAATAATTATCCCCCTCATTTAGTGTAATGATAACTCAACGTCCTCACGTCATTTTGGTGTCCCTGTAGCATTTTTGCAGTTGGAGGCCCTCTCCGAGCACAGACAAAAGCTGCAGGAGAAGAGTGCATTTTGTGCATAGCACAAAGATTCTGCATTTAGGGACAGAGGTCCTCTGTGCTGTCCTCGTGTCCAAAGCTAAGTAAAAACAAAGCCACCCCCAGATGTATTGTTTTTAATCTAATGCCAGATGAGAGGGCGGTGTTACTCAATTGACACCTACCATAAAAACTGAAATGTTTCATTGCCTGGTAATTTGGAAAAAGCTTGAATCTCCCCAGGCTGGTAAGAATCATATGCACATTGGGGGTGGAAGAAAGGAATCCTTTAGCCTCTGTGCCTATGTGTCTCCATAATCTATACTTTCTGTGGGGACATTAATCAAGGGCAAGTTACATAAAGGACTTATGGGGAAACCCGTTGTGCTACAAGCGCATCAGCTAACTAGACCTCAGTGATGTAATGATCGTGTCACTTATAAAGAAAATGCTTCTAGAGCAAGAAGCTTCCATTTCTGTGTTGTGTAGACATTGGAAATTTATAACCACAATCCGTAGATTTCTCACATGTGATCTGCAAGATTATAAAGCAAAAAGAACTAAATATTCTAGAGATCAGACATAATCAGCATTTGGGGCTTAGCCACGAGATTTATCTTTGAGTCCAGCCGCCATCAAAGCCAGGATGCTGTGTGATGATGACTATAGTGTGCTATAGTCATCTACAGTGTGCTACTGACTTACTGGCTGCTACCTTGCCCCCAGTTTAAGACTGTGAGACGGGAAGGCAAAGTTAAAGGCACTAGTACATTAGCATCTGGTATTCCATTTCTATTGTTTACCCTCACTGAATCAGAGAATGACAACATTTGGATTTTCATGATTATCCTTGAATTTTACAGGACTTAACTCAGCAGGAATTTGGGCTGAATTAAAAGTGTCAATATCAAATGTGTCAAATTGAGGGGTTTGCTCCCTCATTTTAGCTGATTTTTCTAAGAAAGCTATGAAGTCCAGTTCATACATTATCAAAGTTTTTCTTCACAGGGATGAAATCTACTATTTGGTTTCAGAGACAGTATATATATCAAAGGCTCAACTGAAGTAGAATGGCATGATTCTACAGAGGTCGAAGGAGACGGGAATTTTCCACATACAATCTTCACTGCTCTGCTGGGGTGGGAGGTAAGAAGGACACCTCCCTCCAGAGATGGCCCCATGGCTCTCCCAGGTTGGTTTCTACAGCGGCTACCTTGTCATTCATCAGTCTTAAGATTTTCTGTATTTGCCCTCAATCAAACACATCTCCTTTTTCAAAGTAAACTTTTAAATATACTCAGAGGGCAACAAGCCTTGTGCATTCATGCGAGATCCAGTATATGGAAGTCCTCATTACTGAAGTCATGAGTGAGACAGCAGTTTTAAACTTACGGTTGTTTTGTTTTGCTTTTTTTATTTGTAATTTTTTAAATGTCTCGTGCTGATTTATAGAACAGACAGTAGCGAGCCGCTCGCTCTGCCTGAAGTTCTGGGGTAATGAGGCCAGAGCAACACTGCTCAAGCCTCCTTTCGGCTCTCAGCAGCTGTCCGGGTCAGTTCCTGCGGCATACCTCTCGGCAGCATGAAACCACACGACTCTTTAACTAGTACTGCCCTGGGGGCTGACAGTCACGACCACCCTAGGGAGCCCCATGGCTTGGGCCAGGGGAAGAAACTCTGTAGTCAGAGTTTCTGTAGAGCAGAGTTCTGTCATCCACATCTGGCAGGTGGGGCCCTTGGGGAAAGAGCCCCAGAACGCTTCCCTGAGCAGCTACTCCTGTTTGCTGTCGGCTTTGCTCTCCCAAGACCTTGACCAAGAAGTTGATATACCTCATTGCCAAGCGAAGTGTTTCATTTTTGCTCAGCTTCTTGTCTGGCGGGTGAGTGGGAATAAGCTTCCTCAGCTTGGCGAAGGCGCTGTTGACATTCTGCTGCCTCCACCGCTCCCTGGTATTTGTGAAGATCTTTCTGGTCATGTCCAGGTTCCTGAGATAGGAGAGAAAAGGGGCTTTGGTAGCCAAGACCTTGTAAGAGTCAGTTATAATCACATGTCCTTCCAAGAACCTGCAGCGTTAGAGCTCGGCTCAGATCTTAGGAAATCCATTTTGAGTTTTTTAAGACGTTTTTTAGAAATGTCGTTTTTAAGAAGAAGTAAGATTCCAGAAGAAAGTGCAAGCGAAAAACAGCACTCTGTGTATAGCTCTTTTCTCCTGGTTATTTTGAAGTCACCAGTTACAAAACTGCACCTCGTCTCCTGCATCCCCCTCCCCCACTTCTTGAGACTGGAGCTCATGTATTCCAGGATGGCCTCACACCGTGCAGCCAAGGACGACCTTGAACATCTGAGCCTCTTGCCTTTCTCTCCTGAATGCCAGGGCTGCCAGCACGTGCCACCATTCTCGGTTTGTGCATGACGGGGGTTGAACCCAGGACTTCATGCATGCCAAGCAGCGCTCCACCAACCAAGCTACATCTCCAACCCCGCCACTTCCTTTATAACCTAACTTTCCCAGCTGATAAAAAATCCTCTGCAGCATAGAATTGCATACATGTGTGAGTAAAATATATATTTAGCCTGTGAAGTGTTGGCTGTGAATGTGCAGTAAGTTAAGAACCTTTAAGAAGTGAGAAAAAGCCATCCTCTCAGGTTTCATCAAGAAAATGGTCTTTGGACTGGAGAAGACGGGGCAGCTCTCCTTGCTTTAGCTGATCTCATCTGGAAGATTGGGCCCCAGTCTCCAATGGCTAGAATGTTCACACAGGAGCACATCTGAGGATTGTGAGCAGGCTGCAAAACAGCTGTGAGACCCAGATTTATGAAGACAGACATGGGAGTATTCAGCCTGATGAGAATGAAAAGGACAGGCACTGTGACACAGATCTCTAAGGGACACCTGGACTTCTTGGCATCCCCATAGCTGACCTTTTCCACATATGGAACGATCATCAAATACTGCTAAATCTCATTTTGCCATCTGTATTCTTAAAGGCATGAAACACCCTCCCCCTTTTCCCAGGTGGTCTGGACTAGTGCTTTGTAGTGGGAACCATCAAGAGACACTGGCAGATAAGCCAACACCAGACCTAGGCAGTCTGTGTTTGTGGCTCACTGTGTCACTTGCTGCCTGCTCCAGCCTCAGGGTGCACGGGCACTTCGCCCCTTCTGCCTCCTCCAAAGAGTGATGTGTATCGCTAACTCACTCTACCTTTTCCCTCATGCCATTTCCTTTTTCTTGAACTTCTTCTCACGTCTCCTCCAACTCTTTAAAGAGCTGCTCTAAGCTGAGCCTGGCACTGCAGGCCCACAGTCTCAGCTACTTAGGGGCCGAGGCAAGACGATTCCAGGTTCAGTCCTCCTGGGCAGGGGTACTTGCATGAGGGAGGCCTGAGGTTCACGCCTGATATTAGGGAAGGGATCAGCCCTACCCAGCCTGCTCCTAACCCTGACTGTGTAAGAGTCTTCATAGCCCGGCACAGTACTCTCTGCAGACACTGGGATCAACTGCAGCCCACTGTCCGCCGCGCCATCTCAGGAGGGAGCCTCAGGACACACTGCTGTGCTGTCAGTGTGTGCTGTCAGTGTTTTGTGGATGGAGGTATCCAATACAGTACATGGGACATTTTCCTACTTTCTTATAAAACACACTTTGCCTTGGTAATTTTGCCCAACTGTAGGCTAAGGTAAGTATTCTGAGCACGTTCAAGGTAGACTGGTCTAAGTTAATGATCTTCAATAGCTCAGGTGTGTCAAATACATTCTCAATGTGTATGTTCAGCCTGTGGCAGACCCTGGAGGAGCGGTCAGAACTACATCTCGGGGCATGGCTTTATCGGACTGCTAGCTGCCTTCAGTTTACCTGAGGGAGGAAAACAGATCCTGTAGAAGCAGGGAAGCAACACCTACAGGTTAGAGCCTGCTTCCAAGCAAGCCACACCTCCCTGAAAAAGAGATGGGTGGACTAGGCCTCATCCTCTTTAGAAATGTACACTGCCCCATTAGCTTGTACCTACCCTGCGTCATTTCTGAATATTTTGGTTTTCGGTTCCACAATAAAAGTATACTGTCAGGACTTTACCCGACTTCCCGACACAGAAAACTACACCTGAGCCCTGACCAAGGGGACTTGAAGACAGAAAGAAAACGATTAGGTTTTGTTCACCGCCAGCCAGGACTGAGGGGCAAAGTTGTCTTATCAAAAGAGGGTTTAGCTCACAGCCAAGTCAACTCTAGTCCCATGGGGGGTGGGGTCCCTTTCAAGCTGGGAGGAAAGAAGATTAGGCAGGGTAAACTGGTTGTGGTGTTTTTCTAAGAGGGCTGGAGCCCATTGTACTAGACAGACAGGAGGAACAGTGAGAGAAAAGAAAAAAGAGAAAGAAGAAGAAGAAAAAAGACTCTTCTACAATGTAGCCTGCCATCCTAGGGTTGCTTGGTAATTACTTGTTGATTTAGCCTCGAGTGTTTTACTCTCCTTCTCCACGGGGAAACAGAAATCAGTGACTTAATAAGCTGGAAAAGCTCAAAATAGAGGCCACTGGAAAATTGCTGCAGTACTTCTTAAATCAAAGGAAAATTGCATTTAGTGTTTTTCCAGTTGCAAGGTCTGATTGCCGCTAATGTTGATTTCAGCGCAATACAAGAGAGGGAAAATTCCACACCAGATGCCTTGGATAGATGCTGAAATAAGGCCAAGCATCGGTGTCACAGCTCAGGACTCCCACTAAGTTAAAGTTCATTAGCTTTTTTTTTTTTTTTTTTGTGTGTGTGTGTGTGTGTGTGTGATCTAGGGAAGCTTGGGGTTTCAATCCGCTCAAGCCAATAATTTTCAATATATATTAGTTTCTATGTTGAAATTTTAAATGTACAAGTTAAATTAAAGAGACATAAAAATCAGTTGTACTTAGAAGTTATTAAAATACTAAAATAAAAATGAAATATAGGGAGTACATTTGCTTAATTTTTAACACATTAAAAAACTACACATTTTATCATCATTTCTGAGAAGTGATATTTGATTTTTTTTTTTTTTTTAAAGTTCTGCAACATTTGGGATATGAGATGCAAGTATCTGGGACTTCTACTGGTGACAAATTTGCCACAACTGCCTTGTCTTAGGATAAGACTTTGCTACTGTATTATATTTTAAATCACAGTATCTGAAGTCACTATATATAATTGGATATGTCCTGTGTCTGTGTATTTAGTGCAGTTAAAGTCATTATTCAGAGAAGGGAAGCAAGGAAAAAAAAAAAAAAACAGGCTTACTTTCTTTAAAACCATGTCGACATTAGTACCCTTTATCACCTATATTCATAAATAAAGGAAATGCTACACTTAGTATAAATGTTAATTGAATTAAATTGGAATATCTCCTTACTCAAGTTCACGGACTCTTGAATTCTATCCACATATCCCTCGGTAGGTAGGGTTATAGACTCAAATTAATAATAATAGGCCTGCAGAATTGACTCAGTTACAAGCACTGGCTATCCATCCAGAGGACCTGGGTTCAATTCCCCATGCCCACATAGCAGCCCATAATTATCTGTTACTCCAATTCCAGAGGACCCACTCTGGACACCAGGCATGAAAGTTGAGCACAGATACATACTCAATAAACGTAAATATTTTTTAATTAAAAAAAAAAAAGGATCATAAGTTCAAGGCCTGCCTGGACAAGGTATCTCACTCCAGCATGGGCACTATAGAAAGCATCTGGACAAACGCCATGTTAAATAAACCGTAGATATAGTATATTGTCACCAGCGAAGGTAACACATGACCGGAGAAAATGACTCCTAGAGAAGGTGGTGCTGCTCTCCGGCGCCCGCAGCGCCTGGACACAGAAAGGCACAGAAGTCCTCGCGCTCACACGGCTACAGGGTTCACACAGCTCTTTTGTTCTCAGGATTTTCAGTCCTGCAGCCTGATCCTGTGTGTTGTACCTCACAACTTTGTCTTGGAAGTGTAGCTACTCCACAGGAAGAAAGCTGAGCAGCCATTTGGATAGCGAGATTGGGACTATCACTAGGCTCGGCTCTGCTCCGTTAAGAAGGAAGTACCGAGAAAAACTTTACAAGGAGGTCTGAGGGTAGAGGGCAGTGGTTCATTTGGAAATGTTACAATGATGCCCAGCACCTTCTATGTTGCTTTTTAAGAAGTTATTCTATGCCAGTTAAAAAATAAATAAATAAACCGTACAAGGAAGGTTTCCCACCTATCTACTTAACCCATCCACTGCCCATCACTGCGGGTCTGGGCTTTACGCGCCCAAGCTCGCTCACGCACACACACACGCTCACAGTTTAGCACCCACTCTACACACGATCACGCAAGTTTGCCTCTCTCAAGCAACCCGACGTTATGCTCTGCGACAGTTGGGCGCGCTGCTCTGGGAGCCGGAGATTCCGACGCGCACTTGACGCCAACGCCTCGCAGCCCGCACGCACTCGATCTCCCTGCCCGTTCTGTCCAGTCTGTTGCTTGTCCCGTGAACCCTCTTCGTTTCCCAGCGATCCCTCCCCCACCCCTTAAAAAAAATAAAAAACAGGATATTTCACCGCAGCGAGCCATTTCGCGTGCCCGATACGTTCTTTCAGGAGTCTGGAAGAGCGGACATTTCACACCTGCGGGACGTCGGAGGGGCGCTAACAGAGGTCTGGGGGCGACGCAGGGAGCGCCGGGGATGCGCTGGGGCGGAGGGGGCGGCCTCTGCGTTCCAGCGACAACACGCCCCCCAGGTGCCGCGCCCCTGCCGCTGCCCCGCTGCAAGTTCCCGGGTCACCCAACGAGCCCCCTCCGTGGCTGCTACCAAATCGCCACCTCTCCCTCCTGTGTTTTCCGTGGCCTGCCCGGGGGCCCCGTGCTCCTGCCCGCTCCCACTCGGCCAACGCACCTTCTCGCCGGGCGCTGGGAGCCGGCGCAGTCACCGTGGCTGTCGCGGCGGCTGTCCGTGTGCGCCCTCGCCTGGACGCTGTGCCTCCGCCACCGCCTTTATAGGACACCGCCCTTTGTCTGGCGACGACAGGAGCGGGGAGGGGAGGGGGGCTTCTCACGAGGACCCCCGCCAGTCCCTCCCCACTTGGCCTTGTCGGCCCTCCCAAGTACAGCAGTCAAGAAGCAGTGGAAGGAGGAGGTCCCCTCTTTGTCTAAGGCTTTAGGGGAGGGGTTGCTGACTCCAACCTCCTCTTACAGACCAGCATCCCAGTGCTTCTCTTGTTAACTCACTCACCCGGTGCCTTTTTCAAACCCCAGTGCTCAGCTCCAGATCCCCTAAATGAATTTCAGGGATGCGGGCTGTAACCTGCAATTTCACCAAATACCCCCAGGAAATGCAGACACACAACCAAGTTTAAACACACCACGCTGGACAGATTGGCGGATGCATACATGGGTCTGGTCTGGTTTTTCCTGCTGGTCAGCCCAGGGCGTGGTTATTTCAGGAATGGAGGGACTCTGCCCTTGCCACGCTTCTCCTGTCCTGTATCTCTCAGAATCATCGGAGAAAACCCAAGTCAGATCTCTGTCACTTCTCAGATCTAAACTCTTTGGCGGCTCTCCATTTCATTCAAAGCTAAACATAAATCTGTATGGTGGCACACATCTGCAACGCCGAGGGAAGAGGCCACCCTGGTCTACGTAGTGAGGGCGACCGTGTCTGAGAAGCAAGCAAGGAAGGAAGCCAGCAAGCAAGCAAACAAACAAAACAGAAGGAAAGTGAGCTTCAGGCTGTCGGTGGCCTCTCCGCTCCCCTTATCCCTTCAATTAGTCCCTTCTTTCCCTGGGCTTCACCTAACTCCAGATACTCCCTGTGTCAGCAGGAGCACAGCAG
The DNA here is from genome assembly GCF_907164565.1 of Psammomys obesus. Lineage (NCBI taxonomy): Eukaryota > Metazoa > Chordata > Mammalia > Rodentia > Muridae > Psammomys > Psammomys obesus. The sequence goes on along the minus strand of NW_026589732.1, from coordinate 9,970,597 downwards.
ACACCCTCCGCCTGCTAGCTTTTCCGGCAGGGGGGGTTCACTCTGCCCGAACGGTGCCTCTCCCAGGTTACCCATGGGGGTTCTCCCCTCTCCTTCCTTTGCTGTGACTCAGGTCAGTATTGGAAACTTACACCGCAGTCAGGTCCTGTTCAGGTGTTGAGAGTATAATTCCAAACAAACCCAGACATAACCCCCAGCCCTCAGAGCACCGACGTTAGGTCTCTCCTCAGATGCTACCTTCTCAGGGGTGGAGAGCTTTAACTTTCTTAAGATCATATTTATGCATTGGCTGAAGGAGGCGCCCCAAGGCAAATGTGTAAAGGTCAGAGAACGACTTGAGGGAGGCAGCTCTCTCCTTCCACTATGTAAGTTCCAGGGATCAAACTTAGGCCTTCAGCCAGTGTCTTTCCCGGCTGACTCATCAGCCCATTTCCTGAGAGCTTTTGGGCATACTAAGATTGCGGGCCCCCCCCCCACCCCCAACCCTCATGCCAGAAGCTCAGGCCTACACATACATCTTCATTTGCTGAGTTCTTGGTGCTTAATCTCACCTAGTGATATTCACTCACTTATCTTGTCTTCTCTCTCTTCCATAGCCATCATTACCACACTGAACCCATGTCCATCAAATGTTGTTTGATTAGGTATGAGTAAACAATGAATCTCTACGTATTTCTCACCGAAGGTCCCAGAAATGCGCTGCATCCTGGTGAATACGAGCACTGGCTCTGAGGCTGTATTTACCCAGGCCGAAGTTTCTCGTTTATTCACTTGTGTGGTGCTAAGCAAACTACCGAACTTTTCTCTGCTTTAGTTTCCTTATTGGTAAGATGGGTACAATGCTAGAACTGTGGGAATCAAACAAGAAGAAAAAAACAGGTACGGTATTTAGGATCACAAATAGCACATGATATAGTATTAATAAAATTTTACTGTAGTTAATTACATTATTGTTCCAGCTGTATTCTAGTTCCCTTCTCTGTGAGAGTATTATATAAACCCTTCCAGAGCCATGTGCCTAGCAGCTCTGAATAGGTAAAAAGAATATACTTCCCTGTCCCAATGCCAGCCTTGGTCATGTGCCTTGCGTCAGTCAATGAAATGTGAGCATATCAGACATAGAGCATGCAGCAGAAACGCGAGCAGGATGATTAGGGGCAGAGAAATCAGCAATGAGAAAGTCATGTTTGAGGTTGCTCCTGCAGCCTGGGTACCATGGAGTAAACCCCAAAGCACTCTTAGCCCTAATGCAATGGAAGAGATCAGTGCTGCGAGGCACCGAGCCCTTGGGGTGCTTGTCATGCCCAAGACTCCTTACCCTACACTCATGAAAACCCATCATCTTGGTCCTTGTGGAGTTCCTGTCCTCTCCAGGTCATACTAATTCCCCCTTCTTTCATATGATTCCCTGTATTCTGCCAAAGGTTTGGTTATGAGTCTCAGTATCTGCTTTGATACACTGCTAGGTAGAGTCTTTCAGAGGCCCTCAGTGGTAGACTTCTGTCCTGTTACTTGTTTTCTCCTACATCCAATGTCCATCCCATTTATCTTTGTAAGTGAGGGTTGATCGTCTTACCCAGGGTCCTCTTTCTTGTTTATCTTCTTTAGGTGTACAGATTTCAGTATGTTTATCTGGGCACAGGGGTCTTTTGTGAGACTATATCTCCAAATAAGGACCATTTATGAATATAACCTAGAACCCCTGCTCAGATGTAGCCCATGGTAGCTCAGTATCCAAGTGGGTTCCCTAATAAGGGGAACAAGGACTATTTCTGACATGAACTCAATGGCTAGCTCTTTGACACCACCCACCCCTGTCACCTGAGGGAGGAGCAGCCCTGCTAGGCCACAGAGAAGGATTTTGGAGCCAGGCCTGAAGATACCTGGTAAGCTAGGGTCAGATGAAAGGGGAGGAGGTCTTCCCCTACCAGTGGACTTGGAAAGGGGTAGGGAGAAGATGAGGGAGGAAGGGTGAGATTGTGAGGGAATGAGGGAGCCGGATACAGCTGGGATACAAAGTTAATAAACTGTAACTAATGTTAAAAAAATAAAAATAAAAATAATTAAAAAAAGACATACATTTAAAAAAAAAAGAAAAGAAAAAGAAAACCCATAGTTTTGTTATAAATCAAAAGAGTAGGCCTGAATTACAAAGCTCAGGTATGTGGGCAGAGCCAGAAAGGTGGCCAAGGTCATGGCAAACAGACTAAACACAAGATTGATAGTTCTGAGCAGCAGAGAGCATAGATTTTAGTGGACAGAAAGAGATCCTGGCTGGACTATCAGACATTGCTTGTGAGGGAATGGCACTGAAACAAAGTTTTGAAGCAAGCGAGGTTCTGGCAAGTGAGGAATCCGAGGATAATGGAACAAATGGGGACTCCTAACGTCTTCCTCTGTTTTCTTCCTACCCCCAGCTCAATTTCCGTGAAGGACCTTGTGTATTAATTATGTGGACTCTGTGTCCATACTGGCTTGAAAAGACCGTGGAACCAACACTGAAAATGGGCTTGGGGCCTTCTGCAAATCAATTCAGGGCCCCCAGACACCCAGGCTGTTTTCAAGAAGGTGGGTACAGGGTAGGCAGTAGAGGAGGCAGGAAGGAGGGCTTTCAAAGGGCAACAGCCAGGCAGGGCCCTGGGGGCCTAGGATCTTGGTGGAGAGTGTGGAGGGAAGGAGGACAACAGCATGCTGCAAAGATGGGAACCGTGAGTACAGCTGGACTCCAAGACTGGGGCGTGAAGATGGTGTGGAGGCAAGAACAGAGGAAGTGGCCCACTTGTGCAAAGAAACGTAAACCTAATATTTGCAAAACACGCCTGTGGCCCGCTCCTCGTTCTGGCCCCTGCTCTTTCTGTGTGCTGTGGGAGAAAAGTTGTTCTTATGACGTCTATGGTTTTTCCACCCTGTCTGTTTTATATCACAGTTATGACAGGCCACACAAAAGCTTATTATTTTTCACCTTGGCCAAAAGCTGTGAGGTGACAGATTTTCTCAGTGTCACGGTCTCATCTGTGAGGAAGAATTGGGCGATGCTAAGTGAAACAAGCTAGAAAATAAAATCTGTGCAAGTGGACAGGAACTCAGACAAAGGGCTACGACTCAGAGAAAGAAGCCTAAGTGTGTTCGCACCCTGGAAGGGGGTTGGCTTTTGTTCTCCGACCTTAAATGTTACTGTTGGCTTTCTGCTTTTAGAAGCCTTTTGGGTACATCATCTCCCTAGCGGTGGCTCTTCAGAATGATGGGTCTGCTTCCATCCCTTCCTCCCAGAGTAGAGCATTTAGAGGCTAGGTCCTGCAGTGGAAGAGGTTGGAGTACGAATTTACATAATCCGATTACTGGGGGATTAAGTTTAGGCAGCTAAACGCCTCTATGTGCTTGAGCTAAAACGCTTACTATTCATGGCTCTCACTGTCCCCTGGAGAGACTGCACCTGCAGAGCTCCTAGGGAGGGCCCAGGGGAATGGGCAGGTACTGGTGCTGTCAGGCTCACTGGTTCTGCTGCTGTAATTGATCTGTCTGGATTAGCCAGTGAATCCTGGCAGGCTTGTCAGTTTCAGGAAAAACGAGGTGTCCCCGGAGCCTCTGCCAGCCCAGGTGAGTATGGGTGGCCAAAGCCGTTTTGACCAGAGGTTAAGCATCAGTCTTAACCAGTCTTAACCTGTCCTACCCTGCTGCCATGCCAACCCCCTCCTCCATCCTCAGGTCTCGGTTTCAAGGCCTCAGTGTGTCACACATCTCTTCATCCAGTCAGATATGCTTCTTGGCGCCAAGCACACATTGTACCTATATCCCCAATTTATTCGTCACGTGAATGGTCTGGTTCCTGACAGCTAACAGAGCCTACAAGCATATCCTGGAAGCCATACATTTTTCTTTTATGTAGTCTAGCTCTTAAATAAGTTTTGGCAGTTGGCTGTATAAACTTTGACCTTTCCAGATTCATCAATAGGATAGGTTTTTATTTTAGTTCAGTTTTTTGAGACAGGGTCTTGCTATGATGCCCAGGCTGGCCTGGAATATATGATTCACCCTGTCTCTGTCACAGATGTGTGCATTGACATCTGGTTGCTGTGGGTTTAGATAGTCTTGTTTTCTTCTCTTCTAGTTATTTTTGTAAGCGCCCTCGTATTATTATTGACATTGTTATTGACAATGACTTGTTATTGATTTCTAATGTTATTGTGATGTACTCAAAGATGCACATAGTACTTTTTTGTCTGATATATATTTTTTTGAGATTTTTTTTCTTTTTGTTTTTGGAACAACACATGACCTGTTTTAAAAAAAAAAAAAAACGTTTCATAGCCACTGTAAGAGATGACACAGTCCTTGTTTGAAAGTTAACACATTCATACACACAAACACACACACACACACACACACACATCCATTACATCAGTACTCTATATTCCTGGAAGGTTTGGTCTAGTCTGTGTAAACTTTTCGTGTCTTGTATTTGTTCTTCCTCCTTTGTGTTTGTGGAAGTGATGCTTTTGTTTTTCTGAAAGAATCTCAGTAGGTAGCCCTGGCTTGGAACTCACTGTAGACCTGACTGGCCTCTCCACCTAACTTTTTCTTCCCAAGCATTGCGATTAAAGGCATGCATCACCAAACCCAGCTTCCTTTAGGGTTTTAAGTCTTTAGGTGAACTATTTTTGTGGGTTAAAGACACAGCTGTTAACCTGATTTAGAGAAATGTACCCAAACCAATAAAAGATGACCCTCTCTGTTGAGCTTTTCATCACAAATTCTATTAAGGTTATGTCTTTTCTTTAATTTTCATTTCCAAACTAAACCATGCATTTTACATTTTTAAGAAATTCATGTGTGTGTGTGCGGTATGCATGAGTGTGTATGCAAGTCTGTGGGCATGTGTGGGTGGGTGTATGCGCCGTGCGTGTGTTCGCATGTGGAGGCGAGGGTGATGTTAGAGGTCATCCTCAATCCCTCTCCATGCTGCATCATGAGTCAGGGCTTCTCACTGAGTCCAGAGAATGCTCATTGACTGATGGACCTGTTAGCATGTAGACACCTGCTCCTCGGTTTCCTAGTAACCTGTGATGTCATCATGTGTCACCCACAGTTCAGTTTTATAGCCTGCACAAGCTATAAAAGAACCAGCCTGCCACCTTGTCTCTCTCTTGCTCTTCTTCTCTCTTGCTTTCTCTCTTCTCTGTTGGGGTGCCTCCTTCCCTTCCCCCCACCACGTCTCTCTTTTCTCTTCCTCTCTATCTCTCCACTTCCACCCAATAAATCTCTTTCATATACTATCTGTTGTGTGTGTGGCACCTTTTTAAATAATTCATTTAATTTTATTTTATATGCATGGGTGTGAGGGTGTCAAATCACCTGGAACTGGAGTTACAGACAGTTGTGAGCTGCCATGTGGGTGCTAGGATTTGAACCTGGGTCTTTTGGAAGAGCAAACAGTGCTCTTAACCACCGAGCCATCTCTCCATCTTTTTTAATAAACACTAACATTACCTACACAGCTTGCTCTGGGGACCCCATCATTACCTTCAAATTTTGGGGAGTGCAGTCAGGCAGACAGATCTGCCTGGCATTTACACAGGGCTCTGAGGTCTGTTTAATGCTTTCTTTTCCCGGTGAGTCATCTGGCAGGCCCTGTACTCACTCTTTTACCATTAAGGTCTGGTATGACTCTTGGCCATAGGAAACTTTCTTGGTAAATTTAAATTTCTTGTATCCCTTTTATGAAAGAGCTCCCCATCTCTATGCTGAGTTCTTGACAATAAATCTCATCTTCTGTAATGGTGAACTTGAGGAGAACTAGAGGAAACTATGCTTACACATACTGGAGCTGCTGGAGAAAAATGAGTGCCAAGAACCAATTTCTATAATTGTTCTGGTTTTCTTTTCTTTTCTTTTTTAAAATTTATTTATTTTTTATTTTATGTACATTGGTGTTTTGAGTGCATGCCTGTCTATGTGAGGGCGTCAGATCCCCTGGAACAGGAGTTACAGACAGTTGTGGGCTGCCATGTGGGTGCTGGGAATTGAACCTGAGTCCTCTGAAAGAGCAGCCAGTGCTCTTAACCGCTGAGCCATCTCTCCAGCCCCTTCTTTTCTTTTTTTAAGATTTACTTATTTTTAACTTTTGTGTATGAGTGCTCTGTCTGCATATACACCTGCAGGCCAGAAGAGGGCGTCAGATCTCATTACAGAAGGCTGTGAGCCACCACATCATTGCTGGGAATTGAACTCAGGACATCTGGAAAAGCAGTCAGTGTTTTTAACCGCTGAGCCATCTCTCCAGGCTGGTTTTGGTTTTCTTTTACTTTTGTTTTTCTTTCTCCTTCTCTAGCCTCCCAACTTTCTGCCAGCAGACACACAGCTTGTTTCTTTTGACGGTCTGCAAGGCCCTGGAAAGGGCTGAGGCCGTAAGAGGAGGAGCAATAACCACATGGATGTGAAAAGGACTACTTAGGAGCCCGCCATAGGAATGCCGGTTAGTGGGGATGACAGCCCAGACCCTGGGCAGGAGTCTCACTCTCCTCCCCTAAGCATCAGAGTCACTCAGGCACTTCACTCAGGTTCTTTCACTAGCACGTTTTCTCTCTCTCACACACACACAAACACATATGCGTGCACACACACATGTATAGATATATAAGTTAAATACTAAAACATACACTCAAAGAAACATAACTTGGGCACTGTGCCAACTCATCTGGGCCGCAGAGGCTGCAGAGGCTGCAGGCCCTCTTTGGTGTGAGCTGCCCGTTTACAGGGTAGGCCATGCAGCTCTGGTTGATTAGCTGCCATCTCCTGAGTCTCTTTCGGCTTCCTCACAACACCCCCCCCCCTAAGTAAGTAGGGTAGCTGTGGATACGAGCCAGCAAAGCAAAGCAAGCCACACCGAGGGAAAATGCTCTGACCTGACCCCGCCCCCCATCTCTGCCTGAGTGTGGGAGCAGAGGCAGAGTGGCCTAGAGCTTTGGCCTGCCTCTCTCAATAGAAGGGAGTTAGTTGTTTCACTGTCACTTTTAGACTTCTCTGAGTGAGACCGGAGAAGATATGCCAGAATCTTCAAACCAGAGTCTCTCACAGATAAAGTATCTAACAAATGGGTCTGCATATGCGTTGGAAAGGTAGCAGTGCCTCTGAGGATGTTTCCTATAAAATGGGAATATTAAACATTCATTGTTTAGGATACTAAGCAATGGGAAATGTGAGGCCGCTTACTGTGGTAGCTAAGAGGAGCTTTGGCTCTCGAGGTGGATCAACTGACTTATGCTCATCACCCTATGCGGAATACTGGCCTCAGTTTCCTTAATTACAAATTGTAAATATCATCTTCATGAGTCTCTATGAAGTGGCTGAAGTAAGTGATATGAGGGCCAAGGGTGCAGCTTAGTTGGTGGGATGCCTGCCTACTAGCCCTGTCTTTCACCCCATACTGACAACCTGGTGCTGTAGGCCTGTAATCCCAACACTAACAGGGTAGAGACAGGACAATCCAAAGTTCACATTTATCCTTGGTTGCACTGGGCGTTTAAAACCAAACTAGACTGTCTAAAAAACAAAGAAAGAAAGAAAGAAAGAAAGAAAGAAAGAAAGAAAGAAAGAAAGAAAGAAAGAAAGAAAGAAAGAAAGGACCGAAGGAAGGAAGAAAGAAAAAAGGAAAGAAAATTTACATTCAAATTCTTGTTCATTTGTTTTAGGGATGCAGAAAACTAAGCATCCGGCTCTAAATTTCCGCAATTGGCATTCTAAATTGTCTTATTTCACCGGTTCAGCTCCATATTCTGGCCCCTCCTCCCCCTCTGAGTGACCTGGATCAGTGCTGCTATGAAGAAGTGTGTGGAAGAACCAGAGCCCAGGACTCCAGAACTGGAGGATGCCGGTGACGAAAGCAAAGCTTCTCAAGAGCATCAGGCCTCTGGTCAGTTATTTTCACTCTCCAGGACCCAGGCTGACATCTGCTTGGTAACACCTGCTCTTACACATCCACATCCATATCCAAACCCACACATACATGTCCTCTAAGACATCTGGTGTGGAGGCCAGGTGAGTATTTCTGTCCAGAGGAAATGTTGACCATTGAAGCATAAAGTGGGGCACTTAACTGCCTCATGTGAGTGGCCTTTCCCCCCATCATAGTTACCAACTACAGGGGCACTCAGCCCTGGGTGTGCCCAGCTGCCTGACAACCATTCAAAACAAGGCTGGCTTGGCCTTAACTCTGAAGGCCTGGAGCAATAAACCCAAGAGCAGTAGTGAAAATAAAGGGAGATGAGGTGGGGAGGGCAGGATCAGGTACTAGTGGAAAAAGGGGTGAGTGAGACTGTTTTTTCCCCCTCTTTATTCACTAGTCTTTATAAGAACATGACTCATCCACTGGTTCCCTGGATAGGATTTAGATGCTCTGTGGGCAGCAGATAAGAATGCAGCTTACTTGTACGAAGTAAATGCATTGAATATTTCCCCCATAAAGTCAATAGTGCCAGGCTTATCAGCTGTCCTCATTCCCCACTCAGTCCCCAGGGGACCAGACTTGAAATAAAGGCCACAGTTCCAGAGGGAAAGAGTGGAGGTGCTGGGTTGGGCTGAGAGGGGCGTCTGCTCCCCCCGCCACCCCCGCCCAGGGCTGTATTTGAGGCAGGTCGGGGAAGTCTGCCAGGCTCAAGCTGCTCACAGCTCTGGGCTTTCCAGACTGACAAATCCTAAACCAAACACACACACCAGGGCATGAAAGCAGCTCCTCCTTATCCCTCAACCCCAGCAAAGGTTTCCAGGAAGCTTCTTAGACAAATTAGAAGATGTCACTTTAAATCTGATCAAGGAGAACCTGCAAAGAAAACGGATCAACAAAGAAAACTTTGATTTCCCACCAGGGTTCTCACCTCTGTCTTTAAGAACAGATGTCTATGCCTACTTCTGCGCTCCTCAAGGGTCTATCTGTCTTTTTAACTAATCATCTCTGCAAACGATCTGAAACAAATGTTACCAGCTGCTGTTTCAGACCCATTTTGAAGACTCACACTGTAATGGAAGCAGCCTGCCTTGAGCCTGGCTCTGTGTCCACTCTGTCCTTATTATGCCTTTTCAGGGATCTGCAGCTGGCTCAGCACCATTTGCTTCTTGTAAGTATTTGAGCTCTTTCTGGCTGAGGAAGCAGACTCTCAGATTGGGTGAAAACGGTCATGAATTAAAACAAGATGGACTTACTCTGCCTGTTTTATTAGGACCCAAACTTTTCATAGAGGGACAAATAGAGCAGAAGTGAGGTCAATGGTTAGTCCCAACTACCCTCATCCACAGTACAACTAAAGGAATTTGTTACCCTTAGGAGTTGGAGGTTTCGGGAGGTGAGAATGAGGACTGAGACCCAGAATTTAAAATCTGTACTGGGACATCTCTGCATGTAAAGCCCATCTCTGCCTGGTCTGCAGTTGAAAGCAGCAGGTGCAGACATGGCTCCGCCTCTGCTTCACTTTGCCTGCACTGTGATGCTCAGGCCCAGCATGGAGCCCAGGGCTCTCTTGTTACTCTATTCTTCTGTTTCAAAAATTGCCTTCTTGTCCTTCCCACAGTCCAGAATCCCACTAGCAGACTTCTTGCCTCTATTCAGCTAACTTCTACAGAAGTTTTCAAAAGCCTGTGCTAATTCCCAGAAACCCTCTGGACAAGACGGTTGCCTTATCCTACCATATTTCCCCTGTGCTTTTGAGCAAGACCACCATGCAAGCCTCCCTGCTCACCCTGGCCATGAGTAATTTTGTTGTTGAACTGGGACTGGTGGCATAGTCCCAGGAGTGACCTTACCTGAGCCATCTTGGCTTCAATGCTTACCACTTGGGATTTCAGTCTAGGATCTGAGCAACAGATGGTTGTGGTGCTGGGAATAGAACCCGGGTCCTCTACAAGAACAAGTGCTTTTAACCGCTGAGCATCTCTCCAGCCCCTTACGGTTCTCTTTTTTGAATGTATACTGTCTATGTTGTTTTTCCTGAGACACGTTTTACAAACTCATAGTACATAACAGTCTTCAGGATAAATCTAAAGAAATAATCTTGTAGCAGGGCATGGTGGTGCACGCCTGAAATCCCAGCACTCAGGGAGGCAGAGGCAGGTGGATCTCTGTGAGTTTGAGGCCAGCCTGGTCTACAAAGCAAGTCCAGGACAGCCAAGGCTACACAGAGAAAAACAAAAAACAAACACAAAAATGAAAGAAAAGAAAAGAATCGTTTCCATTTTTAGAAGGCAGGTTTTTAGGTCACTTTTTTCTTTAATTAAAAAAAAAATGTGTGTATACTGGGGAGGGGCGACACTAGCACGAACAGCAGGCAGAGGCCAGAAACTGACACTGGCTGTCTTCTTCTATTACTCCCCACCTTATTTTTAAAGGCAAGATCTGTCACTGAGCCCAGGGCTGGCTGGTCCAGCAGGTCCCTAGGACCCACCTATCTCTGCTCCCAACTCTCAGTGCTAGCCTTTGCCCTGTTTTATGCTGGTGCTTGGATCGAAGCTCAAGTTCTCATCCTTGCAAGCACAAGCGCTTTGCCCACCAAGCCATCGCTTCAGGCCTTTTTTTTCCTTCATCACCGATTTAGACTGTATATTTAGTTGCCTTTTTGTTGTTGTTCTTTTTATTTTCCCTCATTGCTGGGATTGAGCCCAGGACCTCATAAATGCTCCCTAGCTCTGTGTGTGTGTGTGTGTGTGTGTGTGTGTGTGTGTGTGTGTGTGTGTTGAATTATATTTATCAGAATAAGCCTTTAGCAGCTAGTTTTATTGTTGCTGGGTTTCAGCCAGCCAAAGAAGCTATCCTTCCTCCACAGGACAGCTTCATCATATTCATGTGGGTTGTTCCGCTTCGCTTCAGTTATCAGTGTCCATCCTTTGCCAACACTAATGTCTGGATGGCAGCATTAAGTTGTGAGGTCCTCGATAAAGTACCACACTGATAGTACTTAGACATTTTCTTAGTTCTGGAGCTACGGCAAGTTAGTTTTTCCGATGGGTTTTTCTTCCAGGCTTGTAGATGGACACCCTGTTCCTATCCATACATGCTACTCTCTTTCTGAGTCATTCTTGTCCCATATTCTCTTACAGTGACACAGTCACAACTGGATTAGGATGTATTTACACATATAACCTCCATTGTACCTTAATTAGCTATTTAAAAGTTCTGTTTCCACATCTCATATTATTGTGCATACCGAAAGTTTAGTTGGAACTTAAATATCTAAATTTTAAGGGATGGTTCTAATAATTTAAATGTACTATATACATCGACGGTTTTCTGTTGATTTTTTTCTTCCTCTTACTACATTTATAACTTTCTATCTACAAGTTAATGTTAGGCAGAATAACTGCATCATCACCGTAAGGAGTTGGGTGAGAATTGTGGTTGAGGATGGAATGTATGGGATCTCTCTCTCAGAGTAGAGGTGAGAGGAACCCAGGGCTTATTGGCTGCATTGTTTTTCCTTTCTTTGCCTCTGTTCCCAGGGGCTCCCCACCCCTCAGCAAGGGGTTATCCATCCCAGAAGCCTGGAAGCTCAGATTTTCTGACTAGCATGCTGGATGGTCTGGATGTAGGTAGCAGTCATGTTTTCCTGCATTGAGACTTTTGGGCTTATATCACCCAACCCCCCACCTCCCGCGCCACCCCTGCTTCTCATGCAAGATCTGTGATGTCCAGTGGAGGCGTTGTCTCACCCCTCTGGCTGGCCTATACCTGGGCCAGCAGCCCAGCTGGCCCTGTTTTCTCTGCACAAGTCAAGGTGGCTCAAACTCTGAGAGCCTGGAGACTGGCCAGGCAGGATCTTTTCCCGAGCCCTGATGTCTAGGGGCTGGCTTTGGAAGCCACCATGAGCTACCACTGTAAGGAAAGAAGGAAGCTTCTGGTTGGGGCTAGCACTGTAGGAGAAAAAAGGGCAGTCAGGCCATAGGCCCCAGGTCCCCTAAGCCAACTTTTGGAAGTGGAGCTGGAGATAATGACCAAGAAATTAGTGCATGACATAAGCCACCTGCACAGGGCAGTAAGGCTGGGGGTATTCACCAGAAAAGACTGCTCGGACATGGGTTTAAGCCAAAAGAAAGTCTTTTAGCATCCCAGTAGGGCGCTGAGCCTTTCTCAGGGTGAGCTTTTAAGCACAAAACCATGTTCTGGGCTGTCATGCTTCAGTTAATAAGAAGTTAGCCAGAAGCAGAACTACAGAAAAAAGCAAGGTTAGTACGTTTAGAGACTTTCCCAGAACTATGGAGTTTGATGGATTAGATCTTTGTTTTTGTTTTGGCAGGTGGCATTGTCTATATGCTGAGTTTTATGTCCCGAATGGTACTTCTACCATGGAGACAGCTGTGCTAAGTTCTAGGGGACTTAGGAGCCTGTTGCATAAGCATTTCCCATGGTCCTCAGGATCTAGTTTAGGATGGTTTCAGAGCACACGGGATTCTTCAGGGTGGCCACATGGCAGTTCCCCCCATGTGGTGGCCTGCCGAAGCATAGGAATGATGGCTGGAGAACACACAAAACAACCAATACAGAAGTCATGGTCTAGGGCCACAAGCCCAACTCTATCGCTAGCCACATCTTCTCTGCAGCCACCAGGCACACCAACGTGTAGGTGAAGTGTCACCATGGCCCCCCTAGGATCCCCTTCATAATGGATGCCACCATTCAGATTCATTGCGCTGAGGACAATTGGAAATTTGTTTCTCAATGCTCAGTGTGTGGTTGGCCATCATCATGGACCCAGGAGAGGATGGTGAGAATTGCTGCTCTGGATAGGTTTTCACATTGGCCGTTATAAGTGTGAGGAGTGTGGGTTACTGCCATCCTCTGAGGGTTAGTGTCAATCAAGGCTGCTACCCCCTGGCAGGGTACATCTTATGTAAGGCTTGCAGTGGGGCACATCCACGGGCTCTAAGCTACCATCACCAGTGTTGACTCTTCCTATCAGTGCCTGCTGTGACCTCAGTCCCATCCATCACTGTCCTTATCTACCTTTACAAGTGTCACCAAACACCTCTTCCCCTCTTCAAGAAATAGTCTCTACAGTTTTTTAGTTGTTTTTTTTTTTTTTTTTTTTTTTTTTTTTCAGATAGGATTCATTACTTGTTCAAGAAAATATCAATTAGATGATGTAAATGCAGCAGGAGGTACAAGGACACAGGCCCATGCTTGGGGAGACTCCAAAGTTTTCATGGAGGCCATGGTGGTCAAGACTAGGGTCAAAGCTGTGGGCCCCTGGTGGCAGACCAAAGACAAGAAGTCACTAGCTTATGGCCCCTGGTCAGAGACATGAAGATCAAGTCCCTGAAGACCTTCCCGTTCTGCCCATACAGGAACATGAGATTACTTGGGCTGGGGACTACAATGGTTATGTTGGCTTGAGTGTCATAAGCCCTGAGGAGGCAGCTGCTGGCACCTATGGTGCCAAGATTTCCATTGTCCCAATGCAGAGGCTATGGTTCCTGGTGGAATAAGAGTGAAAAAGTCACCATACCACGGAGGTGAGAGGCTTCTGTGGCTCTGTGCAGGTGTGCCTCATCCGTGCTCTAAGAAGCACAGACATCATGCCCTTCTTGTGTTCAAGCCGCTGGGTTAGCTAGCACTGATGACTGCTACACATCAGCTGGGACTGCACTGCTACACTGGGCAATTTCACCAAGGCCACCTTTGATGCCATTTCTAAGATTTAGAGTTGGCAAGTAAATTTTAAGATTTACTTGACCCTTGACTTTTAGAGTCTGTGTTCACCATCTTGTGAAAACCCGCAGCAGTCTTCTTTTAGAGGAGTTGGGCACCAGATGTTGCTACCCATAAAGTTTTAATACCAAGTACGTGTGTGTTGAAAAAAAAGTTGAAGTCAAGTTATAATTTTTAAAAATTATTTTCCAGGCCAGTAGTAATATGCATTGACAGAAATTGTAGCCAGTGGATTTCAAATGAGAAGACAAGAGTTCAAGATCTGTCATCTCTAGAGGGCAACTTTACTGTAAACCCAGGGCCACCTTCCATCTCCCTTCTAAGATCACAGATCTAGTAAACTGTGAGGAGGCTTATATCTAGAGCCACACCCTTCTGTCTTCTCTCCCTCTCCCCACCCCCTCTGCCTGTCTCTTTCCCTTTCTTGGAAGATCATTTTATTGTCTTGTTTTTTAATGTGTGTGCTTGTTTTGCCTGCATGTATGTATGTACACCATATATGTGCCTGGTACCCACAGAAACAGAAAGGAGTGTTAGATTCCTTGAAACTGGAGTTAAGGACATTTGTGAGCTGCCATGTGGGTGCTGGGAACTAACCTAAGAACTCTGCAAGAGCAGCCAGTGCTCTTAACAATGAAACCATCTCTGATGTACTGTTTTCTTTCTTTCCTTTCTTTTGTTCTTTTTCCAAACTTTTTTTTTTTTTTTTTTGTCAAGATTGAGCTACTCTAGATAAATTCATCATATGAATTCTAGAATAAGGAGTTTAGAAAAACATGGCTGATTGTCTTAAGAGTTGCACACTAATTTTGGCAGATTTTACAAGTTGAGTTTCTAATGCTTGACAATGTCTCCATTTATGTACTCTTCTTTGGTTTCTTCACCACATTTTTAGATACACATAATTTCTTTACAGACTGTTGGGTTTGCATAAACTAGGACTTTCACTCCTTGCCCGAGGGCACTTCTTTACACTTTTGGCTTTAACAAAAAGAAGACCTTTCTAGAACTGTGATCCTAATGTACATCCTGGTTCCCCACAGTGGGTGTTTCCCTGGCTACCCTTAGCTGATAAGCCAAACTCCTCCTGATTAGGACTGTCACGCGGCAGACTTTCCACTGAAAGTTTTGGATCCCAGTGTATCTGTGTACCTCTAGGCTGTTCAGACTTGAACTTTAGAAATACTGTATTTGTGGCAAGATTACCATTTTACCAGTTTTGAATGCTAGTGGCTTTATTTTTAGTTCAAGTTTCAAAAGCAAACACAAAAGCACACAAGAAATTTAAAAAGTTTATTAATCACTCCAAAGTAGAATGTATATTACAAATTCAGATCAGAGTAATAACCTTAAAAGTATTTTCAGTACTACCATAAACTACTACCTGAAGAGAAAACCAAATAGTAAACTGGTAAGCATATACTGAAATCTCATGTTTAAAACATAACTTTGTCTAGAAAATTCACATCCATGTGTTACAGTCAAATGTCACAAGTTGACAGAGCTACGCATGATTTGTATTTAACACTCATGAAATAGCTTTCATGCTTTGAATAAATTGTCATAAGGCTGTAAGAGCTTATAATTTTTAAAGTGCATGACATAATATATGACAAAGCTTTCCCATACATTCTCCTTCTGTGAAAGCTATTCATAAGTAGACAGAAGTTTAGATGACTAAATGGAAATTATATTAGGTTAGGTCGAGGAATTAGAGGGGCAAATTGTAGCTTAGGTGTTCTGAGGGTAAAGAAACAATTTTCTCAGAAAATTTGTACTTGCGTGCTGATTCTATTCAAAAAGGCATCATCACTGAATTGGTCTGTTTGCCTACAATTAACTACAATTAGTATTTCGCTCTAATGTGAAGGAACTTAAAACAGCATTGCACACACTGCTGATTTTAGCCTAGCTTAAATAAAAACATAAATTTGTGGGTAAATGATTAACAGGAGTATATTCTCATTCTCTCTGCTTCTCTCCCTCTCTCCCCTCTTTTTCCCTCCCTCAATACAGGGCCTTCCACTATAGCCCAGGATGGGCTGGAACTCATTACATAGCTGAAGCTGGCCTTGATCATGTGGTAATCCTTCTGCCTCAGACTTGTGGTGCTTTGTACTGAATCCAGACCTCACAAATGCTGGGCAATTGGGCAATTAGACTACCACTAACCCATGACCCACATTTCTATACAGAGTAGGCAGTTAACTAAAACTAAGCATTTCAAAATCTTTGGTTCTGCAAATCATTATCTATGGTGATGTTTGCTGCCCAAAGCTAGAATACTGAGCAACAAGTTCATATCAGACCACGCACAAAACTTAAGAGTAAACTGACTCGGCTTAAGAGGAGACATTAGTACATGGGATAATATTAGAAGACAGCAACTTGGTCCACTAAATAAAAACACAGCTTTGTTTATAGGTGGAGGCAATATGGCAAGGACTCTGAATTCATAAACCATATAATTTGACCTGTAATGCTTAGATAAAAAAAAAAAAAAACCTTTTCACACACTTTGTGTGCATTTATGTGTGTGTGTGTCTGCACACGTGCTAGAGAGGCTGCATAGCAGAGCCTGGGTGTAGTGTCACAGGCAATTTGTAGAAGTCGGTTTTCTCCTTACAATGTACGGGGCCTGGGGGTCAAACTTTAGTTATCAGATTTAATGACAAATGCTTTTACCCACTAAGCCATCTCGCCAGTGCCCACCCCCAACTTTATTTCCTTTCTTTTTCTTTCTTTTTTATTTATTTATTTTTTGAGACTGGGTTTTTCTGTATAGCCTTGGCCATCCTGGGCTTGAATTGTAGAGCAGGCTGGCCTCAAACTCAGAGATCCACCTGCCTCTTGCCTCCCTGAGTGCTGGGATTACAGGTGTGTACCACCATGCCTGGCTCCAATTTTATTCCTAAGCAACTCTGTCACGTGACCTTTGGAGTACTGTGTCCTCACCTACAATTTCTGTGTCCTATTTAAACAATTACAGAGAAACCATACACCAGAAAACAGTGCATTTCATGTGTACTTGCTAAATATCCTAGGAATAACAGACTCATGTCTTCAGACATATACTGTTCTACTTTTTGTAGGCAAGGTTCCCCCGCCCTCCAGATATAAGTAAAAAGGCAGCCTGAGACTCCTGTCAACATCTTCTGTCACCTCAGGCCTTCTGTGGGGCATGACAGGCACACTGGCCGCCCGTGCCACTGGAGAGCCCGCTCCAGCACTGAAGTGTCATGGAGGCTGTAGAAAGAACTAATCTCAGGACTGCAGTCAGAAGTCACAGAGTGCTTGGGCCTCAGCCTTAGCTGTTTTGCTCAGCCCACTTCTGCCTGGGTTAATCAGTAGGGGAGAAATGAGGGTTAGAAGGAATGTTTTACTAAGCTGGAGAACCTGGGAGCCTGCTCTCCGCTTAGGGATGCCCAGTTTTAGTACTATTTTTTATCTCAGTGGCCAATGTCAATACCCGCAACAGAGCAGGGCATGTACTCTAGGCTTAGAGATGTAGCTGGCTGTTGTAAACCAAGAAAGTGCTGGCTTCTTGGGGTCTCTCTGAAAATATCCTCAGCAACATGAACTATCAACAAGTTAATATAAATGGTATCTTCAAGCAAACCAGAAAGTAGTCATATTAGGAGAATGACAGTGGATATATTCAAGGAGGAAAGAAAAGTGAGCTGTACATTTGTACAGGTGGTAGGCACCTGTCCAGGGTCTCTGGACACTCAGCAGAGTTCAAAGGTTAAGGCTTCAGTATGACTGAATCATGGGATCATCTTCAGAGGTGACCCTTACCTACACATTCTGGGGAAAGGCTTTCCTTTTCTCCAAGGTCAGGTAGAACCTAAAAGCTAAAGCCAATCCTGAGGGAAGACAAGAAGTTTATCCATCCTCTACTTAGAGAAGAGTATAGAACCTTTGTCCACAGCTTGTCCAAAGATGGATAAAAGAGAAATAACTTGAACAGTGGAGGTAAGACCTCCTGGCAGAAGGTGGGAACTCTCAAGAATGTGATGGAAATGTGCTTGCTTTTGATACTGGGTACAAGCAAATGGTCCTCTCCAGGTATGGTGGGTCTGTCCTCAGGAACACTATTATCTGCTATATTTTTGGCGTATAAAAATGAAATTAGGGTTGGCTACAAAACTTGAGCACATTTTCTATGGACTGAGTTTCTAGGAAAAACTGATATGATCTGTCATCTCAGTAAAAGTTTCTTAACAATTATAAAGGTTCCTGAAAATCTGATTATGATTGAGACTTGATTTATTATGAGAGACTTGATATTCCTTAATCCAGAGCCTTAAAGCACTCGGGCATGCTACCTTCCTCAAGACTTGATATTCCTACATTGAGGATTTATCCTAACAGGCTGTTGAGAGCCCCCCAACAAAGAGTTGTGTTGATTTTAAAATTTAGAAGTGGGTGGCTTCAGGTTACCTCCTCTAAGGTTTTATTTATTTATTTGTTTTTAGATTTATTTATTTATTATTTCTATAGCACACCAGAAGAGGACACCGGATCTCACTATAGATGGTTGTGAGCCTCCATGTGGTTGCTGGGAATTGAACTCAGGACCTTTGGAAGAACAGCCGGTGTTCTTAACTTCTAAGCCATCTCCCTAACCTCCAAGGTTTTATTTTTTATTTCTGCCAGCCCATTCCCTCAGATATTCTGGTCTCCATTTTAGTATTTACAGGTTCAAAGGAAAATCTGACAGGCTGCCACGAGGTGCATCTCTAAGCAGCAGGGAGTAGAGAACCTCCTTTCCCAGGCAAGGAAAAGACAGCATCTCTCACCTAGAGTGCACTGCTTAAGTGCAGGTAAAGAGATGGGCCACAGCTGCCCCAGCCAACTCACATGAGTGATTTTGAGAAGAAAAAGGAAGTCAAGCAGTCTAACATGTGTAGTAATTGGCAGGAGGAAGTCAGAGTCCTTGCCCTATTACACTCAGCAAAATGAAAATCTAGAGGTGGACGCAGGTTTTAAAAACAGTGATCTGGAATGAGGAATAGTGCCAGGTTCACATTAGCCCTCCATTTTGGAAACCTGAAGTAATATTGAAATAGAAGAACAATCACATCTTCATGCTAAATAAATTAGTATGTAGGCCATAAATTAAAGAATTGAAGCTAGAGTTTATAAATAAAAGGCATATTAAAAAAAAACTCAGCCAACATTAAAGTTAAGGTTACAAGAGTTATACACTCAGAAAATATGAAAACACCCATGAATAACTCCCATTTTAGAAGCTAACAGTGATTGAGAATTAAATAAGAAAAGTTAAGTTTGGGAAATCATAACTTTTGGATAGCATGACTGAATACTACTGCAGGTCAGTGAAGATATTCCT
The DNA here is from genome assembly GCF_907164565.1 of Psammomys obesus. Lineage (NCBI taxonomy): Eukaryota > Metazoa > Chordata > Mammalia > Rodentia > Muridae > Psammomys > Psammomys obesus. Next base: position 9,951,554 of record NW_026589732.1, on the reverse strand, counting down.
ATGACATCAGACATTTAAGCATCACAGAAGCATCAATTTTTCAGTTTAAATAAGAAAATAATAAATGTCTTAACAAGACCTGAAATGGGCTCTCATCTTCCTTTATATAACACCCTGTGCTTGAAGCCAACTGTGTATTGTATTGCTTGTAAAATGAGTCTGTCACTATCTTTTTTTCTATGACACATAAAGTCTAATCACTCACTGAAATATTAACTCATATTCCACTATCTTAAAAGTGGTCCTAATATAGCACCTTAAATCTCAAGGACAGGCAGGAATAGATTATTTGTAACTAATGTATCTTTTCTTAGCTTTGTCTGATGAGCTCACTTTTCAGTATAAACATTTTAAAAATCATTACAGAATACATCATCATATTGTACCTCAGCTCTTCAGAGGGTGAGTAAGTTTCCCTCAAAAGAAAATAGTAGTGTTTACCAACAGGACAACAGAGAGGCAGGCACCTGTTCATTCATCTCTGCCTGTTCACCAGAACCTAGTATTTACTTGCTGTATAAACTCCACAGTAATGCTAAATGACAGAACTAATTCGATGGCTCATGAGTTAGAACATTTTCTGTCTTCACACTTGCCATTTCTCTTCTTTGGCTCACACAAGGCAAAAAGACAGTAGCACTTTGAACGGTTCCCCACTTCTTTTCGGGAATATCCAACCTTAACTTAGTATTCTCAGTACAACTGGATAACCTCGTCCCACTCAGAAATAGGCCAGATCCCATTGGGCTGCACGTTAGGGGGCGAGCTCTTCCAGTCCCATGTCTTGACAGGAATCTTCCAGGTCTTACCATAGTTGGCTTCAATGTACTCAACTGTTTCACAGGGCACATGGACTTTCATGTCTACAAACTCGGTCCAGCACAGTGTAAACTTGGGAAACAGGTACCTGCAGCAAAAACAAGTAAGTGGAGGCATTAGGCCAAGTAACCCAGCTGCTATTCTTTCTTGGAGAAGGGACAACCCTTAGTTATTAAGCAGAATTAGTAGCAAGAGTTGGCATTTGTCTGTCTGTTTATTTCTACCCAACACCCCTTTCTTCTTTCAGGATTAACACCACCTAGTTTTCCTCTTGTGTTCTCTGTGCATCTGAAGGGGAGATAATCCCACCCATATACTCCAAAGATGGAAAAATACAAACCAAACTAAACCAAAGCAAACCCAGGGAAAGAGGTCACAGCCAAAGTTCCACAGATGAAAGAAATAATCATTTTTTTCTTTTGTATAATCTGGAGTTCCAACAGAGACAAACTGATTCCAATAGCGTCCTCTAGGCTTTTCTCTGCTCTATACACAATAACTGTACTTTCTACCTCCCTTTCCTCCTAAGTTCTCAAGAACATCTCTAAACCTATTATACTGGTTATAATGAATTTGCCTATATCTACTGAAAAACTATAAGGGTTTGTGAGTTTACAAGTTAACCCAAAACATGCATTTTAAAGGTACTTTGGAGAATGACAGGTGTGGTGCTACAGCACTTGAAAGAGGAAGAGTGAGGATCAGGAGTTCAAGGACAGCTTTAGTTATATAGTGAGTTCTAGGGCAGACCCTGTCTCAAAAAACAAAATATTGAAATAGGTACTTCAGATTAAGTAAATTACATATGCTTTATTACAAAAGAGAATTACAAGTAGCAGGTCTGTTTAAAGTTACATAGCTCTATATTCTGTGTAGGATTCTCAATGAGATTTTTTTCCTTCATAACTCAGAAAGAACTTTCAGTAATTAATACTGAAATGGTAATAAAAGGGACCAAACGAATTTAATATACCAGAAAATTAAAGACAAAATAAAGAAATGGAGAAAAAGGATCTGATTGATTTGATTACCATGTTTTAACACCAAGTGACCTTCAAGAATGGATTCCACTTTTGAATACCCCATTTCACTACTAATGGAACATAAAGCCATACATCAAAGTGTGTCTGGATAATTTCTAAAGAAAGCAACAACTGCCTCTATAAAAGCCAGTGTATACAGGCAGTTAGTGGACAGTCCCAGCCTGCATGTATGAAAAGACAGTCACAGAAAATCTCACAGCCGAGAAAGAAATAAGACACTGCTTAGACCCACCATCTGCTGGTCCCAATTTTATCCTGCACACTCACAGCCATGGAATTACTTATTTTGCAATGAGACACACCCATCTGTCATCAGCCTCCATTCTCTGCAATCACTTGCTGGTCAGCAGAATGTCCACCTGTCTCATACCATCAAGTTGACACAATGAGCCTGAGCTGAGGCAGACACGATCTACCTAGTAACAGCCACGAAGTGTTTCTCTTAAATATCCACCTCTAGTCTCATCAAAGAGCCGAGAGAGAAAAACAGCTTTAGGGTACACATGGTAGAACACTACAGACTACAAAAGCAATGCTGGGAACAAGGAAGAATCCAAGAGCAAACCCCAAACACTTAAAATACGTAAACAATGTGAAAATCATAGGTAATTCAACAATAATACTAACCTCCCCTCACAAAAAAAAAAAAAAAACAAACCTGAAAAATCCCTAACCTCTCTGTAATTTTCATTTCTCTACTCTTTCTAGTCAACCAAAGAGCATCTTAGATCCAAGAGAATAGGAGAGCTAAACAATTCATAAAACATTTGAACTAATTATAAAGTCAGGCCATGGACAGGAAGGGGACAGTGAGTCACACAAAACAGCACATGCCATGTCCTTTGCCTGGGTTACCAGTAAATACTGGCTGATAGTAAATCTCTCGGTGTTACCTTGGATTTCAAAGCTATGATCAAGTCTGGCAGAGCCGTCTGTACTTAAAGGGATCCACAATGTGAACGGATTTAAATTTAGACTAAGGCACCCTAAATTAGGGTACAAATTTAGAAGATTTTACTGTCACAAAAATGTTTCCCATCTGTTTTCTAACTTGTACCACTTCCCTTCATTCTACTTCTGCCTAAAACAGCAGTTAGAAGAACAGTTGCTAGATTGAAGAGTAGGCTAGAGTAGGATATTTTTATTTTCCTCCAAAATTCTTAAAACCAATAAAGCCACTTTGGAATGGTTAGAATAATTTTGTCAGCTGAATTGTACAATCTATGAACATAATTGCCAAATGAGAAGGAAGCTTTTCCAGCACCCAACAACAGTGTGTTTACTGGTGCTAATTAAGGAGGCTCAATGAGACAGATACGTCAACTACAACTGAACTTGACCTTTCTAAATGTAAGTCTGCATTAAATGCAGCAGTTGCAAGAGCACAGCCAAACTCTCCCAGAATTTCCGTCAAAACAACACAAATGGTTCATTCCCACTAGTATAGCGTATCTTTACCTCCCAATACATGTGTTATTCCAGTGCCTAAACACTAACGTACTGTTTAAGAGGCACCAACACACACTGCTTCTTCTGAATGTAATGGAAAAGATGCATACTCTAGATTTTCCTTGTCTTCCCTTCTAGTCAAAGAAATGCCCTTTAATTCGAAGTCTCTTAAAAGATTTTTGCTTAATTATGGAGTTAATATTTTTTTTTATGTCATTAATACAAACACCAGAACCCCTACCCCCACCCCCTTGTGTTGGGGCTTAGGCTGGACTGTGAGGCCTTGCACAGAGGGAAGTGTTTTCTTCAGTCCTTCAAGGTAAAGAATCATGCTGATGCATATGCACCACAGAACGATTCTTTTAGCATGCTCTCCCCTGTGTTCACTGGGCCACTTCCCTGTTTAAAGATATTCTGGATCAGTCCACGTCCAGGCTTGCTGAGGCCCAGGTAGTGAGAGTCAGCTGCTCTCCCCTAAGCTAACTTTCTGTGTGAAGGCACGATGGGCAGTTAACTCGTAAACCATGTAGGTCTTGGTAACCTTTGGAAGGAAAAAGAAAAAGGCTTTCTGTTATTAATTCTGTTTGTTTTTTTAAAAACCATTTTCACATCTTACTCTTTTGCTCTACTGGTTGATCTAAGGCCACCCACAGTATTTTCTTCAAACTCGGTACAACAGAAGGGGAAGGATAAAAGGCCAGATAGCTTGTGTGTGGGGAGCACATGTTATCTTTGTCTCACCCCCATCATGATAAATGTCTGTTTGTTATACAAATTTTAAAATTAATTTTTAAACAAACCACTGTGTGAAACCGATCTTTTACACTGTCTATTGTTTTCTTAATTTCTTCTGGCTTGCTTCCTTCATTTTACTCAGGCACACTTAATTGGGTATCTATACTCATGTTCATATGAATCCTTAAGTTGAATGAGTACTTAACAAGTATTTATGTATCTGTCTGCATGGCTGCATGTACGCGCTTGCCCGCAGAATCTAGGAGTCAGGTCCCCTGACGTTGAAACTGTAGGTGGCTGGGAACTGAATTCATGCCTTCCTCTGGGAGAGCAGCAAGTATTCTTAATACTAGGCATCTCTCCAGACCCAAGTTTTACAAGTATTTTTTCAAGGGCTATCAATTTATATTTATTCTTTTATATCCTGTAAGTTTCAGTATGTTGTGCATTCATTATCTTAGTGCAAAATATCTTGTATTTCCTACTATAATTTCCATTTTCACTCATTTTAACAGAGAATATTAAAACTTTCCACAGATTTAAAAAATATTTATTTACTAATTTCTAATCAATTTCATTACAGTCATAAATAAATGAAATGTTTATGACCATACTGTTCCTCTGTAATTCATTCATGTGGAAAATTATACTCACACTGATAAAGATTTTTATGAATATTTGTAACATTTATACTTCATGATTAGCTTCCCTCTGGATTCTCATTTTTCTTTTTTTCCTGTGTGTGTGTCAAATGTGCTTGCTGTGGTTGTTATCGGGAATCTTCCTCCATGTCTCTCCTTTTGTATTCTTTTGAGGCAGGCTTCTTAAGGAAACCCAGAGCTTGTAATAAAGCTAGTTTTTTCTAGCTATCTTGTTCTGGGAGTCTTTCCTATTCTGTTGTTCTTTCTAAGGCTGGAATTATAGGTGAACTAACACACCCCACGGGACATTTATATGGGTTCTGGGGATTTGAATTCTTATCTTTTGGCTTGTGTGGTAAATGCCTTAACCACTATATCACCTCATCAGTACCCCTTTTGGCTTTGTTAATCTGAGGCCTAAACTTTCTTATTCTTTCTGTATTTGTAAATGTCATTATTTTTGTCTCACTCCTGAATATGACTTTTAATTGTATATAAATAACATTAAAAGATGATCATTATTACTCTGGCTTTTGGAAGATTCTGGTGCATCATCTTCTGCCCTGTGTTATTGATAAGGCATGCCTGGTGCTCTTTCATTGTGCCTCAAACTTTCAATCCTCCCTCCTTAGCCTTCTAAGTGTTGGGATCATAGACAGGATCTACCACAATTAGTTACTAATCCTTTGTTTGTTTCATATTTCACTTTCATATTATTATATATGTATTAACTATATATAATAGGCCCCATTATATAACATTTTTATACTTTTCACTGTCAAATTTGTATATATTTAACAATCCCACTTACACAGTCATCTAAGAATTAGACTCAACTCCTGAAAGACCGAAGTTATAGTATGATGATGAGCTGCTTGGTGATGGTGCACTCCTTTAATTCAGCACTGAAAGTCAGAGGCAGGTGGGTCTGAGTTTGAAGCCGGCCTGGTCTACAGAATGAGTTCCAGGACAGCCAGTGTTACATGGTAAGACCTATTTCAAACAACAGCAACTAGTCTCTTCCACTAAACATTTCATAATCCCATCACAGATGAGACTATACAGCAGGAGTTACAGAGGAATTAATATACTTTCCAGGACATAGGTTGAAACAGGGTCTGAGATTTTATGGTCTCATTCTCCATTCCTAAATGAACATGTACACATATATACACACACATATGAAAAAGAGACGTCAGCAGAGGAGCAAGAAATTTATATTATCAATGAGTAGACAAATTAAAGCCTGTAAGGATAGCTATCATTTAATAGGTGAATGAGCATACTTTATGATTATACAAAAAACTAATAACTAATAACTTAAAACACATGCACAAATCTTCAGTGCCAAAGGATAAATTTTTGAAGTACTTCTCTTTTCACTACATGACTTACAATAACTAGATCTGCACCTTATCAACAAAAATGAAGATTCTAGCTATAGTTATTTTTTTTTTTTTTTTAGATTTTTAAAAATTTATTATGTATACACCAAATCTCATTATACACCAGAACTCATTATAGATGGCTGTGAGCCACCATGTGGTTGCTGGGAATTGAACTCAGGACCTTCGGAAGAGCAGTGAGTGCTCTTAATCTCTGAGCCATCTCGCCAGCCCCCAAGCTATAGTTATTTTCTGTCAGATAATTTTTAAAGAATTTCTCTTTAGATGTAATAATTGGATAGGAAGGTTATGAGCTCAAATTTCATGCCATATACAAAAGAATTTTTAAAATTCATAACATATTACCTAATTTGTCTAGTCAGATGCAAAAGTCTCCATGCAATTAAGTCTTCCTTGGTCAACTTCACTGCCGCTGGTCCCACACAGTACTGTTTCTCAATGTGTAATCTTGGACTATTTTGTCTTAGTATCAGTTTTCAAAATCATATTTTTGTATTTTTTAACCTAACTCCATATTTTAGGAAATAATCTTAAAGAAGGAAATGCATTTATTTTAAGTGATGCTTCAAAAAACAAATAATAATGTATGTGTTGGCTGGTGGTAAATCACTTGCTACCAAGCCTGGCAACCTGAATTCAGTCCCAGAACCTACTTGTCAAGAGGGTCTCTGACTTCCATCTGCGTGCTGTGGTACACGTGTACACATGCACGCACACACAAAAACAAGTGTAAATATGTATAGTCACCACATTAAAGACCTTCCTGTGTCCCTTGCTAGTCATGCAGTAACCCGCTCTACCCTAATCTACCTGATGCTGCCCATAATACAAATTCAACCAGGAAGGGTTTTGGTTTTGGATGTAGCCTGGGTAGCTTGTTGCTATCCCTCTAACTGAGCCTCCTGGGGGCTGGGATTACACAAGCATACCACTGGGCTCAGCAGACCACTCAGATAAATGAAAAAACATAGTAAGTCCTTCCCTATCTGACCTCTTTCACTTTGCATGTTTTGAAGATTCACCCACCTTAGTTATCTGGTAACTCACTCCTCTTTAGCACTCAGTAGTATTTCATTGCGTGAATATATAATGAAAGCATCAGGTCACCAGAAAATGAACACTTGGGACATCTGGGTAGCATGGGTAAAACCAAACCATTTAGTTTATCTGAATAAGACTGTTAACACCTGTGCATAAATCCTGTAGTGGAAATGTCTCTATTCTCTTCAGATACTACCAAATTAGCATTCTACAGAATTATGTTTAACAAAACATGTTTGAAAAATCACAATTTTTATTTCTCATGAATAAAAGTTTTGTGGTACAATCTTTTCTTTCAAAAACAAAGCTCAAGGGCTGGAGAGATGGCTCTGAGGTTAAGAACACTGGCTGCTCTTCCAAAGGTCCTGAGTTCAATTCCCAGCAACCATATGGTGGCTCATAACCATCTATAGTGAAATCTGGTGCCCTCTTCTGAGTTGCAGGTATAAATGCAGACAGAAAACTGTAGACATAATTTAAAAAAATCTTTAAAAAACAAAACAAAACAAAGCTCACTTTAGAAGAAAACTGCCTTTTCAGGTTTTTCCCTCAGTTCCTCATCTTACATCTGCTCTTCATTTGTTGTCTGGAGATTCAATTAAGAAGACCTATGCTATAATCGGTATGTTGCAAAATATGAAGATAGAAATAGAGCAGGAAATGAGATCACTTTAGAAAAGTCAGTGCTTTAAATATACCCATTTAAAAAAATTAGTCAAATCTGCCTTTCAGCTTTGCAGCTGTAAGTACTGCAGAGAAAAGTGTGTTGCTTGAGAGCTGTAAGTACAGGAGCACAGCATCAGCCCTGAAGCTGTGAGTCCATGAGCAACTACCTAACTAGAACTTTGTGGGAAGCAGCATGACTTAGCTTTGTTTTCTTAATTTTCGAAAGCTCCTACGTTGGATCAACTCATCTGAATGTCACCTGTCTTGCTTACTAAATGGTAGGAGTGACAATTTAGAGTCAAGCAGCATTCTGGTCTCCCTCAGTTGGACAGTTATCAAGACTGACTTTATCTGTCACTTAGGGAAGGTAAATTAGCAAAAGTACTCTAAAGTATATGAAAGAAAGAACTGGGGGGATTTACAGAAACTTGGAGGGAGGTGAGATCATTTCTAAAGAGGTAATAAGCTTTACAGAGTAAGCAACTCAATGCCATTGCCTGGGCAGAGCTGGGAGACGCAATGATGGTGACATTCTTAAACTCTTGGACTAAAATCAAGGGTCAAAAGTCAGGGAGTCTAAATGTGGTACACTGGACTGGCTCTTGGAACAGAAAGAGAACACTAACAAAAAACTAGTACATACAAATGACATTTGAGTTTAAACTTGATCTTTCCTTTCTGTTACATATGAAACAAAGTATCTCAAAGACAATCTAGAAAATAACTTCATTACCTCAAAATAGGAAAATATTTTGTAAAACGGGCAGCAAAGATATTGAACATAGGACTGATACTCAAAACTGCATTAAAACTAAGAACTTACAGTGAGGAAGCTATCATTAGGAGAGAACAACAAAGGACAAATTAGAAGAAGATAGTTTCAACACATAAAGATACAGTTAATGAGAAAAGGACTGACATCTCAAACAGAGAAAAACCAGTAAGGTATTTAGTAGTTCTTCATAAAATAGAGAATCTGTCAATAAATATAAAAAAGTGGAAATTAAAGCTACAGTATGGTAACAATACATTCCTAACCAAAATGCTTAAAAATTGAAGAGAATATCATGTAATGCCAAGAATGCGCAGCAAATGTGAGTCTTAAATACAATGATGGGCTCTGAAATGACACAGGCTAGATTTAGCTCTCAGCTCTGTTCTAATCTCTCCATTAAATAAAGGCAGCAGTATTCAAACTGCCACTACAAAGTTTCTGAGACGGCTAAAGAAGGTACACATAAAAAATGTAGCATGTTTGATACATATAGTAACTATACCATAAACACGATTTCTTCTGTTTTGTTTTAAACAGTATTATAAAACTAAAAAAACAAAAACAAAACAAAAAAACAAAACCCTTACACTAATTTTGGGTTCTCCCCCTTAGAAATGGCCATGTGATAAATCCTGTATTTCCTTAAAGTAAATAGTGCTGACAATCGCATATGGCTGGGGAGTCTTCCAAAGAAACTGCTCCACACAGCCTTTCCCCGTTCTTTTCTCTGCCTTTTAGGGTCACAGTTACATGACAGAAAATCTGGGACGCACACCATCTGTCCAGACACTTCCCGCACTGCTCATTTCTCCTGTTAGTTGGAGCACTTCACACTTGCCAAGCACTGCTACGATACTGAGCAGTGGAGTGAACCAAAGTTCCAAAAGTGTGGTAGCTGAAATGACTGCTTCCCGATCATACCACTGAGAAGAAAAAGTCATCCTTAACAGCAAGTTTAAGACAAAAGAGTGATAGTTTTGCACGACTTTTGAAAAAACCACATGCAGCCACTTCATGAGCTAATTAGATGGCATCTAAGCTGTACATTTCTCATAAGGAAGGGATCATCTTTTCACTGTGACTGCAGTGGTATCAGTACCAGTTAGTAGCATTCAGCACATCTTGACACTCTTAAAATCCCTTTTTCTACATTAACACTTTTAATCCTTAAAACAAGGCTGCATGGCAATGCCTAATATTATTTTTAAAGTAATATTATTACTTTAAAGTGGGAAAACTTTATATAGAGAGGTTAAAAAAATGTCGAGGGCAACAAAACTGTAACATGTACAGCTGGGATTTAAAAGCTGGCTCTGGGATTTTAGTTTCTTTGGTATGATATCCTAAACGGATAAAACACATTATACACTAATTTTGGCATTTCTATCATATTTTAATATGAAACTCATAAAATTTCCAAAACAGCCCTATTCACCTAAGTGTTATGTAGTGTCTACATAGCTTTATGCCAATTTGGCACAAGCTAGAATCATTTGAGAAGGAGGAATCCCAGTTAAAAAAAATTCCTCAGCCCTAGTCACTAAGCTGCAGGTGAGGACTCAGTTGCCTCCCCCTCTTTTGCTGGTGCAAGCAAGGGTAATGACCTGCTTCCTGCTGGCACTGAGGATTCTATCCTTATAAGAATTCAACAGAGAAACGGTAGGAATATCCTTACTACTGTCCCAGGGATCGCTGATGATTATGATAAAAAGAAACTAGTGCAGGCGTTTAAGAAGAAATTTGCCTGCAATGGTACTGTAATTGAGCAACCAGAATATGGAGAAGTAATTCAGCTATAGGGTGACCAGAGCAGAAACATATGACAGTTCCTGATAGACTGGACAGGCTAAAGGACAATTCGTTGAAGGTTCATGGGTTTTAAGTGCTCATTACTCTGAAGCTTAAGTGAGGATTTCCTTGCAATGGGTAGAATTTCCCTTCTGTCCCTTGTCACAAGTTTAAAAACCTCACAACTTGTATAATGTAACCATTTGGGGTCTTGGACTAGTGTAACTCCTTCAAAAAAAGAAAAGAAAAGAAAAGAAAAGAAAAGAAAAGAAAAGAAAGAAAGAAAGAAAGAAAGAAAGAAAGAAAGAAAGAAAGAAAGAGAAAAGAAGAAAAGAAAAAATTGTCCACAAGATCAGGTTTAGGCAAGCCTGTAAGGCATTTTCTGAAATTAGTGATTCATGGGGGAGGGCCCAGCCCATTGTGGTGGTCCTGGGCTGGCGATCCTCGGTTCTATAAGAAAGCTACTATCATACTTGAACAACCACTTTGGAAATCAATCTGGCACTTTCTCAGAAAATTAGGAATAGCGCTTCCTCAAGATCCAGCTATACCACTCCTAGGCATATATACAAAAGATTCTCAAGTACACAACAAGGACATTTGCTCAGCCATGTTCATAGCAGCTTATTCATAACAGTCAGAATCTGGAAACAGCCCATATGTCCCTCAATTGAGAAATGGATACAAAAATTGTGGTACATTTACACAATGAAATACTACTCAGCAATTAAAAACAAGGAAATTATGAAATTTGTAGGCAAATGGTGGGAACTAGAAAAGATCATCCTGAGTGAGGTATCGCAGAAGCAGAAAGACACACATGGTATATACTCACTTATAAGTGGATATTAGACGTATAATATAGGATAATCATACTAAAATTTGTACACTTAAGGAAGCTAAGCAAGGAGGAGGACCCTGGGTAAGATGCTCAATCCTCATTTTGAAAGGCAAATGGGATAGATATAAAAAGGTACAAACAAGGAACAAGACAGGAGCCCACCCACAGAGGCCCTCTGAAAGACTCTACCCAGCAGAGTATTAAAGCAGATGCTGATACCCATAGCCCAACTTTGGGAAGAGTGCAGGGAATCTTATGAAAGAAGGGGGAGATAGAAAGACCTGGAGGGGGAAGGAGCGCCACAAGGAGAACAACAGAACCAAAAAATCTGGGCACAGGAGTCTTTTTCTGAGACTGATACTCCAACCAAGGACAATGCATGGAGATAACCTAGAAACCCTGCATAGATGTAGCTCATTGTCCAAGTGGGTACCCTAGTAATGGGAACAGGGACTGACTCTGACATGAACTTAGGGGCTGGCTCTTTGATCACCTCCCACTGAGGAGTGTGGGCAGCCTTACCAGGCCACAGATGAAGACAATGCAGACAGTCTTGATGAGACCTGATAGGCTAGGGTCAGATAGAAGAGGAGGAGGATCTCTCCTATCAGTAGACTGGGGAAGGGGCATGGAAGGAGAAGAGGGAGGGAGGGGGGATTGGGAAGGGGGACTACAGCTGGGATACAAAGTGAATAAATTATAATAAATAAAAAAATTAAAAAGAAAAACAAAACAAAACAAAAAGAAAGCTACTACCAGCAAGCCAGTAAACAGTATCCCCCCATGGCCTCTGCATTAGCTCCTGCCTCTAGGTTCCTGCTCTGTTTGAATTCCCGTCCTGGCTTCCTTCAGTGATGGACTACAATGTGGAAGTATAATCCAAATAAACCCTTTCCTCCCTAACCTGCTTTTTAGTCATGGTGTTTCATCACAGCAAGAGTAACGCAAACTAAAATAGTCATTAATGTACTAATTTCTAAGGATATTTGGAAGTTTTAATGAATTTTTTTATTTGTGTGTGTATGTACATGTGTAGGTGGGCACAGCGTGTTGCATGAGTGACTATCAGAAGACACCTTGTGAAAGCTGGTCTCTCCTCCCACCATGTTCGTCCCCAATACAACTCAGGTTGTTAAGCTTGGCAACAAGTGCTTTACCTGCTAAGCCACCTCATTGGCCCATTTCTCCTTTTTTGAATTTTTATTCCTATGTATGTTATAATCAGTTTTTAGTCAGCAGAGTTTATTACCATAAAGCAAAGTAGTTTTTATAATTAAAAAGTTTAAAGAGTACACTCTAGGATCAGAGTCAATTTGGGGATAATTTTCAACCTTACAAAAATGTTTGAATTACTCTCAAACCTCCAGAACAACTTTACAGTCTTCAGATGAAGACTCAGGGACCCTAGTAGGAGGTGATGAACCTAAGGAAAAAAATATTTTAAGTCTAGAATTTCTGTTTATGCATACAGAATAGTCTCCTTTCTGCTTAATGGCTCAAGCTTATCCCAATGGTAACATGACTAGCAATGATAGAAACTGTATTAATAATCACAGTATTAGATAACAATATGAGTGATAGCCTACATGCTGTTGGCTTGCTAAGTGCTAAACACTATGCTAAACGCTTTATACTATGAAGTATATCATGGAGGCCATGTGGAATAGTGGCTAAAAATATGAAATCTATAGTGTGCTGTGTGTCAGAGTTGTGTTTCCACTCCCATAGATTATCAAGCTCCATGCCTCTGACAGACATACTTCTGCCTTAGGTGGTGGGCTTGAGTTTTATGCTACTTGTTCTATGGTAACTCTGATCATAACTCCTTTGGCTGACTAGTCTTTCCAATAGTTGGTCCTCACAGCTTCCTCACAGCGAGCTGTTGTAAGAACATCACAGGAGAGCTGAACTCTGAGTAAGATGTCAGCACACTAGCTGATGATGAAGCCTTGGCAGACTTTCTGTTTTCAGAAGTGATGACTATAGCCCTTTTATTTAATAAGTACTTATCTGATCCATACTTAAACTTCTTTCCTGTTCTGGCCTGAGTGCCTCCATTCCACATATGGTCAGTCTCTTCATAGAAGAAAAAAATATCAAGTTTTACATCATCTTTTCCCTGGAAGGATAATTCCAAGCTGTCTTCCACCTAAAAAGAAAATGAAAACCTTTAGACTGAAACAACAGAAACACATTTTCATTTCATTCATTCATCCATTTGTTTATTTAAAATTTATCAAATGGTGTTTTGTCTGCATGTATATCTGTGTAGTATGTGCATACAGTGTCTACAGAGTCCAGATCGCCTAGAACTGGAGTTCCAGGAGGTTGTTTAGGTGTCATGTGGGTGCTGGGTCCTCTTGAAAAACAATCAGTGCTGTTAGCCACTGAGCCATCTCTCCAGCCCCACATTTTCACTTTTTAAATAAATAAAAATGGTTTAATGTTTTATATAGTAAGCATTAATTCTAAGGTTCATGCTTTTTAAACTTAAGTCCCCATGGAAGCAGAGGCTTCAGAAGTGGGACATTATACTAACTCTTCTTTCTTTGTTTCTTCCTTCCTTTTTTTTTTTTTTTTTTTTAACTAGCTTCTCTTAAATGCATATAAAACAATGTTTCTTAAACTGATGAAAATTCATGAGTAAATGTCTCATGGTAGTTAAAACTGTCTCTCTGCAGGGAAAACTGAACACTACATTCCAGAGCCCTTTCTAACTAAAGGAGGAAAGGAAAGCTATCCCGTAAGTAACGGTCACATCGAACTTGGTGCATGTGTCTTCAACAGCATCACACAATAGTGTATGTGATCCTCAAGGGGACGAACTCTCATGTATTCATCTCTATGTTCCACTGCAAAGCACAGAGCCAGACACCAGAGTTTGGCAAGCCCCAGCGACTGACTAACGCTATTGCTTTGGTTGGCCACAGAAAACATTCAACTATTTTTTGGGGGGTGGAGGATGAATTAGAATGATGATCTCTAATGGGGGATATCTTTCTTTTTTTTTAACTTGCTTTGCAGGATAATACTTCCCTGGAGACTAATTAAGAGCAGGATTATCACAAAGGATCATGGGCTTCTGTCCAGAGTAAAAGATCATCTAGGCCACCGTTCTAGGGCTAGTCCCCTAGCCCTCATTAGCCTCTGCTCACCTTAGGACATGTGAGCCAAACAAGAAGTTCAAGCACCTGTTTAACATGGCTCCATCTCTCTATGCCTTAGCAAGCAATGGAAATCTGTGCTATAATTATTATGACATCTAAGTGAGCGTAGAATTAGATGACTCAGAAAAAAAGTAACTTCAAATACAGTAGGTGGAATACTAGCTTTATTGTTAATTTTATAACAGCCTATTGCTGAACAGAATGACAATACAGTCACTTACAAGAACCCAGGACTCTTCTTTCTTCATTATTAATAAAAGGCCAGATTTTCTAGCTTCTCCTTAAGCAGAACAGAAAACTTAAGGGATAGTAGGATCCTGATGAGTGCTGGGTGATAAAAGAATGTTTGCCACTAATCTAACTATGTACACATTAGTTAACGTAAACCTTACAGTTGAGACTCGTTATTTATGAAAAAAGTTGATTGCTACCAACCTTCCCGAACTTATGTTTGAGTGGAAGTCCTGCATCCTGAAATGCCAAAATAATATCAGGTTTGTAATCTTGTATAAAAATTCCTAGGTCGACATCTTTACTATAAGGAATAATACTGCACTGCCGATACCATCCTAAAATGGAGGGAGGAAAAAAAAAAAACAATTTTTAGATTATACCTGGAAAATTAGTTATTATAATGAAAAAACTTTATAGCAATGGCTATAATTTCATAGGGTTAAAGTTGTAGTGCTTTAGCAAAATTATTTTTTAAAAGTTAAATCCCAGGTTAAGAGCACTGGCTGTTCTTCCAAAGGTCCTGAGTTTGATTCCCAGCAACCGCATAGTAGCTCATAGCCACCTATAAGGAGACCTGGTGCATAATGAGATTTTGTGTATACATAATAAATAAATCTTTAAAAACACTTGGTTATAGTAGTTTTCTTAAAGAATCAATCTCCCTTTTTTTCTTCCCTTCTTTTTCTTTTCCCTCTCCTTTTTCTTTCTTTCTCTGGTCTCGGTGCTCAGTTTCCTCAAAAGCTTTAATGAAGCCAGGCATGGTGGCTGACACCTTTAGGCTAGCTGCTATGTTCTATACAGTGAGTTTCAGAATAGTCAGAGCAATACAGTGAGATCCTATGTTAAAAAAAAAAAAAAGTTTTCACAGTACATAATTTCTGAATAGACCATCAGCTTTAGTAACATTAAATGGATGATCCATTTAAACAATTGCTGTTCAGAGTGTTTAGTCATTAACATTTAATGATTGAGACTGCCTTAATATGTGCCAAAAATATTTATTTCTCCTAATATACTTTCCTGAGTCCATAATTTATAGCACTTACCAGCTCCAAATAGCTCATACCTGAGGGTCACTTTTAAAAGATCTGATTAAGGTGTGACATTTGGTGTATACCTAACACTATTTCTTGGTGTTTCCTGTGTATCTACTCCCTTAGGTAGATACACAGGTACCTCAGCACTGTTCTAGAAAAGCTTACTCCCTAACACTACTAATGCCTTGGTCTTCCTGACTAGCTCCAAATCTTTCTATTCAAATAGGCTTTAAAGTATGTAAATCTCTATAGTCATCCCAATAGGCATTGCTATTGGATAATATTATTTGAATTCTAAAAGAATTCTAATAAATTATTTAAAATGAAGAATTTGCTGGATATTGTGGTACTCATCTTTAATCTCAATACTTAGGAGGCAGAGACAGGAGGGTCTCTCTAAGCTCAGGGTCAACCTGATCTAAATAGAGAGTGCCAGGCTAGCCAAGGGTTACATAGTAAGACCCTACTTAAAAAACAAAAGTTAAAAACCCCCAAAAACTAAAAATGAAGGGCTCTTTAAATATCATTTGATATACAGTATCATCAAATACAATTATCCTATTTTATAAATGAAATAAACTATGAGGCTAAAAACTCAAATCATGACAAATGACTAAGAATTTTTAGTTAGTAACTATAAACAACCTTGTTTCCATAAAAAGTTAAACATTGAAGCAAATATTGCATACACAAGAGAGCGCCATGTACTTTTTTACACTTTTATTATTTTGGTGGTTGAGACAAGGTGTAGTGTATCCCAGGATGGCTCTGACCTTGCTAAGCAGCTATGGCCTTGAACTTCTGAGCCTCCTGCCCCTGCCTCCTATGTTAGGTTACAGGTGTGTGCAATACTTAGGGTAAGCATGTAATCTTTCATGTAGTCCAGTAAAGGAGAGCCACAATCCCAGGCTACAACCTGTTGCACCTGCACAATTATTTACATCACTTCCTTGCAGTCTCAAAGTGTCCTGAACTGGACAATAAATTCTATGGCGACTCTTTAAAAGCTGAATTAACTGGAGTTAACTTTGTACAAATACAATCACAATCAAAAGACAGATACAGTTATAATCAACTACAGCAATAATTGAGAAGGAACAGATAAAAACAACAATCTTAAGGATCTACATAATTCTAAATTCCAAGAAACTGATGTAATGAACAATATATCCAGAAAACCTTTTCCAGATTGTAATAGCTGCCTGCTTCAGATGGCAAAAAGCACCTTTCCCCATCTCAAGTGAGTAGTGATGCCTATTCAGTGATGCTCTTAATGACCTGGAAAACCTTATGGATGTCCTTAGAGCCTTTCAGTCCTCCTCTTCCTAGAAATGTTTCCTGCAATGTAACTTTAACTTTTTTGTTGTTATTTTAATTTAAAGCAATAATAATCTTTGAGATCGAAATAACAAATTGCTAATTTAAGGATTACCTGAAACCAACTGTAACATACAGGTCTGATGTAAATTTGCACACATAATTATAACTTTTAGTAAATACAAGTAGCCTTAAGATTCTATTTATAGGGCTGGAGAGATGGCTCAGTACTGACTGAGTACTGACTGCTCTTCCAGAGGTCCTGCATGGTGGCTCACAATCACCTATAATGGGAGCTGGTGCCCTGTTTGGGCAGATAGGTGTACATGCAGATGGAACACTTATATATATATAATACATAAGTAAGTAAATCTTTTAAAAAATTTTATTCTGTATTCATCAATTTCTTTAAATTCAACACATCTTTGCTTGGTACATTAATGTCACTGTACTTTTGGCATTACCTGCCCCATATTACTGATGCCTCATGCACTCTTAAAGCCAAAAGGGTGAGATAGAGATAAATGTAAAGCACTTTTACCTAGACAAGTCCCACTGCTCAACCAGAAGGGCACTCCCAATTCCTTTAACGTTTTGGCTGCTAGTTGCAGTAATTCCTTTGCCCTCTTCCGAAAGGCCATAGCATCCACAGTGTTATCATCAAGGTACTGCTGCAAGTTTAAGAAACAATTATCTATTGTAACAAATCCCTAAACTGCTAGAAACATTCCTATGATATCTGAATTAAACTTGGAAATTAATACCGTAT
The DNA here is from genome assembly GCF_907164565.1 of Psammomys obesus. Lineage (NCBI taxonomy): Eukaryota > Metazoa > Chordata > Mammalia > Rodentia > Muridae > Psammomys > Psammomys obesus. The sequence continues at coordinate 9,933,826 of NW_026589732.1, read as the reverse complement.
CTTTTTTCTGTTATAAAAAGATCCAAATTTAGGGAGCTTGGGGTGGCCCAGTGTAAAGTTTTTGCTATGTGAGCCTGAAGGCCTAGTTTGGATTCAGCACCCATGCAGAAGCTGGGAGGGTTGGTATGCGTCTGCATCACCTGTGCTGTGGGGTGGGGTGGAGCCGCCAGAGCCCTGGAACTCCCCGGCCAGCCAGCCCCCACCAACTCCAGGTTCTCAGCAAACAAGGTGGAGGAGTGTGGCTGCAGGCTTGCCCATGTTCTGCTGGGTGCCCACAGCCATGTGCACATAGGAAGCATAACTGCGTTCTGTGGCTTACAACACATGAGAGGACATGAAAATGGAAGACGGGTGTTTTCGGCAGGAGTACACAAGACCTGGGAGTGGATGCACTCAATTATGTACCGGAGGAAGACACCCAGAGCCAACCTCTGGCCTCACAGACACAAGCATGCAACTGCGCCCACAAACACACGGGCACACAGGCACACACCCCACAAGCTATCAACAATCAGAGTTGATAGTTACTTCTTAGTCACACATTACAATAATTAGATTCTGGAAGAAGCCAATTAAAAAGGAAAGAATACAAAAAACTAGGATTCCCCAATGATGCGAATTTAACTGTTACCAGTTTCCTCTGCACAACAAAATTTACTAGGCTGGGCAGCTGGGAGAAAAGAAGAACAAGTGATAGAGCCAGAAGCATTATTTAAGCAAAATAGATTAAATGATGTTTTTGTTGTACAGTCATTTACTTGTCTTTAGAGACTGAGTAATCAAGCAGAGTAAGACACTTTTTTGTTGCTGTTTTGGTTTTTTGTTTTTCAAGACAGGGTTTCCCTGTGTACACTTGGTTGTAGACCAAGCTGGCCTTTTCACAGAGATCCACCTGCCTCTATTTTCCTGAGTGCTGGGATTACAGGTGTATGCCACCGCGCCCGGCTGAGAAAGACACATTTTGAATCACATCATCTGTTTTTGACTCTAGGTCCATCTCCTTTTAGACAGGCAGATCATCTCACAAAGAGCGTAAGCTCTGGGAGGAGAGGACATTTATTTTATTAATACACCATGTCTAGAACAGCATCACCACATCGGTAAATGAAATAATGGTTTCACTGGAAACAGGTTTCACTGGAGCTAATGTCATCAGTTATAATTTAAGGACAGTAACTATGCTTTACAGAGCTACTCTATGTATCTGAATGAAACCCTTTTGTAAAGTGTAAGGATTTGTACTACTGTCATCTTTTACTTAGCCATCTTGTTTTTCTGATTTCCTAAATTTTATTCTGAAACTGAAGAAAACTGAAGCCTGAATGCTTCAGTGATAGTTCACTATGGAGCAAAATATAAACTACTTGGCCTAGCAGACCCAGGACACGGGTCCCTGACTACTGGTCTGGCCTCATCACTAGCCTCTTTTTCCATGTACTATTTTAGCAATGAAATGCAACTTCTCAACCTGGCAGTGGTGGCACATGCCTTTAATCCCAACACTTGCAAGGCAGATGCAGGTGTACATTCCAGCCAGACTTTCCATGTTGCTGGATTTAAATTCCTCTGCACTTCTCTGTTAAAAAACACTTGCCTTATGGAAAACTTCCCTTCGAGCTGTTGACCAGAGGAGTTCAAGAAACTCCCCAAACAATATAAGTTATTGTCTTCGGTTGCTTTCCAGAACATGAAGGTAAGACTCTATTGCTGAAGACATTACACACTTCAGACACAGGACTTGGAGGAATCAAGCTATAAATGACCTGGAAGCATTATTGCTGAGGGCTATCTCTCATAGTATCTGAAAGTGCTATGCAAACTGTTAAGGGAGAAAAGCAATTAATAGTCTTAACTATAAAGCTTACAAAAACCAGGACAATTACCAGCATGGCAAGGTATCACCAAGGATTTAATAGTGGCAATTATATCTTGGGAGTAACCAACATCTGTCTAACTGGACTTAAGGCTTGCTCAATGGAAGGTAATTCATGCCTGGTTTTGTAAGCCTGTCCAGTGGCTGGAAAGGTCATGGATCCTAGAGGAGAACCTTTCCCAAACCAGTATAATTCCTAAGTGAATTTTAAATACTCGTGTTTATCCTTGTACCCACAGGTACAAGCTCTCACCCCTCATCAAAGAAGCTTTTTTTTGCATCAGATGGAAACTACCATAGAAAGCCACAATTGGTCAAAATACAGAGAACAGTTGATCATGGGGTACCTATTTCTGGTTGCTATATGTACAATACAATCCCTATAGCTAAGACTCAATAAACACACAGAAGAGAAGACAGAAAGACTAGAAGAGTGAAAGGATCAGAATGTCTACTATGAGATAGTGCCCTCTATAGATAACAGAATGTATACCCGCAAATGGTAACAATATGATCACCTAAACACGACCTGTACAATGATAGTACCAGCTGCTATTACAAAGCAGATGGGGGACTCTCACAAGACTCCAACCCCTAGATGAAGAAAGAGCTGCAGGCAGTTAATGGTTGCTAATAGAGGGATAAAGAGTTTTCTCCAGTAATGAGCCCCTTGATAAGTAATCCAATGTTGGCTAATTAGATCTTATAACTTAATCAGGCTAGAGATAATGATTTGAATTCACAGATTTCAGAAACATATAGAAATAAATATATAGAGACATATGCAGTAGTGCCCCTGTTAAATGAGAGAGTCTGCATACAGCAAAACCCAAACAGCAATGGGCGTACTACCTATTCCCCAGATCTTAGATTCTACAAGGGCCATGGCTCAGAGAAATGGCTGATCCCAGGGCTGCGACAGGAAAATCACAAGATGGAATCGAGAGAATCTATATTTTGCTAAAAATGAAAAAAGATGGAGACAAGCCAGAAGATACAGAGGCTATTGTGAAGAGTTATCTACCAGCCAAATATGGAGCATTCTGAAGATTAAAATAAATGATAAAAGGGCCTGAAACTCATTAAGCAGAAAACCACGAGTTTCTTATCTAAACAATAAATTTGAAGAGAAATGTAATATTTAAATAGTTACAAAATCACTTGCAAACAAATGCTTCTCTTACAGAGGAAAAAAACGCAAAGTCACAAAATTGAAGCAAGCAGGTATGATCTGAATTGAGTGAATGAAGCAACATCAATAGTGTTCTTTTCCCTTCCTCTGAACTCTGACATTTACACCAGAGGGAAAAAGGGGGCATAGGACTCAGGAAATAAATCAACTCTAAAAGTCTCAAGAAATTCCCCAAAGCTGCAAGATTCATAAGGCCTCAACCCTAGGCTAGAAAGGCAGTCAACGTTTCTTGGGTGATAAGACTGGAGATGCTCCCTAGAAGCTGCAGGAGCTGTAGGGTACGCAGCTTCCTAAGGGTCACTCACACAGGGCTGAACTTCTCAGTGACACAGCTGACTCCGAGACATCCACACTCTTGTAACTTCCCACTCATGCTCTTGTAATATCCTTAACAAACTTACCATTTCCCCAAGCTAGACTTCGTTTTCTGTGCCCTATCTGACCTGAATACTATTTGTTCATGCTTCCTCAGGAAAAGTCATGCAAGAAGCCATTTAGGGCAATCAGGTAGCACTTTATGGGAGATAATGAAAGAGCAAGCATAGCATCACTGTTTCAGCTAAGGATATTTAGTCTGAATCTAGCATGAGAAACAAACAAACAAACAAACAAACAACAACAACAAAAACCCCATAGAGACAGTTTACAAAACATCTGATGTAATCTTTGAAATTATCTAAGTCATGAAAGTAGGGGGAAAACTGGGATACTAGCCCAGACTACAGGAAATTAAAGAAACAGGAAATCAGTATGGCATATGACTTTAAACTGAATCGTTTCAATTTAATGTTATTATTAGGACAACCAGAAAAATGTGAATGTAGACTTTCACTGTTGTCTTAAATTATTCTTCCTACATTCTTTAGCAGGCTGTGAACTTTTTAATCCTCCTGCTCTGGCCTTCCAAATGTGAAGATTACAAGTGTGTACCCACCATGCTTGTTTAGATTGATATTTAGAGCAATGTGTATTAATTCTTGATTTTCATTTTCAGATATAGAGAATATTCTAATTAAAAAACAAACAAACAAACAAACAAACAAACAAACAAAAACCACTAAGTTATTTGAGGCTTCAGGATCCTGAATTATAGTTTATTCTCAAATGTACCAGAAAAAAAAGTGTTATTTGTATTGTACTTACAACTGCTATGTAAGTCTGATACTGCTTTAAAAAAATCATTATTACAATAAACAAGAAAGCTTTACTTTACTAGGCTTATTGGATTAGTTCATCGCTACAACAGTGCATTTCATTTAATACTGTTGGCGCCACCAAGTGTTCAAATGGGTATAAGTTAATTTTAATTTGAAAGCGTACACTGCTGGTATTTTATTTATGGTTCTAACATAAGAAACAAAGAACGACACATATAAGAGGATAAAGATAAAAATAATTACCAAGCCTTTTAGTCATTCCACATCAGTAGTATTAACACAATGGCAGGAGTGAAAAACAAATTAGGCATCACAAATGACATGGCTGCAACTGACTCCTGTGAATAAAAAAGATTCCTGCTGCCAAGAAGTTCACAAAATAGGGAGGATAGAGACATTCACAATTCATTGTGGTAACTCCTTGGGCAGAGGTGGGCAATGCTCTTAAAGCAGGAAGCACCAAACTCCATCCCTTCTACCTCTTTTTACTATGTGGTGGAGGCAGAACTTGCCTACAGAACAGGCTTGTCCACACATGCTGCTTCTAATCCACGAAGCTCAGGAATTTGATAGCACTATGGTAATAAATTCAATGGAATAGGAATAGGTAGGAAAAACCACTTGGGATGTCAGGCCTAGGTCTTGGGTATTATACAGTATCTGAGAAACCATGAATTTGAGTGTTGGACACTGGGCACAATAAAAAAGTCGATACTTAGTTTCTAGTTATCTCTGTCCTAGTTTGCTTTCTACTGCTGTGATAAAAACTATGATCAAAAGCCAGCTTGGAGGAGAAAAGGGTTTAATTCATCTTACAACTCCCAGTCATACTCCATCCCTGAGGGAAATCAGGGCAGGAACTCAAGGTAAGAATTGAAGCAGAGAGCGTTCATGCGTTCATGGAACACACCTTAATCTCAGCCCTTGGGAGGCAGAGGCAGCCAGATCTCTGTGAGTGAGAGGACAGCTGGTCTACAAAGTAAGTTCCAGGACAGCAAAGACTATTATCAGAGAAGCCTTGTTTTGAAAAATAAAAAAACAAAACAAAACAAAAAAGAATAAACTGAAGCAGAGACCATGGAGGAAAGCTACTTACTGGCTGCCGTATCTTACACAACCCAGCACAAGTGAAGCGCTGCACCCAGTGAGCTGGGCCCTCCCTTAAACATGAATGAGGAAAATGCCCACAGACTTGTCTACAAGAATTAAGGTACCAAACCCCATGTCAAACTGCCTGTTTTCACTGTACCTCTGGTCTCATATGATGTTACAGTTGAACATTCACACCCATCAAAATCATTTTTATATCACTACAGTCAGAAGCCTATAAAGCTAGAACAGCAGAAGAAAAACCAAAAACTCAGCTGGTCTTTGTATAGCACTTATTTAACACTTGACCAAACACACGCACACACACACTGATACTCATATTTAGCGCCAAACCTTTGACCAAAAAAAAAAAAAAAATTCCCTACTTTCTTTAAGTCTTTCTAAGTCCACATGGTCTCACTTCAGTGGCTATATTCTAAATCAACTTGAACTTCTTTTTAAAACTGTACCTTTAAAATAAAGTTTATGAGCTATCATAACTGTGGTATGAAGCCAGTGCTAACCCTATCAGGATCAAATGAAATAAAACAATAAGTATATCCTCATTTCCCATTCTGGGAAGAAAAAAGTTTGTGTGTATGCCTGCGTGCGAGCGCCCCTGGGCGAGTCTGTCTGTGAAGCCCAGGGTTGCTTTTGACCTAGCTGGCTGAGTGCTGGGGCTACAAACTTGCCATACTAGCCAGCAGAATTTAAGTTTTCCTTTCTGAGACAGGGTCTGTTGGCCCAGGCTGCCTCTGCACTCACTACATAGTGAAGAATCACCTTTGACCCTCTGCTACTATCTTCCCAGTGTTAGGATTATAGGTACCTGCTCCCACGCCTGATTCATGTGGTGATGGAGATCAAAACTCAGGCCCTGTGCATGCTAGACATGCTCTCAACCATCTGTGCTGCATCCCCAGACCTCAGAAAAAAAAGTTCAGTTTTTAACTTTAACGTAAAAGAAAATTAAAGGGATAAAAACAGATCAACCTAACAAGCCATTTTAACCTATTTTGCTTCAGCCTCATTTCCTCTTGAAAACTAAAATAAGCATAATATTCTCTTTAATTAATTTAGAAATGCATTACTTGGTTGTCTCTAACCTGAAGGAATGCCCGAGCTTCTTTATACCTGCACTCGATAAATCTGGAGTGCGGCACTTCTTCTAGAAAGCGCCCTGGGTCTTTTGGAATAAGCATCTCTAGTCCATCAACAGTAACTTGCTGTAACTCTGGCCTGAAAATGAAGGTTAAGATTTACTATCAAGATTTAATCCAGAAAGCTGGCAGCCTTTTAAAATAGCAAACATTAGCAAAGGAACTAAATAAACAACAGGTGAATTTTCTTCAAATCCTTCAGGCTTCAATCAGCAACTTTAGTAGGATCTTGAAAATCTGACATCAAACAGCAACACAATTTCAGTTTATTTATTTCCACCAATGTAGCTAAATTTGGGGATGAGGTGGATTTCTCTCTATGAATTCAACCCAGGGCCTGTACCACTTTGGTACACTGCTGTCCTTCTTTTAATTTAATTAAAAATAATTTTTTTAAAGACAAGGTCTCCCTAAGTTGCTGAAGCTGGCCTTGAACTTGCAATCCTCTTGCTTCAGCCTCCTATGTAGCTGGGATTACAGGCCTGTGCCACTTGGCCTGGCTTAGTGCATCTAAATAATTTTATAGATATTTTGGCATGTTAAGCAGAAATGAAAGTTGAATGACATCATTTCTGTTATCAACTTAGTTTTTAAAAAAGTATATAGTTCTTACAGTTAAGAAATGCTGAGCAAATTATACTGATTTGGGAGCATCATTGACTGGAAAAGACATTGGAACCCACCTTCTATGAATATTTCTTGAGAACTTTCTATGCCTCTATGTAAAACTATAAAATATAAAGAAGGCTTTATGTACTGGCACACATTATCCCCACAAGTTATTTTTTTGGTTGGTGATTTTGAACTTCACTGAATTATTAACTAGATGTTGAAGTAAACTTTTATTACCTTAAAGAACTAAATGATTTCCTTAAAAAAACTTTTGAAACACAAATAAGAAAAAAAATGAATAAACATGAATAGTGGCAAAATGTCAATAAAAATAACAGGATGCAACACTGAAATAAACTATTTCTTAGAACCCACTAATCATTTTTTGCCATTTATATTCCTAACTTCTTTAGTTTTGAACATTTTTTTCAGCTGTTTTTCACATGGGTGGTTTTAAACACTAATAAGAATACAAAAATAAATGTGCCCTCATGGTCCTAAAGCATAACAATAAGCAGTGTTTTTCTCCAAGTGTCCCCAAAAAGTTTTTGGCATGAAATTCTTATAAGAATGATAAACTTTAAGGTAAAAGATAAAGAAAGGAAAATATTGCTCTGGGTTATAAAGTTGATATTCACGGTCCAATTTTACGAGTCTCTTCAAAAACTTGATTCTTGGCAGCAGTATTTTTATTATTGTGATAGTTAAGGATATACTTCTATAGAGAGTACTATTTTTACTTCCATGATTAGTCTTAGTTTTCTGAGGCAACGTCTTCTGATTATATCGAGGCTGGCCTGGAAGTTGTCATTTAGCCAAGCCTCCCCTGCAGCTTGCAACTCTGCTGCTTCAGCTTCCTGAGTGCTAGGACTTACAGGTGTAAGTTATTTCCTCAGGCCGTAGTGAAAATGGAATAATAAAACACCAAAAACATACAACTCAAGTGCATGTATGATATAAAGCATAAAACAATGAGTTATAAGCACTTGTGTTTTATCTTTATCATAGACAACTAAAGTTGTCAGCACCTCTGGAGTTCTCTGTGTACCCCACTTAGTCAGTCCCTCTCTACCCTCCTCCATCTAGGGATACATTCTATCTAGTTTTGGGGGTAACTTTCCTTACTAAATGGTACTAAAATAAGTACCATTATTCTATTTTAAATATATCCATGAAAACAGTATAGCTCTATAGTATTATTCTTTTCTGCCTTGTTTGAGATACTCAGTGTTGTAGGACCCATCCACACTGTTGGAGAATTGCAGCAGATTTCCTCGAGGTATAATACTTCAATATATATAATATTATTAATTTGTTATTATTTATTGTTATATATTTACCTGTCAAAAGCTCCGGGGTAGCGACCAAACTGTAATTTTCGAAAAGGAACAAACTTCCTGTCCATGTGTCCTTTGAGTCGTAGGTGACCATGCCAGAGGTAGTTGCCGCTCCTCTCATGAAAGACCACCAAGTGGATAGCATGAGCGGCCAGCTTGCAGACATAGTGCAGAGGGATTTCAGTTCCGGAGAGCGAGTCTATTCCATCTAGCCGAGGATCTTTGCTTTCAATCTTTAGGCACTGAAATCCTATATTCTCAGCTATCCGAAACCAGCCGTCCTAGAATAAGACAAGATTAAGTCTATATATTTAAAACCAAATACTAGTAGCAAAACTAAAGCAGTTGTCATACCATTAATCAAGGCATATTTTTGTCTTAATTTGCTGTTTTGCCAGAACAGTCTTTAAAATGAGAGTAGTGAACAGAAGGTAGTCCTGAAAGAATAAAGTAGCAAAAGAAAGCTACAGAGAATAGAGAATATATCTAAGGACTCTGAAAATTAATACAAATTTCTCCCATGGGATAAGAATGTTCATTTAGTGTTCGCTCATTAGTTTCTATGAAGAAGATGTTGACGGCAGGAACGAAAAAGCAAACCTGCAATCCTCATCTCCTAACACTTTAAAAACACTGTGACAGAACCCACATTACAATGCAAACATCGGGAAACAGATTGTAATGTACTGTAAGACAACATATTTTTTCAAATCATTAGATTTAAATCTCACCTATCAAGATTATCCTGTATGCATACTTTAGTTAACTATTACTAAGAGTGTCTGCTGACCCAATGGATATATCTCCACAAGTTAAGCATCTATGGCTCAGGGAACATTGCGGAAGAGTGGTTGGAAAAATTTTAAAAACCAGAATATCAGGAAGCGTGCTGGGAAACAGTCCTCCTAGAAATGGCTGGTGAAATTCTGTTTCAATTAAAAACAGAGAGAGTATCTGCTAGGTATGGTGGCCTATGCACTGGAATCCTTGCAGAAAGATTATAAATTTGAGGCCAGTCTGAGCTACAGTAAACTCCTGATTCTTAAAAACAAAACAAAACAACAACAACAAAAACCACTTTTATTTCACTAGGAATTTATAAGCTCCAAAGAACTTTTACTTATATTCTTATGTTTGCATTTGGATATGATATCCACTCTATAAAAGAAGCATCATAAGTATTAGAAGTAAAGAAACATTTAAGGTCATCTTTCAAAACATAATACACAAATAATGCACAAAGCTACTTAATGTGTATAAAGTGCATGCAAGGTCGGCATATGCGGTCAGCAAGGAAGGTATGCTCATGTCTACCCTACAGTGATGGAACATAAAGCTTTAAGGAAGTATGTCTTGCTGGCCACACAATTCAGAAATAAACATTGAGGATCACACCTAGACTATGAGGCTTGTTGACAAGGAAGCTCACCTGCTGAGCCTAACTGACCTTTCACTTCTTCCAGGGACTCTGCTCATGTTAATCTTGTCAACTGTGTGTATTTCTTTCTTCTAAAGTAGCAAGTGTATTGCACTCAAGAGACACTTTGGAAATGTGGAGGAACACATTTGGAAATATGAAGTCAGAACACTGATGTTGTGAGAGACCATCCTCTGAGCCAAGCAATTACTATCTTGGGGAGTTCAGCTGAGCCCTCCTGACTGTTTTACACACCCTCATGAAGGGATAGGGAGGCTCTCAAGACCTTCACCTGAGTATGACAGCTCCCTAACACCTGCTGTATGCAGTTCTGCCTTAATTGCACCAGGTGAAACTTCTGGGGAAGGGCTGGAATATATACAGGCATGTGCAGGGTGAGGGGAGTGTGTGGCTAGGAGAGGGAAGCTCCATCCATGTTATAACAGGGAAGGTCATTGTTAGGTAAAGGCTTTCCAGGTGAGGCCTCTTGTGTAGGGAGCACCCACACCCAGGGAGGGAAGGTAGGAGGGAAGGAGAGAGGGAGAGAAGAAGAAAGGAAGGAAGGAAGGAAAGAAGGAAGGAAGGAAGGAAGGAAGGAAGGAAGGAAGGAAGGAAGGAAGGAAGGAAGGAAGGAAGGAAGGAAGGATCTATGCTCTGTAAGCTAGGAAACTCACTGGTTTCCCAGGGTGAGCTTTGGTGGAATCCCATGTTTGTCACTGAAACCTGATGGAAAGGTATACACACCGTTTATCTTCCCCTCTGGGAAGGAATTTTAAAAACAACTGTTTTTTTTTTTTATAATCTAAAATATGAAACTCTATCTTACATAACCTAAAATATCCTACCAGATAAGAACCCTTTCCAAGATAAAAGTATTAATGAAGACATATTATTATTATTATTATTATTATTTATTATTGAGAAAAGGGTTTTGTTATGTAGCCCAGGCTGACTTGCAATTTTCCTATTGCAGCCTCCTGAATGCTGAATTGTTTTTCTGTTGCTTGCTACTTTGAAAAATTGTATTATTTACAACAATGTCATGTACAGCAAGGGTCTATATTTGCCATGATCACACTCTGCAAACTCACTATATGACATAGACATATGACTCCCTTATTAAGCTTACAATGTAGTCCTCCCTGAACTTTTACACACTGGAAGATCATTACTCCATTTGATCTGTAGGTTATAACATTGTATTGACTTGGGAGAATACATATGTAACAGTTATAATTTCTACAGACTTTATTTGAGGAAATGATGCTATAAAATGCTCTTTGTAAAAAAATTGTTTATAAGCACCATAGGCTTTTTCTATAAGAAACTCGGTCCAACAGAAACAAGCTGCCAACACAGACATTTACACATCTCCCCAGTGAAGATACTTGTACACTTATCCACCAGCAGCCAGTGGGGCCTAATCACCCTGTTGGGTTTTTTTCAGTCTCTTGTTCTTTTGTTTTGTTTGAGCAGGGTCTGTGTGAGACAGGGTTTCACTATGCAGCCTTGGCTGGCCTGAAATCCACTATGTAGATTAAGCTGGCCAACCGCTCATAAAGATCTGCTCATGCCTATGAAGTAAAGGCATGCAGCACCTCACCCTGCTCAGTCTCTTGTTCTTAAACATGAATCAAGATCAGCACAAACTGCTGAAAATCTGTACCAGTCAAACAAAATAAACATGCCATAAAAAAGATCTAGCAAAACAAAAAGGTATTAGAGTACAATTTATTAGAAAAATAACCCCAAAACTTAACGATCTTTAGTGACAAAGGCAAAAGTATTCCATGAACAAAAGAATGCAAGAAATTTAAGAAAACAAAATTTTAGACAAAAATATTAAACCAATGGCATTAGGCTTTTGTTAAAAAAAAAAATAGAACAGTTGAAAAAAAAAAGAGAAAAAAAATCACAAAGCAAAATGAAGAAAATAAAATTATTTGTTTATATTAGAACACTGGGACCAGGAAAAAGACAAAACCAAGAATGAAAGACCCACAAATCAAAGGAACAGAAAGCAGGAAAATGGTGTATTATATCCTACTGAGCTTTTATGTTTCTATTTCAGAGTTCACAGATGCATTCATTATTCACAAGTATATGAAAACAGCAAGTAAAAAAAATAAAGGATAATCATTATGAGAAAAGAAGTATGATCAGAGTAAATTAATTTCATGTGAATATTTACTCATAATAATGTGGAATGACTATGTGTATCCATATGAGAATGTGAACTAAATTCCTCATCTATGTGAGATACTAGTAACAAAATGTAAGCATTTATGAATGAGAAGATAAACAAGGTGAAAGGACTTCAAGCCACTGGCTCTAGGCCTGAGAGTAAGCTGTGAGAGGCGAGGCAGATATTGCCCTAGTTTACTGAGCTTTGCATTACTATCTGGCCTTTTGAACTTAAAACTAGTATTGCTTTGCTTAAAAATAAAAATTAAATTTTAAATACCATATTCTCAATTTTCCATAGCTTGAAACAATGTTAGAATGTAAAACAAGAAAAAAAGCAAGCCAACAAAGACCATTACATTTGCACTTCACCTGTTTCTCACCTGCATCCCTGCCTAGACAGAACACAGACAAGATGCCAAGTTCATTCCCCGACACCGAGTTTGAGGCAACTGAGAAGCCTGCTCAATTCCTAGCAGTTCATAGCCTGCTGACCCAGTGCACACCATCACTCTGGAAGGAGTTCCACCTGCCACTGTCAACATGATGAATCAAATCTGTAGAACTTTTGCATCTCTCTTGAGTCCTGATTAGTGATGCTCATTTAATCTGATGCACACTATCTGCTATCTTAATCTCTTCCTCACCAGACTCTAGCACATAAATGTTCCATATCCCTACATCACTGCATTGAGGATCAAGTTTATGACACACAAGCCTTGGGGGAACATATCTAAATTGTATGAAAATCAAAATCATGACAGATATTTGAAATAAAGCATGCACCCCTGTCTGCCTTTCATCTTGAAATTACAAAGCAATTTAGAAATATAAGTTTAGGTTTTTGGACACATCTGAAAAGCACTCCATATGAGTAACGCACTAATACTGTGTACATACAAAATAGAGGAACGGTGCTATAGGCAAAATCCTAGGCTGAGGTGTACCTTCTGCAACACACAATGGAAACACAGCCCCTCCTTGCCTGTCTAACTAATGGAGATGCTGAACACCCATGCTGACCTCCTCAAGGTCATGATTATAGTCAAGACTGATATCTGAATAGCAATTTACTAGAAGCTTCTGAGAAAAAAATTCCTTAAAAAGATGGATATTCCCATTTCTTCCTTTCATTCCCCTGTGTTATGCTGGAATGATTGTGGAAATGGAGAAAAAACTTCAGCCCTGGTATCAGTAGGAAGACAAATGAACATCAATAGTCACCATTATTTTACCCTCTGACTAGAAGAGAATAAATGTCTTCTTTGTGGTAGACATTGTATCCAGCTACTTTATAGCTGAAAATATTCAATCCAATTTACACAAAGAACTTTGGATGTCTTACTTTTTAAGCTGTCATAATCTCACACTACCTCCATTGGCTAAAGCAGTGGACTTACCTCATTCTTCCATAGGTGATATTGCAGTGCAAATACAGTGAAGTCTCTTGGAACACAAAAAAATTTGCATTCTGAAGCAGACCCTTGAGAAGTATTTTTCACTTGTTCGATGTTTTTATTAATTGATTCCAGAATCCAAGGGTCAATAAGGAACACTGGCACATTTTGGCTGGATGTCAGCATAATAAATTTCTTAACTGCACGCTGTTTGAGAGGAAGAGAATCTCTTTGAAACCACTAAGTCAATAGAACTTTTCCTGTACTAGGAACTGAACCCCAGACCTCACACATGCTCAGTAAGTGCTCTGTCACTGGGCTCTTTTCCCAGATCCCTTTTGTATTTTCATTTTGAGAAAGGGTCTCGTCGAGTCACCTAGGTTAGCCTTAGACTCATTAGGAAGCCCAAGCAGGCCTTCTTCTTGCACACATGCTCTCCGATTCCCTGTAGGGTGATTTAAAGGCGTGGGCCACTAGGCCTAGCTCACCACAAATAATTTTGTTAAAATTTTGTTCAATTAATTTTCTAAGACCACAGTATCTACCCAATAGACAGCATGCTTATCACTGCACTAGGAATAAGCAAATAAATAACACACTTGTTTCCTGTCCTCAAGAAGTGCACAGTCTACTGAGGAAGATAACAAGTCACTACAGTTCAAGGTAAAATGCACTACAACAAAATGTAAACAACCTAACAAAAGTAGAGACAAAAGTAGAGACATAGGAAGCCAAAAATGGCCACGTATGATGATGACTGCCTGTAACTTCAGCACTCCAGAGGTAGAAGACTACCACAATGTCTGAGGCAAGCCTGGTCTACACAGAAAGTCCCAGGCCAACCAAGGATATACTAGTGAGACCCTATCTCAAAATAACAGCATGAAAGAAGAGAAAACAAACAAGCAAAAACAGAATAAAAACAAACAAACAAAGGGTTTTTTTTTTATTAGTAACCCAGCATTATCTTTTAGTTTTTACAACTGTTGTTGACACAGGGTCCCAGGTAAGCCAGGCTTCCCTTGAACAGTGTCTGTAGCTGAGGATGGCGTTGAGCTCCTGGTCCCCTGCTACCATATCTGGTTTATATAGTGCTTGAGGCAGAACCCAGGGCCTCCTGCATGCTAGACAAACGCTTTAACAACTGAGCTACATCTCAGCTCTGCCCTCACAGCATTGTTTCTAATTCTTAATTACATAGAAAAAAGTATATTTTACAATGTGGATGTTTTGAAATTTTGCAAAACAAAAAATATACTGTATATATTACATTATCTGTTCCTTTCATTTTACAAAGAAATCACTGAGATTTTTATTCCTGATTATTAATTTCCTTTATATTCATAGCTCAATTCTGGTCATATGTTCACTTGTTTGGGAAAGCAGGATAGTTCAGTGGACAAGAATTATAGAGATGTAAAGTTAAAATCTGGATTCAGATATTTACTAACCAGCTAACCATAATCTCCGCAACTAGCTAAACTGAGAAAAACAACACATACTGACTTCTTAACAGTCCACAAGGATAAGATGAGACATTCCACGTAAAACACTTGCGGTAGAGGGTCGACTCCTCATGTCCAAGGTAGTTACTGTCACTGCCATCATGCAACACATACACGAGGAGTAAACCAATAAATGAACTAAAGACAATACAAACACGCTAACTGAGATTTCTTATCTATCATACATACCCATTGTGTGCTATCAAATCCAATTCGGTTTCCTTTGGATTTTGATGAACCTGTTCCATTCTAGTATAGAGAATAAAAGAATATTTTAATAAATTCATAGCATAGCATGTGATATCCAAATGCTTATTTTCATACTCAGCAGCAAACAATTATATAATATAATAAACCAAGAGGCAAAACACTGACAGAGTACAGTAAATTACTGAAGAAGTTCAATGGTATGGCCAGCTTTTCTGAACCAATTAATGCCCATCAAGAAGAGCATTCTCACCCATATTCCTATTTCTATCTGTCTGTTTCCTGTTCTCCTACCCGATGCTTCTCTCTGTCCTGCCTTAGTCTCTCAAGTCCTGAGATTATAGCACAAACCAGCTGGCTCTCTGCTATTTCTCTGAAATTAGAGTTTGTCCACATATTGAATTAGTAATGAGATGACAAAGTGAGTTTTTAAAAAGTATACTAATGAGCAGTTCCCAAATGTCCAGTTCTGTTCTATACTTCCAAACCAAAAGAAAAAAAATTGTTTCCTCCCTCATCTATTCTCTCTCAACAATCCTGCAAAACAAGTGCCATTATTTCTAGTTGAGATGGCACTAATACCCACAATTCTCATAATGTATACTATTATTTCACATGTTCCAGGTGACTTACAAGTTAATAAACTTTTTAAATGTCCAGATTCAGAGAGTCAGAAGGAGGAAAGCAATATCAGTATTTGTGACTAGCTCCCAAATACTGTGAAAATAAATAGGAGAAAAAAATGTCTGATGGTCTAGAGATAAGAATGTTTTACACTCAGACAAGTTTGCCAGCTCCTTATGCTTTCAGTGTTTTCTACCTATGAAGTATAAAAGAGAGGTTGCTGACAATCAATTAAAATTGTCTCATCCTGCAAATACAATGTGCTCAACATTCCTAAAAAGAAGGTCCTTTTCTCATCAAATTGCATACTCAAGGGCAGGTAACAAGACCAAGCTGTCTCTGTATCACCATGTCTGGCATAGTGCTTGGCTAAATAAATGTTAGTAAGAATTTGTTAACTGGAAGCAAAAAGAAGGGAAGAAGAATAATCAAGGTAGAGCTGCATTCAGTTTCTCACAAAATCTGCAAATTAGTAACAGTTGAATACAAATGGACATTTGAGAAAAACACAACAAAAAATAAGATCAAAAAATAACTTTGTAATCTTCAATCTTAATAAGTAATGGAGATTGAAGAAAGTTTTTTTTTGTTTTTTGTTTTTTGTTTTTTTTTTTCCCCACTGCAACCCTACCTTAATATAGCAAACTGATTTTGTTAAGTTTGGAACAAGTGCACTTCTAGTGAGCTAGTAGATTATTTTATAGCTTTTTTGGAATTAAGATCATAGATCATAAACTCTACCATAAACTCTGCACTACCACAAACAGCTAAAAGTCTTACGTAATAGCCAGCTTTATTCAGAGCATCAGACAATTTATATTCTAAGGGTTAAGAAGAGTCACCTGGTCTTCTCATTTTAAGCCTGCTCTCCCAGGTCCATGCTGCTAACTAGAGTGGTAAACATACAGTTACAGTTGATACTATCACCTCTATCTAGAACATTTCACATTGTCCAAACTATATCCTTATTAGCAGTCATTCCCCAGTCTTCTTCCTCTGTGCCACCACACTAACATACTTCTTATCCCAGTATTTGGGAGGCTGAAGGCCAATATGGACTACATAGTGAAACTTAGGATCAAAGAACAAAGCAAAATAAGCAACAGAAATCCAACTCTCACTTGTCTGCACTTGTAAGCGCACAGCTAACTATGCCTGTTCACTGCTGTCACTGCCAATTCCTGATGACTGCTGCATAGGGTCTTCATTCTGCAGAGCAATCCTACTTTCCCTTCTCCATTAATGCTCTTTAACGTATTTTCCTTATTCCATCTGTCTGTGATATTGCTTTTGTTTTCCTGAGAAAAGGAATTGGAGAACTTTCAAGTACTCCCAATACTTTGCTAACTAGTGAAATTACATCCATACAATCTGACTTTCCTCTTTTCATAAGAGATGAACTGTCTGTATTCCTATTTGTAGCCACTTCTTTCTCTTTTAATAAACTGATGCCCTTTTGCTTGGCCAAAGATATTGCTCCAGCAACTTTCTTTTCTCTGCCGGACACAATATTATTTTTTCCATTAAAAATAATTAAAACAAGAAGCAAACAAAAACTTCTTGACAGCTCTTTTCCCTGACAATTATTGTTCTCCTTTATGCAAAACTCCCAGTGAGCCAGATTGTGGTAGCATATGCCTTTAATCCCAGCACTCAAGAGGCAAAAGTAGGAGGATTTCTGTGAGTTCAAGGCCAGCCACATCTATAGACCTAGTTCCAGGACAGCCAAAGCTATATAGAGAAACCCTGTCCTGAAAAACCAACCAAACAACCAACCAAACAACCAACCAACCAAACTTTGAATAGTTGCTCTCATTGCCTTTAATTCTTTCCTGTGAATACACTTGCACTCAAATTTACTCTGCCAAACACTCACAACTACTACTGACTTCCACAATGCTAATTCCACTGGTTGTTAGCTCTTACCTCATTTTATCTACCAAGGCTCGGTAACCCTGCCTCACTGGAATACTTGGTTTACTGGACTCTTATGATTCCCATACTTCAGTCTCTGCTGTGTCTCCCTGGTGTTTGTACTTAGTCTCACTAGCTAGCTCTCAATTCTTTGAAATGAGCTTAAGGGGCAAAGCTCAGATCTCAAGACATTCTTTTACATCTATGCTCACTTATTTCGTATCTCATTGAGTCTTGTCGCTTTTTATTTTTATTAAAGATTTACTTGTGATACATATGTATAAGCAAGACACTCATACACACGGATTGCATGTGTGCAGTGCCTGCAGAGGTCAGAAGAGGGCATTAAATCTCCTGGAACTGGAGTTACAGGAGGTTGTGAGTCACCGCATAGGTGCTTGGAAACCAAATCTGGGTCCTCCTGAAGAACAGAAAATGTTCCTAACTGCTAAGCTATGTCTCTAGCCCATTGCTTTTTCACTTTTTAAAAACATTTATTTACTTATTTTAGAGATGGCACATGTACTGTGCTGTGCATTTGGAGGTCTGAGGACAACTTGTGGGAGTTTGTTCTTCCCTTCTGCTATATGGCTTCAGAGCATCACAGAGGAAAATGCCTTTACCCAGGGAGTAGTCATCTTACTTCCCCAAGTCTTAGAGCTTTACCACCCACCTGCTTAAAACTCCAAGCCGTTGAACTGCAGACTCACATATCCACTCGTCTATTCTTTACCAGGGTGTCAAATAGGCACTAAAACTACACATGAGAAACCTTCCATTCACCATATTTTGGACTTGCTCTTTTAGTTTTTCTCATTTCAATAAACTACAACTTCTCACTTCTGTTGCCTAGGTAAAAAACACAAGTAACCTTTGACTTTCTTCTGTCTTTCATACCCTGCATCTTGCAATCAATAAATCCTTTTAGCTCTGCTTTCTATTTCTTACTAACTCCCTTGTCAAAGGCATTGCCACCTCCTGTGTAAATTATAGTCACCTTTGAAGTAGTTTCTTGTAGCCTGTGCTCCTATAATCTATTCTTAATAGAGCAGATGGGCTAGCACAATCATGTCATATCAACAGCTCAAAACCTTCCTATGGTTCAATCTTACCAATAAGGCCCAAAGTTCTTATACTGGTCAATAAGGCTCTCAACAACAGGGAAGTCTTTGGTCTTACCTACTCTCCTTTCATCTCTCACTCTTCTATAACCATATTAATTTCCAAATTGTTCCAGGCGCTTTCCACCTCAAGATTTTTGTGCTGTTTCCTTTGGTTTCTACACAGTATAGACATTTATATAATTCACTCTTTTAGAATAAACTTTTTCTTTTATTTGTAATGACCTTCAACATTCTTCATGATCATCTGGAAAACTTCTGACTCATCCCATAAGACCAACTTAAAATATTGTGCACCTATGAAATATCCATTAATCTAGCCCTTAAAGTATGTTATTCTTCAGTTCTTTTTTTTCCTGAAAACTTAACTTGAAGGGTCAAGGATAAGAATACTGAGGGGATCTAGCTTTATAAGGCTTAATGATCATACAATTTTAATGACCTCATTTAAGAAAAGGAATGCAAAGCTACATTTTACAAATGTTACAAAAACATGCAGTTTTATAAATATGCCCATGAACCTATAAAATAAAGTGCCCTAGAATTTAAATTTTATTTTTATTGTCTTAATAGTTGTTGTATCTGTGGGGAAGAGTAGCTACTGGTAGCTAGTGGCTACAACTGTAAATGAATAAGAAGAATGTAGTCACTGCCAACCAACGACCATACAAACAGAGAACCAAGAGAATACATAACCTGACCTCTCTTTCTTCCTAGTCTCCAATCTCCAGCTGATGCTTCCCATTGGTTGAACCCAAACGGAAACCCAAAGGCAAGGGAGTTAATGCAGTCCATAGAGATCAGCCTCCCAAGGCATAGAGTATGGCGAAGAAATATCTGGAGAGGCAAACAGAGAATATCCTGCATACTATGCATACTATGCTATGTAGTTTGGTTTATTCTATAGGTATGCTATGCAGAGAATTTGACCAAAATTTTTACAATTTGAACTTTAGAAATATGTCTCATAGTACATAAGGATTACAGAGCCTAAACACTGGGGGACAGAAGAATTCTTAACTAGTTAAGTATTCAGAAGGGAGTTTGAATAAGTAAATATTAAATTATTCATCTATTTCCTTATATATTTCTTAATCTTTAGTTCCAAAGCTCCTCAAATTGTGAGTTTAGGAAGTTATGGCTGATTCACCTGTCATTCTGTTCTAGATTCTATTATTGTACTCAACTTAAATATTTTCTTTTTTTAATATTTTCAACAAAATAGGCTAAGAAGATAAAAAAGAAGCCTAACGACATTTCAAAATATTTCCTACGCATAGTTGTACTGAAAACTTAAGGGGCATAAATATGTGGATGGGCAGAATCAGATCCTAAAAGAACTGGTAGAAAAATAATTGGTGGCTATTAAACTTCACTGCTCCAATGATATGTCATTAACAAAAGGCTTTCCATGGCACAAGCCTGTAATTCCAGCACTCTGGGAGGCAGAAGCAGGCAGATCTCTGTGAGTTTGAGGCCAGCCTGTTCCGCAAAGTGAGTCCAGGACAGCCAAGGCTACACAGAGAAACCCTGACTCAAACAACAAAACACAACAAAACAAAAAAAACTACACATACAAAAAAAGTAAGAAAGGTACTCTAGAAATAGACTGCTAAGACAAATATCTTGTCATTTATGATGTAGAGTATCCAATAATCAAATTCTTATAGGAACCCCAAATCCAAATTCTTAATTTGTATGACTGTTTAAACATACTCAAATAAAGTCAAATGGCTAAGTCTTTATTAAAAAACTTTAAAGTCTTCAATACCTGCTTTTTTCCTAGTTGTTTATAAACCTGTACACCTAGAGCTGAGACCTTAACTGTGCTGAATGCCAAACTATCTGTGTAGCTGCCCTCTTCTGCATCTCGGTGCTACTCCTTCAAGTAGAAATACCACTCTCAAATTCTTCATGGACTGGAATCCTAAATGTTATCAGCAAGGGGAAGAAAGCTGTGGGTGTTAGTAAACCATTTGAAAACCTATAGTCTACAGCCTGAGAATATACGGAAGAATTTTTTTAAAGTGCTTTAATTGTAATAAAAAAAAATTCACCTTTTTTTTTTCTGGATAATGGACAAATGGAAGGGTGATGATATTTAACAAAATATGCCATATTACACTAGACTGTAAAATATATACTTTCCCTCCAGGATTAACCTACATATTTTCCTTCAGCACACTATAAAGCACGCCAAAAGTCAAAGAACAAGTAAAAATCTTTGCATAATTTTACTAAGCAAACCAACTTAAAAATATTTCAAAAGCCTTTGAAATTCTACATGGCTGTAGGATTATTTCCCATTCTTAACATGAAATTGTTCACGGTAAATAACCGCTGCCATTCTTCTTTCAAATGCCTCCCTCCACCTGAAACTACTGAACATAACAGGAAGCTATCCCAGAATCCCACCCTGTGAGTGGCCATCTAGGTAACCCGAACAGTCATGCTAAGGGCACCACTGGTGTGGTTCATCTGACTAGAGAGCACCATGGAAGGTTTGCCTCACTTGGTGCTCTGTCTTTACTTAACCAACAACCTCAATGTTTTCAACTGCCCGGCAGTGTTCTGAGAGCCGTTTCATTTCTTATCTGCCAATCTGAACACATTCTGCTTAAAAAGAGTTTTACTTACACGTCAGAATGGCCCTATGAGTAAAGACAACAACTTCGTTAAACATGAGCAAGAAACACTATCTAGATTCTAGTTAACTCATTTATACAACAGTGAAAATATAGGTTCATAAGAACTCTAATAATTACTTCAACTTCCTTCCTTCCTTTCTCTCTTTCTTAACTCATCCATTCATTCATTCATTCATTCATTCATTCATTCATGTGAGGAGGTCAGAGGACAACTTTCAGGAGTTGGTTCTCTCTCTTTACTGTATGGGTTCCAGGAGTTGAACTCAGATTGCCCAGCTTGGGTGCAAGTGACCTTATCCACTGAGCCACCTTACCAGTCTCTCAACTTTATTTTTAAAATTGTAGAGTAAACCGTCTGTAGGAAACAGAAGCTACCAGAAGCTATCATGTGTGAACATATACTATGCAGGACACATTAAGTGTGATGCATCACATCAACTAGACTAGCTCAGTTGGCAACATTACTGAGTCTCAATCAAAGACCTCAAAGCTTAAAGAAGGGGTTTGCTGAAAGCCAGATGACTGAACTAAGATTTGAACTCAAACCCCATATTTAAGAATTACTACTACTGCTACAACTATCAAATTATGAGTATCTAGAAAGTATGACCTTTGCCCTATTAATCTTGGTTTTCCTACTATTCCCTGTGTATTAACAAGTGTTCAGTAAATACATATTAAGTGAGCACACATTAAACCACATTAAACTGTTAGGAGTTGTAAGAAAAACCAAACCAAACACAAAACAAAACAAAATAAACAAAAAAACAATGAATGGTTGAAACTTCCCTAGGAACTTGTCTTGGCATGAACTGTAAGCCAACTCTGAACAGTTCCCAACTAATGATAGGTTGAGTTTACAATGATATGAGAAAGTATTATGCACTGCACAGAAATGATACTTTAAGTCTGGGATTTTATCTTTTCCTGGACAGGCTATTAAGTACTTATGATGCTGTGGAGCTATCAGCCACGTTATGATATTTCACAGAGTATTATGCCACGCTATGCTATTCAGTAGGTGAGGCATATTAAATATAGTTTTTATCCTATGATGTAACCTTACTGTAGTTGAAGAATATCTGTACTTGATTAGAGTCCACAGAATGATCACTGGGCTACCATTCTACTAGAGTTTGTGTTCAGGATATGATGGAGATCTCACTCTGCTGTCTGTTTACCACACTGATTTCCAGGACTGATCTGGCTGGCCAGACAGGTGTCCCCTTCCTCCCTCATTGTTCTATGTTTGTCCCTCTTGAAGCTGAACACTCAGTCAGTCAAAGAGGTCAACCTCCCTCTCCCAAAAAAGGACCATTCTTGGGTCCAAGGCATATGAGGAGCTGTGCTCCCTGATAGAACATCCAAACAAAGTAAGTTTGTTATTTAAAAAACCTGAGCTACTTACTGTCAAGCCTATTCCTCTATGAAATACAGTATATTTGTTCCTTATCTTTAATTATTAGATAATTGGACTGATTTCATCTGTAGATCACAGAAAAATCTAAACTCATCTAAATAAGTGACCAGGGCCAAGGGGACATCTATAATAATGCTCCAAACATAAGGAGAAGTAGGCCTTCCACAACCGACTCAGGGTAATCTATCCTAAGATCCTAGTAGATTCTGAATCAATGTATACTGTCAGATAAAATAATTTTGATATGTTACCAAAATTACTTATCGGTGACTTCATTTAACTGATACTATTTAGGAATAGCATTTTTTAAATAAAAAAATAGATATTTGAAACATTACTTTTTTTTTAAATGTATGAGTGCTCTGTCTGCATGCACAACTGCACAGCAGAAAAGGGCATTAGATCACTTTATCATGACCCACTATGTGGGCGCTGGAAACTGAACTTAGGACCTCTGGAAGAGCAGCCAGGGCTCTTCACCACTGAGCCATCGCACCAGCCTGAAACATTACTGTTGATTTAATTGTGTAATTACAAAAACATTTAATTGTAATCCTACACTGCCTGTACCAGCCTACAAAGATGAGAATCCCACTGAGAAATGTTTCTTTAAAAATTAAACATTATTAATTTTCTGTACTGAAATTTAAATACCCTAAGAAAACACACAGCCTGGCTAAGAAGGAAGGACATACTTACCCTTGCTGACAAATAGTACTTGTAGTAGTACAGCTGAAACAGCAGGAATGCAGAGCTTGTCAGTGTTAACAGGGCCAAGATCACGTTCTTATTGATTCTACTCATTGGTCTATGGTGTTTGCTTGAATGTTTTTTAACAGTAACCCAGTTGTTTTCATCTTCTTCATGAAACAGGAAGAATCTTGTTTCTTGTCAATAAAAAGATACTTCTGTAAAGAAAAAAAAAAAAGCCAATATAGAAAAAATTAACTTCAATAATTATTGACAGGACATACACTCACACACGCATACATGCACACACACAAACTTATTTATACGTAGCCAGTCTGGCTGTACATGGCTTTACCACCAGCATTTGGTATGCTAAGGCAGGGAGACAGTAAGTACAAGGCCAGCCTAGGCTATACAGTGAGGTCAAGACCAACTATCAGTTATTCATAAGAATACTTGGGTAGGAGGGAACAGCTAACAGAATAGTATGTACATGTGTACATGTGAGAAAGACACAGAGCACATGTTAGATGCAGAAAGAATTAAAGCATTACACCTTCATTAGGACACAGTGACTCCTTTCTTATAAAATGTTGTAAGGAAAATTCTGCAGGAGTGATGAAAAGAAAGGATCTAGGGAAAAGAGGCTGCATAAAAATTAATGTTGCATTTCAGGTAGAGAAATGTAGATGCTTCAGGAACAGGTACCCAAGGGTGTCTGACACTCTCTGCCTCCATTTTGCTGCTGTATGGACAGTGTACAGTGAATACATTGTTTGCTTTTCTTTTTACTAGTTCATGCTACCTAACATCTGTGGATGCTCCCACAACTTCCCTTCATGTCCTGATACACTGTAAACAGAAGAACCATGTCTCTGTTCTATCAGTTTTGAGATCTCTTTCTACAAGGATCTTCCTTTTACATTCGACAATTCTTTCTCATATATTTCAGTTTGGGGTTACAGCAATATTTGTCTTGGGGAAGATGTATTTGTACCCATCTCCTATTTTCCAGTTGTTTCGGGTACTTTCAGGCACAATAGGGTACAAATATTTTTACTCTTCCATTCTAAAGTCCTAAGTTTTGGTACGGAACTTTAAAACAATCCAGATAAGCTGAAAGAGCTGAACACATAAAATAAGCACTGGAAGAAACCATGTAAGATCAACTATCCATGAGAGGTACATCAACAGAGGTGAGAACTACCTATCCCATCCATAGATGATGTACCAAGATAATGGAATACATCATGATTTACTAACCTGTAAAAATTAGTAACATCCATCAACACTGATGTTGATATGAGTGTCTGCTGTCAATTAAAACTTGTTACAATGGTTTCATCTGGGCAGGTCATGGAAACAGATTATTTCTCATTCTCCAGATCTCAGCTCTCTCTCATGCATGTACTGAAAACCTCGCTCGTGTAGTACATACTGCTTCTCTTAGTGACATCTACACTAGCACCACTGCTAAGCGTCCTCTAAGCTTAACTATTCTAAAGTCCAAGTTAATATACTGTTGTTTTTTTTTTTTTGGGGGGGGGAGCTGTCTCTACATTTAATACAAGATTCATTCATTAATAATATATTTTTACATACAGAATACACATTCTTTTAGTTTTAATTTCACCTTTTATTATCAATTTTACTACACATCACTACATGAACAAGGTTGAGAAAAAGTGGTGGTAAAGCCAAACACACTTGTGCTGGAAACATGTGCAAAGTTCAAGATTGTTTTCTGTAGCCAAGAGCATTATATAATCTTTCAGTGTCACAGCTAACATTCAAATATGCCTTAAACTGAAAAAAAAAAAAAAAAAAAAAGAATAGGAGATCAACTACAGAACACAGAGAATAGTACAATTTAGTAAATGTATGTTTAGGGGCTTAGCAAAATGGGAGGCATAAAAAGAAAATGATACCACAGAGGCGCTCAAAAGTAAAAAAGAAACTGAAAAAGCAAAAACACTGAACATTTTTAGACTGTAAAGAAATCTAGCCAGTATTGCCAATGCTACTATTTACCCTCCACAACCTGACAGCAAAGCCCTATTGCTGAAGATACTACATATTTATGTCACTGAATATAGAGAAATAAAGCTGATGCTCAACTAGAAGCTTTGCCCCAAGTGACCAGAATTTATAGTGCTGGATGGTATGATACACACTACTGCAGGAGAAAAGTAATCATTAATCTCATCCAGCTATGAACCCTGTGAGCTATAACAGCAGCTTTCTGCAAGGTATAACTACTGACTGTGTAATAGTGGCACAATGTTATGGGAGTAGCCAACCATCTTTTGATTGGATTTAAGGCCAGCTCTATGAGATGGAACCTATACCCCAAGGAAAGCCCTATTAAAATTATTCTCCCAAATAAACATAGAAATAAAATGACTCCTAACTATGCACAGATAATTTCGTTGTTGAACACTCATCAGAGAGACTTCTTGCAGTAGATAGTAGTTGATACAGACAGCCATAACTAGACAACATACAGAGTAAGAGACTTTGGAACACTCAAGTTTCAAGGAGAAAACACGTCAAAGCCATACACAAAGGCTCAGAGATAGATGTAGAAGAGGAAGTAAAAGACTGTAAGAGCATTTTCCAGACACAATAGGGCTGATGCACACTTGAACTCAGAGACTGTGACATCAGGCACACGTCTGTACAAGTTCAAGCCAGACAAAATCCTAGCACAGAGAAGGGGAAGTGAACACAAAGTCCCACCACTAGCAAAGAAATTATTTGCAACTGATAACTTCTGGGAGGGATAAAAAGTTTTTCGTCAATGGAGTGACAGAGTATATCAAACACATCCCAGGAAAGGACACATGCTCATAAATAGTTGGTCAACACAAAATAGAACCCATGTATTTTTGGTTATGAGAGAAAGAATCTGAAGTTGAGTGGGAAGAGTTTAGGGGTGGGAGAAGAATATGACCAAAATATATCATTTTGGTCATCAAATTACAAGTCTAGTAGGGCCTCACAGGCCTATAATACCAACTACTCTGGAGGCTAGGCAGCATGATAGTAACTTCAAATGCCGCCTATGCTAGAGCTCCTGGCCAGCCTGAGAAGTTTAGTGAGACTATCTTAAAATACAAACTGAACAAGGAGCTAGGACTGTAGCTCAGCAGTAGAGTGCCTGCACATACAAGGCTGTAGAGCCAATCCTAGGACCAATGATGATGATGGTCTTTACTATTTAATGTTCATTCACTTCTTAATCCTCTGCAAAATAACCTCTACCTTCCCATGTTGCCACTTGGAAGATGAAAAGGTAAAATAATGTACTTTCCCCATGTGATTATCCAGAAAAATACATATTTTTACAGTGACTCTTTCTTATAAAATGTTGTAAGGAAAATTCTGCAGGAGTGATGAAAAGAAAGGATCTAGGGAAAAGAGGCTGCATAAAAATTAATGTTGCATTTCAGGTGGAGAAATGTAGATGCTTTTTAATGTTTTTCATACTTGAACATAATTCTGTAATAATTTTTTTTTTTTTTTTAGAGTCTACTCTCAACCAGGCTTGGTGGTGTAAGCCTTTATTTCCAGCACTTTTGGGGCAGAGGTAGGTGGATCTCTGAGTTAGAGGCCGGGCCTCTTCTACATTGTGAGTTCCAGGCCAGACAGCAATACATAGCAAGACCGGTTCAAACAAAGCAAAACAAAACCCAGCAATAACAACTTCACTCTGCTAATGTGTTCTCATTGCTAGAATGGAATGGTTGCTATTGCGCATGGTGGGGAGGAGTGCAAAGCTGTGTCTGCAGGATGTGGAGGTCAGCCAACCCGTAGCGCCATTCTGTGGGTACCATCAACCTTTGTGTGGGTGAGTGAGGGGCTATGTGGACCTGTGTGTTGGGAGTTATGTGCACGTGTGTGATGGCAGGAGTGAACAGACCAGAATGTCTAGTATTTTGCTCTACCATACTGTCCCTTACTCCCTCAAAGCAGAGCCTCTCACTGACTTTGGAGGCAGGCTGGTGGCCAGCAATCCTCTTATTTCTGCTGGCTACCCTTAATGCTGGTTGACAGACATGTGCACAGCCATGCTTGGCTCTCTTTGTGAGTGTGCTGTCTGACTTTGGGTCATCTCATGTTTCCTCTTAGTAACTGAGACATCTCTCCATTCCCCTGCATAACCCTAAACCCCAAAGACAAACTCTCACAAGCCTGGAATCCTCTTCCAAGATATGAGGTTATGCCCACAGGCTACCATGCTCAGCTTGTCTATACACCTTCTGGGGATGGAGGTCCAATCACCATGCTTGCAATGACAAGCACTTTAGTGACTGAGTTATCTTCCCAGCTGAATTATTTGAGTTACGTTTCTCGTTATTTTTAAGTTGAGTGTGCTGGTTAATTTTATGTCGACTTACATACTGGAATAATCTGGGAGGAGGGAACCAATTGAGAAAAATGCCTCCATAAGACAAGGCTGTAGGCAATTCTGTAGAGTATTTTCTTAATTACTGATTGATGTCGGGGGTGGGGGAGTCAAGCCTATTGTGGGTGGTGTCATCCCTGGGCTGGTGGTCCTGGGTTCTATAATAAAACAGGCTCAGCAAACCATGGAAGCAGATAAGCAGCACTCCTTCACGGCAGCTGCATCAGCTCCTCCCCCCCAGCTTCTTGTCCTCACTGCTTCTGATGATGAGCTGTTATATGAAACTATGAGCAAAACAAACCTTATCTTCCCCCAAGTCACTTTTAGTCATGGTATTTCATCACAACAATTATTAACCCTAACGTAGTGAACAGTGAGTAAAGCCTTTCCCTCAAGAGGCAAGTAATCAATTGCTTGTTTGAGGGTATTTACCCCAGGCTGGTCTGAACTAATTATGTAGCTCTGTTTCCTCTGTTTCCTAGTGGTTCTCTTTATCTTGGCCTCCAAAGTGCTGGTATTACATGTGTGCGCTACCATTTCTGGCTCAAAAGCTGACCTTTATTGAAAATCCTCCAAGGTAGAAAGACTGGAATATCATTCTTTACAACTGAGAAAGCCTGAGGCACAAAGTGGCTTGCCTTTTGGTGATCGTGATAAAATCTGAATTCAGTTCTCTAGACTCTTACCTAAAGCTTCTAATTACCCAGCCCCATTTATAACCAATCTTTCCCGGTATTCCCCAACTGAAATGTAAACGCAAGGCAGGAAATTAACATGCAATTATCTGACATAGCTAACCCTGTCCACCTTATTATTATTATCGTCATCAATTTTCATTATTAACCACAGTGAGCACTACTTCAAACGAACTAAGGACGAACACTGCGGAGTCTCAGAAGAGGGAAAGAGCCTGGTAATTCAACTACCTCCTCTCTTCAAATCGATGGCAGCTGGCTGCTGCACACAGAAGCTAAGTCTTCCCCGTAGCATCAACTGCCTTCCCAGGTGGACCCTCCCCTGGTTAGCTGCCCTGCCACTCTCCCTTTCCCCTGCGAGTTCATGCCTCCAGCCCCCGCGTAAGAGGCACCCAGAGAGGCAGCCTGCAGCAGCTCCCTGCGGAAGCACTTTGGCATGCTCGGGTCCTCACACCTGAACCTTCTCCTCGCACCCTCCGCTCTCGCCACTCCGCTCAAACGTCACTGTCCCAAGCCGGCTTCTGTCTCCATGAACCTCTGAAGTCGAAGCCGGGTCAGGATGATGAGCGTGGGCCGTGTGGGAGCTATCTGCCCCCGTGACAGCGGCAGCGTGCTCGCGGACTGACTCACAGAAGGAAGCTGCGGCCGACAGCGGCCTCCTCCCCGCCCCCGTAGGGCGCGTACCCCGAGTAGGGGGCCGACCGTCGGTCAGGGCACCAGCACACCAGCGACACGCGCCTGAGGGCGCCCGCCCACACCCGGGCTCAGCGACCCAGCCCGGGTGCCCTTATCTTACCTCCCTCTGCGGCGGCGGCGGCGGCCAGGCTTACGGCAAGCACGGCAACTGTCGCAAAAGGTCGTCAGGCGACCAGCGGCGCACGCTAGCCCGTGAGTTTTCTGGGTGGCCTGAGCGAGTTTACGTCTCCAGCCACTTCACTGCCCAAGGTTCTCGGAGCCCTGCTGTTCGCCTGCCTTTGGGCAGCCATCCCTCCAGCCGCGCACCGAGGCTGCCTGGAGTGACCGGAAAGAACTGTTTCGCCAGGGTGCAGTTCCCCTCAGCGCAGAATGCCAGTTACATGCAAACACAGGAGAGATAAGGTTCCTCCTTCCTTATTTCCTCCCTCCCTTTCTCTCCCACTTCCACTCTCCTGCTCGCAGTCCCTCCCTCCCACCCCATCTCCTCTCTCCTTTCTTCTTGGATTCTGCTTTGGTATTACTTGCAATTGGAGATAAAGTGGGAAAGGGTATGTATATGGTCATGAAGTTGAGTTGCCTAGAGTGAACAAAACAACTTGTCTCCCCCAGTGCGCAGTTCCCCTGAGCGAAGAGTGCTAGTTATATGCAAACTTAGGCTGGATCCAAGATTCCTCCCTTCCTCCCTCCCTCCCTCCCTCTCTTCCCCTCTTCAGCTCAGCCCCTCCTCTCTCTTCTTGGATTCTGCTTTGGATATCATTACTTGCAATAGGGTGGGAAAGAACACTATGTAGTGATGTATATGCCGATGAAGATGAGTTGCCTACTCTACATCCGGGTAAAGTATGCTGTCTTCTTTGGGCTTGAAACAAACGTAGACAGTTCTTGGCCTGGTATCTTTGAGCACATGTGTATTTTGATGGGAATTTTTGAAAATTAAAAAGCACTAAACAAATTATTGTAATTTTAAGTTATCTCTTCAAAACTTACTAACGGTATTTTACCCTCCACACCCCATTCTGTATCATTTAACTCAAGCTGCCTTAAACTCTCTATGTAGCCCAGTTTGACCTTCAAATGATCCTAGAATTTCCCCATCTCAGCTGCTGAGACAACAAGTCTGCAACATCATGCTTGGCTTAAAACAAGAATTTTTCTAAAAACTGTGATGGAATGCGGCTGTATCATAAAATCCCTATTCTAAAAACCTGGTTTTTAGAAGTGAATGCTTTTCAAGTGCATAGCAAAACTTGTTCTGCATAAACCTTGAAAGAGGCAGTTAAGGGGACTAGCTAGATTTCCGATTTGAGATAAGTTTAAGTGTAAATCTCATTGTTTTTCCTGTATGAGCATGGTTGTAATGTGTCGTCTACATTTTCAAGGTCTGTTACTGTAAAGTGGACCAGGATTTATAAACATATGTCAAGGAAAGAATTTGGAGCCCTTCAAAGAAAACGGACAGTCCTTTTCTTAGACATAGTTTGTCAGCAACCTTTTTAGTCAGTTTACCTCTGAATTTTTCCCCACTTGCAAATAATTATTTTTTTCAATGTAAGCTTAAAAAGTAAAAGCCCTGTCTACAACTGCAAGGTGGAAAATAGGCAAAATAAACTGCTGTCCATTACATATATATACAGTCATTCTTCTGGATGGACCTCAGAAACAGGTCTACACAGGTCCTCAAGGAAAACTTAAGGGTGACCAGGAAGGGAATTCTGGGGCACTGGCTTTCTGTTACATAATAATCTGAAATTAGGTATGTCAGTGGAGTCTGAGAAATTTCCACCTCTAGTTTCATTTCCTATTGCTGTGGTAAAATACTCTGACAAAAGCAATTTTATAAGGAAAGGCTTATTTTGGCTCACAGTGGCAGATTACAGCCTATCATATTAGAAAGTTAAAGAGGCAAAAGCTTGAGGAAGCTGGTTACATCACATCCAAAACAAGAAGAGAGCAAAGAAGGAATGTATCCTAGGGTTCAGTTAGCCCTCTCCTCTCAGTCCAGGGCCCAGCTGGTGAAATGCTGCTGTCCACATTCAGGATAGGTCTCCCCACCTCAGTTAACTAAGGAGCCCCACTCCAGGCATGACCACAGACCCCTCAGTGAGACTGCCTTCTCATGTAACTTTATATTGGACCAAGTAGACAATTGAAACCAACCATCACACATCCATAGGGAGTTCTACTAGGTGAAGCTTCCACTACGGAGCTTTAGGATGAGACAATATGAAGCAGTTGGGTTAACCAAGCATTTTACCAATTGATATATAAAAACAAGATCCCAGAGTGGGGAGCTCTTTCCCTACTCATGCCCTTAATATTCCATTTTTATCCTGATTCATGTAAAGAAATATAGAAGCAAAGCAAAGGATCCCTGGATTCCTTCCAAGGTCAGGATCTGTAACCCAAGTATCTGGTGCATGTACATTCTTGTATCACACTGTCTATACTACTGGATGTCTGTTTAGAATATAAGTAGCCTTTCCTTAATGACATTTTTTTTTTCACTGTATTATCTCTTTTGGTGCTGACCTTGAGCAAAGTGGGTATAAGCAAATAGTAGAATTGCAATGTAAATGCAAAACTATGTTCAGTACACAAAAACTTCAACAGAAAAGAAGGGTGCACTTAATTTGCTAAGGAAAAAGCCCCAAATTCAATAAAGCCACTTGTGAAATGCTCCTCCGGTCACCTACGTTTGACCATGGTGCTACTCTAGAGTTTGTGGAACCTACAGTTGCTGGAAATGGGTTGAGGGCGGGTGTTAAAGGCTACACTCTGTCTGCTGCTGGATTCACCTCTTCCACTTATAATCTGCCAAGATGTGGGCAAGTAGTTTCTTTCATACGCCTGCCACAACTAGCAAGCCACCACACCTTCCCATATGTGACAGATTTTGATCCCCTCAAAATACATCTTTCTTCCTTTAAGATGGTTACTTGTCAGATATCTGATCATAATGACAAAGCACAGTCTACATATTTATAGTATCAAATTCAGGGAGGGATACAAAGAACATGTATAAGCCATCATATAAAAATAGTAGCTTGCAGGTACAAGTTAGAAAGGGGAAGCTTCAAAATTCTGATAGTCCATTTTTATTGGAGTAACTCTGAACTGTGGAGGCCAGTACTTTGCCTAGCAACCACAAAATATAAGGATAGATGATCCATGTTTACCTCTCTTCAGTGAATAATCTGTTGCTTCTATTTTAATGTCACAATGCTACAATGCATACTATTCTTCTGTGCATATATATGCAAGAGAAGTCACTGAGAAAATTAACTTTTCAAGGGAAAGAGCAATTAAAAATCTTGACTCTGTTAAAGTGTTAAGTGGTACCCATCCATCAGCCTTCTATTCACTGTTCCCTCAAAACCTTCATCATATGCTTTTCCTCATAATGCAAGACTGCCTGTTTTCCTTTTACCTTTCTTCTGGAGACAAAGACCTTCAATAAAGGAACTACAGCCACAATACAATCATCCAATCATTGCTTACTTCTTTTCCCTTCAATTCGCTTCACATTAGAATACTCACTGCAAAAGGGACTAGGTTCTGAGTCTGATTCTCTTAGTGACCCTCTACCAAAAATGCAACCTAGAATGTGATGAGCTAACTACTCCATATTCAATGTATAAAACAACAGCTACTAGCGGCATGTAATAATGCTTAAATTAATACAAATTAAAAATTCAGTTGGCTAGTACATTAGTCACAGTAGCTGCCTGTGGCTAGTGGCTACTGAACAAATACAGGATTTTCCATCATTATATAAGACTATTAGTGGCATTGTCTAACATACTTTGAGGCAATGAGGTTATGACTTTTAAAACATTCTTTCTCAATGGAGCAACTATAGACATTTAAATAAAAGTTGATAAAAAATAAAACACTGACACAAAAAAGCAAAGGAAAAAAGTTTAATTTTTAGAAGGGATAATACAGGTGTTTTTGTAAAAACTTCAAATGGAACATTTTATACAGAACATACAATCTTTTCAACATAAAAGTTACTATGCTTTGAACACCTATTGTAAAGTTTAAAAAAATCATTTGAAAGGCTGTCTTGTTTCTAAGGAAAATGAGGCAGTGTGCTCATTTCAAACTCTTGCAGCAATGAATATATAGTGTAGTTTATCAGTGATCTTTATCCACACTTAAAGGTTCAACCTGAGGAGCTGTAATTTCTATTATCACAACTGCATAGCAAAATCACATCCAGATAACAGACATACAAAAATCCTGTAGAGTAGGATAACTTGTAAACCATTTAATACATCCAATTTAGAGCAACACAAGCATGTCCAGACAGATAATAACTGACATGGGTTAATGAACAAGGTTTTGAAATGTTTTTTTTTTTTTTTAACAAAAAGGACAATTCAATAAAGTTGGTGAATATGTGTCAAATGCAACAAATTGTTGAAATACTTGATTGTTGAAAAAAAAAAAAAAAAAGCTATTTCAAGCCAAATTCTCTCTTCATGGGGTGCCAGGCTAGTCTAAATGGAAAGTGCAAATTCCTGGTGGAAAAGGAGCTAAAGTAATTTGCTGATTTAGGCTTCCACTCTACACACGAATGCTGTGGGGGAACTTTCAAACTCTTAAAGCTGTGTAGTTGATGAGGAAATATACAAACAATTATGCACAAAGTAAATTAACAGCAAAGGACATTTTTAACAGAAGGTCTTATTTAAAAGATCATTTAAAATCACTGGTACTATCAACTTAATAACATGCTCATTCAAACTAAACAGCATTTACAAGTATCCAAACACAGTCACTAATAATGAAAACCACCCCATTTACATAGGACTCCATTTTATTACACTCCTCACAACAGCCCTGTGAGGTAGGCTAAGCATGGTACAATATTTTAAGTAAGGCAATAGAGGCCCAAAGGTGACGAGTGATTTACAAAGAGGTCATAGATTACTGTCTGGGAGAGCTATGATGATTAATTTCAAATACGTGAAAGGATGCAAAAATCCTTAAAGACTAGCAGCTTTTACCTGAAGTTAGTCTCTAACTTTAGCTATTGTATCTTAATAGAATCACTTGTGAATTTGGTTTTAAAGGGTCTCTGTTAAAAGATCAATTGGTTTCAGTCCTTTGATACCTTAGAATACTGGAAATGTTTAAAAGAAATTCTTCTCATTGTCCTGTGCTCTCCAAAAAGTTCCAATATTGCTAAAATGCCTTTTACTAATCTCTTCCAATTTGATAAAAAAAATCGATTCAATCTTAAATTCCAAGCCAAACAAACACATCCACTGACCTCTGCCTACATACTGCAAAATCTTCTATGTGTTTATTCCTAAGCACCAACTTAAGTTGGCTACTACTAAGAAAATATATAATTTTAAACAAATATAATTGAAATGATTATGAGTCAAAGTCAGTAAACTATATTAACCCAGAAAAAGGTACTCTTTTAACATGGTTGGGTAGTCAGGATTTCTGGTATTGATCACGAAGCCAAAAGTATTAACATTCATATGGCATGTTATTCCAATGCAGGCAAAAGCAGCAAGCAATCTACTTAAATTCTAACTGGTGCAAAATTCCTATTGTATTCAGATTAATCATTCCTCTCTGGTAACACAATACTGACATGAGAATCACAAATGTGTACACCGTGAAGATACCCATAAAACTAAAAATACCAAACCTGAGGTAATGTTGCTGTGGTGATTTTCTGTAAGAAAAACTTTATTATCTACTATAGTTCTGAGTGCTAGAGTTAAAAAAAAAGGTCCACCTGGGTGCTGAAAACAATTTGATGGTGACTTGGATACTGAGTAAGTTCATGCTTACCTCTGAAGGGATAAATATAGTGTAAAAATAAAACCAGGAAAGAAACTTTTCCAGGCTTTTTGTTATAATATAAAGTGAAGTCTTGCCACGTGTAGTTAATCTGGTAGTTTTTTTCAAGCTACAATGAATGTTCTTTAAAAATTTTTTTCAGTTACGTGTGTGTGTGTGTGTGTGTGTGTGTGTGTGTGTGTGTGTGTTTGTGTAGGTCAGAGAACAACTTGTAGGAGTTAATTCTCCCCTTCCATTTGGGTCCCAGGAAACAAGCTCAAGTCACCTGTTTGGCAGCAAGTGCTTCTCCTCTGAGGCATCTCAGTCAGCCCATGAATGCAGTTTTTAGAAATTTAATGACATATTAAGAACACATTATTTTTAGAATATCCAATCAAAAATAGCAGGAAGAGGTGCAGATGGTGAATTAAACTCTACTAGTTTTGAAAACCTGGATAGAAAGTAATAAAACTGATACCACATTATAAAAACTCAAGTATTGTTATATGAATTATATGCTGATCTAACAAAGATGCTAAAAAGCTATGACTAAAACAGTTAAAATTTTAGCCTACGGTAATATATTTCATGGTAAGACGTCTATACTGTATTCTTTTAAGATTAATAGTCTTTGGATTAATCACTTCCCATATATATCCCTTTCCAATTTTTAAAAATTGTGTTTTAAAGAAACAACTGCAAGTACATAAAGTTATAATTTCAAGAAAGAGATATCTATAGAGAAAAACTAATCATTCTAGGTAACTGACCTAATTTAAAATATTTCATCATAAATATTTTGTTTTTTTTATACCAAGGAGCAATCATGGAAGTTCGAATCATACCTAACATTGTTGATGGTTTGATATTTTTAGAATATTCAGGACAGAACATCTTCAGGATAGAGCAAAAAGGCCGAGCCTGGCTGTCCAGCAGTTTACTGTCACATAGTAGAGGCGCTATCAATTAAACCCACAGACAGACAGACATACTCTTAATACTTTTTTAAAAAGCTGTAACTGGAACATTCAAAAGAATCACTGTATAATATATTTCTATGTGCATTAGTCATTAAATGCTTGATATATACATATTTACCAATATTTAAAGGATGTGACACAATCAGCTGAGTCAAATGAATTGTAGCAAAATTCTTCTTCTAAAGTGCTTAAGGCAGCTTCTTCCTGTCTATTTCCAGCTAAATAAATCTGGTTTGGAACTCAATTGCTAAAAAGGAAATACAATACTTAATACAGTTTTTACATGGATGATATATATATCCATTACAGTCTACCTCTCCTGCATTTCCTTCATGGAAAACAGTCATGTTCGAGCCAGGCAAGGACACAAAGAGCAATGAAGAGCGATGGAGAGGGCTGGCGAGCTTTCCACAGCAGACTAAGCTGAGCAAAGGAGCTCAGTAGTTCTAACACAATGTTAGTGAGAATGTTATGTATTATGATCAAGTTAATAGGTACTTTATTTTGAGATGATTTAAGTAGGCACTATATTCAATTTTTAATCTAATATCAAGGGTGACAAACTTCCATTCAACCTAATGAACTTAGGGTTTTTAAATTAAAATGCTACAGATTCATTCTTGTTTTTTTAAAGTGGCCCTTAAAAAGATTCAGAGAAAAACAAAACAAAACAAACAAACAAAAACCCCTCTGACGCTTACTTTAAAGCACCGAAGGTATAATTAGTACCTAATATCACATGATAAGAACTCGGACTCTTATTCACTGACTTCATACTTTGCACTACAAATCTGCTGACAAATAAAATCTTCCCAGTAAAACTCATGCATTTCCAATGAGTTTGGGAATTTTATATGAAGGTCTCAAATAATGGGATGAGGACAAGGAAGAACAACTCATACTCTGCTTGGAGCCCTCACCACGACAGCACAATGCTGCTGCGTTAAATTCGGCCACAATGAGCATGCGCAGAGGAAAAAGGCACTGTACAAATGAGAAGACACAGCTACGCCCAATATAGCATCAATGAATGGTTCTATAGGAACAGCCGGCTTTTCAGGTCATTCTTGACAGAGTATACCGAGTACCCACCCAAGGCAACTGTGCTAATAACTGCTGCCAGAAACAAGTCCCCAAAGGAGTAACCCCTCTCTTAGGTCGTAGGGTATCACTCCTTTAGTTTTACAAACTAGTAATATGCTATCAAACAATACTGTAGATATTTGTTATATGGAAAAGTCATATCATAGGTCAAATTTGTTTTGTCAACAGAACAAAAATAATCATGCCAGTGAACAGTACATTTTACAAACAAATACTTGTCACTATCATACAAGCTACACATAGAAAGCAACAACTAACACTTCTCTGGGGAAGTTTGTCAGAGCCCAAGATACTTAAAACAAGAAGAGATTTAAAAGTCTCAAAAATTAATCAAAAGTCAAATACTCATTTCTTTACAGTTCTGAAAGCAGTTTTATAGTTTCAACTTCTAGTTTGGCTGAAAAAACTTTGTAATGAAAGATTTTTCTGTTAATAGCCACAAGTTTTACTCAATGTTTTACACATTCTTTCAGATTTGGGAAAAATATATCTATGTTCATTTTTGGAAGCATCATAAACTTTTAAACAGTTAATGAATGGACCAAAAAGACAGAAACAAAAGGACAAAACAAAAACCTTTCAAATAAGTGTTTGAAAACACATAAACCAATTAAGTCTGAAACATGTACTGTTTTTAAACTGCTGGCTAAACAATCCATACCTTTGTAAAAAGAACATATACATCATTCCAGAAAAGAATACTTTAGGCACATATCTTTATAATCTTTCATAGACAAAAAAAGTTAGTAATGTACAACTTTCTACCCTTTATAAAACTTAAACTTCCAATCTTACTAATAAGGATAAAAATAAGCAATAATTATCATCAGTGCCAAGTTTAAGTGGAAATTTTATCAAAGATAGCTATAAAAGGTGGGATTAAAATAGAGAACAAAAATAAGAAAGCATGGCTTTTCAGAGGGTACCTAGGAGCCACAGGGGGGAGGGGAAGATGTGACTCAACAGAAACACACATGAAGATCACTCCCTTGCACTACCTAAATTCTCCTTATCTGCTTGATATTTTGAGTTATAACCATAAAAAAAAGTTTAGAGGAAAAAATGATATGAATTAGCCAATAAATAAGTTACCCTATCAAAAGCTCAGCTTATTTATAAAAGAATAAAATAAGCCACTGTAAAAAATTTTCTCTGTCATCCCTAAGCAAATGATTTCAATTTCTAGAAGGCCTTAGGGGAACTTTTGTTTTTAAAGCTTCAGTGTAAGGACTTAATGACAGCTAGTGAGAAGGAAAGAAGAATACGTGAGGGGAAAGGCAAGCTTTAAAAGTTGTGCAGCCAGACCCTGGGCTCATCAAATGTAATTACACCTACTAGGATAAGTCAGGGTAGCTTAAGAAACAGAAAAATGGGTTTCTACCTAACTATTTCAAAATGCTCTTTTCCTATTTACTATTCAAATATCACTATGTCGGCTGCCTGCACCCCAACTGCTTGGCTCTGTGACACTGCAGTAACCTCCTGTAGCTGCTTCCTATTTGGTGCTTAATCTAACAGAGTCCAGGCTTTAAAGCAGAACATGGCAAACCTGATTTCCACCACTCAGAAATGGCTGTTAGTAACTGCATGGAAAAGGCCACAGTGTGGGTTGTCATTACTGAGTGACATTGTTCAGGCTGCTCGTTGAACCAGTCATTCCATTTTCCGTTTTCTGAAGTGTTCTCACAGCACTTGGAACCTGCATTCCAGTGCTCAAAGAAAGTCCACCACACCAAACCTAAGACAAGATAAAAACAAAGCCTCAGTTAGATTCAAATCAAATTGTAACTCTAGTAATCCTTAACTTCCCATTTGTAAAACAAAATGTCACATGTGTAAACTGATAAACTTCATGTGTGAGTTCAGAAGTGGAAAGGCTCACAGTGGCCAAAGGAAGTCTGAAGCCAAAGAACGGGAATGCAGGGCAGCAGAAACTCGAGACTAAAATGGATTAACCTCGGCAAAGAATGTTGACTGTAATTCTCTAACCTTCACAACCAAGGGACATGTATCCCAAAAGAAACTTCCTCATCTCACAATTTAATACTGAGACATGAATTTAGATAGAGGACGCACGGTCCAGTGAGAGGGATCAGCAGGTAAAGACACCGGCTGTGTAAGACAGACAGCCTGAGTCTGATCCCTGAAACAGTTGAGAGGAACCAACTCCTGAGAGGTGAACCCACATACACACTGTGGCCTGTAATTTCTTTCTTTCTTTCTCTCCCTCCTTCCCTTCTTCCCTGTCTCTCTCTCCCCCTCACACAGTAATATAAAGGTTTTTTGTTAAAGCACAAATGAGTTTATAAAAGATAAAGCCATTTTGTTTGTGAAAAACAGCCCTATTAGTCAAAAAAGGTAAAAGCCAGTCTGGAACAGTCAAGAGACTTAAAATATGGACAGTTTAAATTATTAGCTACAATGTATATAGCAAATATACCTAAAGCAAGAGATATTCTAGAAATGATTGAAGTGTTTCTACTTTCAACTATATTCTGAAGTGCTCACTACAACTAACTAGGATACTACACCAAACACTGTACTGATTAAATTAACTACATAGTTAACATTTTAAAATTTCAAAGCTAGCAGGCTTAATAATAACAAATTCCCAAAGTATAAAATGTTTCTCAGACACAGAAATACTAAGCTAGCCATTTAAATGATTCAGAAAAAAAAAACTTTACTTAAAATATCTAGAATTCTACCAGACTTCCAAAGAAGAGCTAATATAATATTCCTCAAACTATTCCCTATGAGGCCACAGTCACTCTGATACTCAAAACAAAGATTCAACAAAGAAAGAATTACAGGCCAATTTCTCTCATGAATGCGGATGCAAAAATACCCAATAAAATACTCGCAAACCAAATCAGAGAACCCACCAAAAACATCATCCACCATGATCAAACAGGCTTCATCCCAGGGATGCACAGATTTTTCAATATACAAAAATCTGTCAATATAAACAAACTAAAAGAAAAAAAAAACCATGATCATCTTAATAGATACTGAAAAAGGTTTTGACAAAATGCAATACCTCTTCATGATAAAAGTCTTGGAGAGATCAGGGATACAAGACACACTAAACACAATAAAGGAATATACAGCAGGCAGATAGATAACATTAATTTAAATGGAAACTCAAAGCAATTCAACTAATATCCAGAACAAAACAAGGATTGCGCTCTCACCATTATTTATTCAATATAGTACTTGAAGTTCTAGCTAGAGCAATAAGGCAACTAAAGATCAAGGGAATATAAATTGGAAAGGAAGAAATTAGACTATCACCATTTGCAGATGATATGAAGTATACATAAGGAACTCCAAAAATTCTACCAGGGAACTCCTACAGCTGAAAAATATCTTGAGCAAAATGGCTGGATACAAGTTAAATAAAAAAAAAAAAAAATCAGTAGCCCTCCTATATACAAATGACAAACAAGCTGAGAAAGAAATCAGGGAAGCAACACCTTCTCAACAGCCACAAATAATATTAACTATCTCGCGATAACTCTAACCAAGCAAGTGAAAGACCTGTATAACAAGAACCTTTGAAGAAGATACCAGAAGATGGAAAGATTTCCCATGTTATGGGAGTAGATATATTAACTGTCTAATTAGATAGTTAATAGACAGTATTAACCATCTCTCATAGTTAGTACTGTAGGATTAACAGTAAAAATGGCTGTCTTATCAAAAGTAATGCAATCCCCATCAAAATTCCAATACAATTCTTTATGGACCCTGAAAAATTCTTCATAGGAAAAAAACCCCAAAAGCTAGGATAGTTAAAAAAAAAAAATTCCTGTACAACAAAACAACTTCTAAAGGTATCTCCATGCCTGATTTCAAGCTCAACTACAGAGCTACAATAATAAAAATGGTATGG
The DNA here is from genome assembly GCF_907164565.1 of Psammomys obesus. NCBI lineage: Eukaryota > Metazoa > Chordata > Mammalia > Rodentia > Muridae > Psammomys > Psammomys obesus. Next base: position 9,892,696 of record NW_026589732.1, on the reverse strand, counting down.
TTTTGGCATTAAAAAAAAAAACAAAAACACAGTAGTTCAGTATCCAAGTAGTTTCCATTGTAATAGGAACAGGGACTGTCTCTGACATGAACTGATTGGCCCGCTCTTTAATTACCTCCCCCTGAGGGGGAAGCAGCATTACCAGGCCACAGAAGAAGACAATGCAGCCACTCCTGATGAGACCTAATTGACTAGGATCAGAAGGAAGGAAAAGAAGACCTCCCCTATCAGTGAACTTGGGGAGGGGCATGCATGCAGAGGGTGGAAGAAGGGAGGAATTGGGATGGGAGGAGGGTGGGAACCACAGGGGGGATATAAAGTGAATAAAGTGTAATTAATAAAGAAAAAAAAGAAAAACAAAACAAAAAAACAGACAGGCAGGTTAAGTGGAATCTAATTTGAAGTCCTAGATATAAATCAACACACCTATAAACACCTGATTTTTGATAAATAAACCAGAATTATAAAATGGAAAAAAAAAAAACAACAACAAAGCATCTTTGACAAATAGTGCTGGTCTAACTAGTTGTTGAAATGCAAAAGAATGTAAATAGATTCATATCAATCACCCTGCACAAAACTTAACTCCAAGTGGACCATAGACACCCAACATTAAACTAGATACACTGAACCTGATAGTACTTTTACAGCTACTGTGCACTTGAAAGTGAGTACACACCATATTTGTCTTTCTGGGTCTGGGTTACCTCACACAGGATGACTTTTCTCTAATTCCATATATTTGCTTGAAAACTTTGCAATCTTATTTTATTGAACAGCTGAGAATACTCCATTGTGTAAATGTGTAACAGTTTCTCCATTCTTCTGCTGAGGGAGAGCTGCATATATGCTGTGGTTGTGCAGCTTGGTGTTCTTATGGGACTCTTAACAGTGAGGGCAGGGCTGCCTGACTACTTTTTTTTTTTTTTTTCTACTTTCGGAACCCTTTTTTCCCCACTGGGTTGCCTAGTCCAAACTTAATATGAGGGGATTGCCAAGTCTTATTGCAACTTGATATGCCATGTTTAGCAGATATCCCTGAGAGGCCTGGCCTTTTCTGAAGAGGGGTAGATGGGGGCAAGGTGGGTGGTGGAACTGGAGGACAGGACTAGGAGAAACTGCAGGTAGGATGTATGAGAGAATAATTAAAAAAAAAAAAATCTAACCGAAAATGGCAGGAGAGATGGCTCAGCAATCAAGAGCACTGTTTGCTTTCAGATGACTAGGTTTGGTTCCCAGCACCCACATAGTGGCTTACAACCATCTGTGATTCTAGTTCGAGGGAGTCTGGTGCCCTCTTCTGCCCTCTATGGTACCAGGCATGAATGAAGTGGACATACATTCACTGCTTACTTCGAGTTTCTACTGCTCTGATAAAACACTATCACATGGCATTAAGCTGGGAGGAAGGAGTTTATCTTCTATTCTTCATCACAGCCAGGCAGGAACCAGGAGGCACGAAACTAAAGCAGTCATGAGGAACGCTGTTTACTGACTTATTTCTCAGGACTTGTTCAGCTTGCTTTCTTCTATAAGCCAGGACTACCCACCAGTGATGGCAACAGCAACCGTGGGTTGGCTCTCCCACATCAATCATTAATCAAGAATTTACTTGACAGACTTGCCTACAGCCTGATCTGATAGAGGCATTTTCTCTACTGAGGCTTCCTCTTCCCAGGTAACCCTGGCTTGTGTCAAAATGAGAAAAAAAAAAAAAAAGACAAAACAAACAAACAAAAAACCCCACAACTAGAATATACAGGCAGGCAAAACCCTCATAACACCTAACATCCTTTTCTTTTTAATTTTGAAAGAAAAATCTTGCAGAAAAGTATAAACGTGAAACAATAGAGAAAGGCCAGTTTTTTAAAAGGTAAACAGTACTAGAAGAAGTGGATATCCATGCATAGAGAAAAACAAAAACAAACAAAAAATCATGATCCAGGCTGCATACAAAAATCAACGCAAAAGATTTTAACCACAAAATGTAAAACTTAAAAATACAAAAATTTGAGGAAACAACTGAGGAAATGACAATACAAATAATGGAAAAGGTGTGATGAACTTTCACATGTTGCTTGTAGCAATGTAAATACGTCATAGCCACCATGGAATAAATTTTGATAGCTGCTTACCAAATTAAGCATAAAATTTCAATGTGATCAAACAATCCTGTTAGCCAAAGCAAAGGAAACCACATGTCCATACAAAAATACCTATGTGAATCCTTACAGTGGCTTTATTTATTTGTTTGTTATCCTACTTAGGGAAAAAAAACCCAAGTGTACTTGAACTGGCAAATAAATAAATTGGGGTATAAGCCAAGCATGATGGCCCACATCTGTAACCCAAGCATTTAGGAGACAGGCAGGAGGATTTCAGGGCAGACTAGTCTACAAAGGAGACCTTGTCCCAAAATAATGTGAGGTAGAGATATAGGTGGGTGATAGTGCGCTTGCTCAGTATGTGCAAGACCCTAGCGTCATTCCAGGCACCGCAAAGCCACCAGCACCTACCGCACATACAAACATGAAGCACTACTCAGCAGTTGAAAAGAAGACTGAATGGCACACAGGACAACCAGGCCAAAGTTCACACGTGCTGGTAGTATCAAAAGGCTGTATCCCATACTGCATCTTCACGACAGCCTCAAAAAGCCAAAACCACAGGAACTGAAAATGGCTTACTCGTTGTTCGGGTAGGTTGTGATGGGAAAGGCCTACTCCATGGGAGCATGCCAGAGCTTCGTACAGTGCCTGCTGTTCCAAGTCCTGATGGACGGTAGTGATTACCTAACTGTACACATCTGACAAAGCTCGGAGGTGTAGAACACAATATGCAAGTTATACCTTAATAAACCTAACTCTAAAATTTAACCTGTGTGCAGACAATTTCCTTAACTAAGGTAATAGTACAAGGCTTCCAAGGAAGGGAAATAAAGAGGTTTAATAAGTTTACAACAATTTCCTCAGGTTATCTATCTATATTATTGCATAATTTTAATTATTTGGAATGAAAAATAATGGATAAACAGTAAATATCTATGTAAAATACATTCAAATTAAAAATAAAATATTTTATAAAAGTATGGCTAAGTAGGGCATAAAGCAGCTTCTGAGTTGTAGAAGGTAAACAATTTATCTTCAACTGGTTCGTTGGGAAAACAGCCCATAATACATATTGCACTAGAGGTTTGTAGTGAAGTTCAGAAAGCAAAAGAGAAGTTTACCAACATATCTTTAAGAATTTTCCATGAGCAACAATTTTGTTCATTAATCACCTTTATGTTTTAATGAGAAATGGAAAGCAATGGCTGTTAGGTCATTTTATGCTTAAGATTTTAAGGTGTCAGGAATAGAGCATTGACTGTGAGTTTAAAAGGTAAATACACATTCTAAGTCTGCGTATGCCCTGAGCACTTTGGTCTCAAATGGAGGGTCACACCTGCAGTAAAGGTGGAAGAGCA
>NW_026589732.1:9869194-9889220 GCF_907164565.1 Psammomys obesus | reverse complement strand
TTTGGTCTCAAATGGAGGGTCACACCTGCAGTAAAGGTGGAAGAGCAGACGTGAGGATCAAGCCATGAGTGTGAAGTGGCACTCAAAATGTACCGTCCTGACTGGAAAGGTAGCCCCACACTGCAAATGTTCTGTTCAAACCAATGGGGCCGTTAGTGATCCCAGAACTTCTACAGCAACCTAATTTTAACAGAGAAAAGTAGACAGCTCTGGTGTTAGAAGCAACATTATTTTATTAAAAAGTAAATGTTTCATTTTACTTTTCGTGAGGAAACACGATTTTTCCTCACAAATCAGCCTGTAATTAAGTAGGCCTAAAATGCATGTGTCATATCTTCCAAATAGAAGACATGCACATGAAATACACAAGCAAACTTAGAATGAAGAGACTGTGATGCAGCTGTATACTAGACAATGATGTATGTTCTAAGAATGAGTGGATAAATCAAGACCACCCAGAACATGGAAATATCTTACAGACATATGGTTGAGCCACAAAGATACCATGCAATTCCATAAAGGTGAACAGGAGGCTAAACAAATTTGCAGCATTAAAGTCCAAGACAGCGGCTAACCCCTGCCGAAGAGCCGCGTCGGGAACAGCATGGGCACCGGGCACGGTAGCACTGCGCTCCTTGCTTGGGCACTAGTTATAGCGGTTGGGACTGCCATGTAGATAGCCATACTTGCACAGTGTGTTAGTACTGACTTATAAACACACTGAAAAGATGCAGAAAATTATGTTTTGGAAAGAATGGGTTAGGGAAAAGGAGACGAACGCAAATGGGGCACGGTGCTCTGCTTCCTTAAGTAATAAAGCACAGACTATTATCAGAACTGCCAAGAGACACAAAACATAAACAGGATACTAACCATGAACCCAGGTAGTACTGGCTGAGTAAACTTTGTCTTGAAGGAATAGAGCAACTGCTTTGAGTGTGCATCATAAAAAGAAAGCTGACCTAAAAGGATAAAAAAAAGCCTAATTTATTATCCAAAGTTGTAACATCCAAGTTCAACATGTGACCACACCAAAAGCCATATTTTAACTTAATTTTTGTTACAAACTGTATGAACCATACTTAACAATTCTTACAAAAATCTGAAAACATGGTAAGAAAAAAATCTAAATCTGTTTTTCTCCTGGTCTTCAAGACCTTAGCAATATATCCACATTCTATTAGGTTGGTGTAGAAGTATTGTGGTTTTTGCACTGTTGAAATTTGCCATCACTGGAACACATTCTTATATAATTATGATTATTTTATATAACACTTTAATGCACATTTCTTGCCACTGATGGTATCTGCTGTTTGCTTCACGTTTAACAAACTCAGTTTCTCATGCGAGTTCCAACTGATGTACAGCAGCAGATGCAGCCCACAGCACCAGCAGCATGCCTGGTGCAGGAACTGTGAGTAAACTTGTATGGCAGTGCCCCAGGGTAGCAAGTTTGGCAGAAGAAAGGGCCCTGAAGATGAGGAACACAGTGGCCAGCCTTCACACACTGACAACGACCAGTTGATCTTCCTACAACTAACTACACATGAAGTTGCCAAGCAACGCAACATGGACCATTCGATGGTGGTCTGCATGTGAAGCAACTGAAAAGGTGAAAAGGCTTGTTAAGTGGGTGCCTTTCAAGCTGACCTAAAATGAAAAAAGGCATCTTGAACTGCTGTCCTCTCTTTATTCAAACAACCATTTCTCAATCTGATTGTAATGTATAAGGAAAAGAGTATACATGACAATTGATAATGATTAGCTCAGTGGTCAAAATAATATACTTCCTAAGAGCTAAAGTACGTGTCCTCCCGCTCCCCCCTCTCTCTTACACACACACACTCTCACTCACTCACAAAGTCATGGTTACTGCTTGTCATGTGGCTGCTGGTCTGATCAATCCAGCAAAACTATTACACATGAGAAATAATTTTAGGAAATTCATGAGATGCATCAAAAACTGCAGAGCTGCAGCTGGTGCCAGTTAACAGATAGGATCCAATTCTCCACAACAATGCCTGACCTTTCATTAAACAACCAATGCTTCAAACAGAAAGAGAATGAGGCTACCAAGTTTTGCCCAACATATTCACCCAAAAACTCACTGCTGTTTGTTCAAAAACCTATAAATTTTTTTGAAAAACAAAACAAAAACAATTCCATAATCAGCAGGATGCAATCAAATCCCTGAAGTGCAAACTTTTATATTACATGAAAAAAACAAAAACCAAAAATACAAGAAAAACTCCTTAATGGCAAAAGTGGCTGATTTTAATGGTTTCTATTTAGATGAGTAAAAATGTATTCAAGTCTAGCTGTAATGATTTAAAATTCATAGTCCAGAACAGCAATTCCCTTTGTACCCATCCAATAACTTATTCTACACCAACTGTTTATCTGGAAAATGTCCTGGGATGGATATAAAGAAGGCAAACTCAACTTCTGGCACAATCTGAGATCTTAGCAGAGAGTGAAGGGGTCTGGGGGCTCTGGAGTTATGTGGGTAGGTAGTGGGGGTGATGGGGAGAAATGAGGGGCTATCAGCAATGATTCCAAATACACTTGATCACTTGCTGCTTCTGTTTTGAGTGAGGCATCAGGCTGGGAGGTGGGTACCAAGATTGATCCAATGCCTCTCTTACCGTGGTAAGGGTGGGGATGGTTTCCACAACAAACAAAAGGTTTTATTAGCTCAGTAAATGCTAAGATCTCTTCCTTCTAATATTGACTGTGCCAAATTCTATCAGCTTTTAAGCTTGACTCCATCAGTCTTCTCACTGCTTGAGCCCACGTGCACACTCCACTCAGCTCACAGGGTAGTTGCCACTGCTTCAGCTTTGCAATTTCTGAAGTCCCCTCCCCTCTCTGTCTTTCAGCAGCAATGGACCCTAACCACTCACTTCGTAATTGTTCAGCCTAACCCTTGCTCTCCAGGAGGTCCCCTTTGATGTCTCTCCTCTTGGTCTGTAGCCTAATCCCGTTGATATCATCTGTCTCCTTCCCCAGTTTCTCATTTTCTCTGTAAGCTAGTCCTAAAAAATTAACTGCCACCAAATAGAAGGAAAAAAAAAGCAATACTCCTGTATAGGCTCACAGAGGTAAAAGCACTTTACACATAGTATTTTGTGTCCATAATATATGTTGATATGCAAGTAAGTATGGGAAAATTATTATTTAGAGAAATAAAGACACTTACCCCCATCAAAGTCACAAAACACACCTATTTTCTCAGGAACAGGAACATCCAAAGCTTTGACCTTATTATTATGCTTGGCCGCGAATGTGTTCTGTAACCAGCTGTTGACGTGGATGCACCAACTGGTGTTTGTCTTTCCTAACTGGTCAAATTTCCCTAAAGTTTTATATGCTACACCCACACTATAGGATTTACAATCCTTCTGGGCCTTTACTTCCCAATAATGCTGTCCACTTTCAATAGCAGTGTCTCCTAAAAAAGATCAGAAATAAAGTTTTGACTCTTATTACTTATCATGTGTTCCTCAATAACACATTTCTTTTTAGACCAAATCTCACTATGTAGATCAAGCAACCCACATGTTCATGATCTTTCTACCTCAGCCTCCAAGTACTGGGATTACAGGCTTCTACCCTCATACCCACTAAATTCAACTACCCTTTCTGTGAAAATAACTGTCAACAACAGATGCTCAATACAGAGTATGTGCTGTGCATTTAAACATATTATTTATGTTTCTATGCTTATAAAATACTTTAAAGCACTTCTTTGTTAGAATCCCTTCAAGGGTTACATATTCATGAGGCATAATATATGAGATGAAGTAAAGATTTAAAAATATCAACAAGTCAATCTGAAGAACTCTCAAAGTACTCAGGCTTCAATATAGAAACGTGTGTAGAGGCTCATTCCCTACACAGGCAGACTTTCTAGATGTGATAGGAAGCCCTCCAAAGTGCTGTGTGGCCTTTAGTCTGAGAACTATTATGCTTTATCTTACCTAGCACTGTGTATGACTCCCCAGTGAAACGATCTCTGCTGCCTCTTACTGCTGGTGGCCTGGAGCCTACAGATGTTCGTTTTGGGGATGGCGTACCACTTCTAAAATATCAGAAATGAAAAAAAATTATGTTGAATATGGTTCATAAATCAGGATTGCACATCATAGTAGAAATCTCTGAAAATACTTCTCATTATGTCACGACACTTCATTTAATCTAAATTGTTAAAGAGTTATCAGTTATAAACACTCAACTGTAAGAAGCCATCAACACAAAGCAGGCCGAAAACACTAATGTCGTGCACACTGAACAAAGCTTATACAAAGAGCACACAGCCGAAATAAGAAACAATGCTAAAATAAGACAAGACTTGCTGATGGGATAAAATTCAGAATGATCTTGGGTTATAGCATGTAAATATTTTTCAACTGAATTTAAATAAAAGCAAAGGAAAAACTAGGTTCCTTATATAACTACAACTAAGTAGTCATTTAGTAGCAGAATTTTTGCTATTGATCTTTTCTTCTTAAAAAAACTGTTGCCTGAATCTATCATTGGAAACATAAAACATCAAAGCATGTCCACTATTACAATGGACAAGACTGAACATTTGATCCTTTCATATCGAATAATATGACAAGCAAACTGGATTATATTAGACACTTCACAAACTCTCAAAAACTTCAAATAGATTAAATCTTCAAGATGTTTTTGTTCAACCTACAAGTTCCATGGCAAACTTTTTGCAGTCTCAGTTCCTTGTAAGTTGTCTCCAAAATGTTTTTAAACCAAGCTTTAACAATGCTAAAGTGCTCAGTGTGCACGCACAAGCACTGGCGTCCAGTTCCTAGAATGCACTTAAGAAGACGGGAATGGTGATGTGCACTTGTGTCCCGGCACTGAGCAAGACAGGCGGATCCAGGCAGCTCACTGCTCAGCTAACCTACTTGGTGAATCCCAGGAGAAAGGAGAGCCATTTTCAAAATACAAGGAAGATGGTACATGAGGAACATTGCTTTTCTACTTACGTGTGTGTGTGTGTGTGTGTATATGTGTGTGTGTGTGTGTGTGTTCGCGTGTGCATATTTACACACATAAAAAGGGGAGATCTTGAGAGATTATTCTAATGTTATTTAGGGAAAATAGAAATACTTTATTACCATCACTATTTAGAAATTTTCCAATACAGTTGAACTACGATTTTTCTTCCAAAGAAAAAAATTTAGTAGAAAATAAATTACCAAATAAAATTAGTATACAAATCCCTTATAAACACAAAACCATAAAAAAGATATTTACACTCATTTTATGTGATCCAATGACTTCATTTTGCATTATTTAAATATTACCTTACTGTTAAAAACAGACTTATTAGATGGTCTCAAATAATTAAAGTGGGCTGGATATCTTCAAGTGTCTACATTTTAGTGAACGCTATTAAATAGCGATTAAATGATCACAGAGAACAATAAAGTCTACATGGGTTAGTTTAACCTTTCCTAAAGAAGAGTAAAAGTCCTTTATTTTCATATAATTTTAAAAATACAATATATAAAAACTGGAAGTGTATGTGAGAGACTACTAACAGTAATTATTTAACATGTTAGAATAATAAAAACGAGCCTGGTTTACAGAGTGAGTTCCAGGGCAGCCAAGGCTATACAGAAAAACTGCATTGAAAAAACAAAACAAGCCATTTTTAATTATATTATACACCATGTTTGTTCAGACAGTGTGGGTATGAACAGAGATCAATGAGGACTGGCAATTGAAAATTTCTGAAAATTAGGGGCACAAGTGGGGGCAGGAAAAACAAAAAAGAACTGAGTGTAAGAAAAAAAAAAAAAACAACAAAACTTCAAGTGCTTCCATTCTCCAAAATAGAAGACCGAAATAAATAAAATTCCTGGGTATGGTTGCATATGCCAGTAATCTTAGTACTCAAGGGGCGAGGCAGGAAGATTACAAGTTTGAGGACAGTCTAGGAACAGGTTTGAAGCTAGAATGAGCTACATAGAGAATTTGCCTCAAAATGCTGGGGGCAAGGGGAGGTGAAAATAAAGAAAAACTTACTTTGAAGAAATGTATTTTTAACTTCTAAACTAAGAACTCTAAAAAATTTAGTAGATTAAGATACGTTAGTATATAAAAATTTTGGCTTAGCCAAATTTTTCAAGCTGGTACTTATTATGCAAAACAAGAGTCATTAAGAAGTAAGAACTTGGGGGCTGGAGAGATGGCTCAGCAGATAAGAGCACTGCCTGCTCTTCCGGAGGTCCTGAGTTCAACTCCCAGCAACCACATGGTAGCTCACAACCACCTCTACTGAGATCTGATGCCCTCTTCTGGCATGCAAGCATACATGTAGATAGAGCACCCATACATAAAATAAATAAAATCTTAAAAAAAGAACCTAAAATCTGTAAACACTGTCAAATCAATGACATTCAAAAAAGAAATGTTCCACATCACAATCTTCTTCTTGATTCTTTTTATATAAATTGCCTGATTGCAAACACTCCTTGTGTTTTTGAGTATTTTATCTTAAACTAAAGGGGGAAAAAAAACCACTGTAGTTTCCTCAAATTGAAAAAAGTAAATGAAAGAAAGGAAGGAAGTTAGAAAGAAGACAGAGATGGAGGAATGGAGGGAGGGAAGAGATGGGTGGGTGGATCATAGATGGATGGATGATTGATAGATAGATAGATAGATAGATAGATAGATAGATAGATAGATAGATAGATAGATAGATAGATATTCCCCCCATCATTATCCTGTGGTGACAAATTGATTTGAGGCTGGTAGTTTTGAAGACATGTCCTGAATTCAAGTGAATTCACAATGCCACAGAGGCTACTGTGGGACTCTGGATGAAGCCAGCTTCAGGGTTCCTTCCTATTTTAACCAGCTATTCTTTTCTCTTTTTACATTAGCCTTATGGGCATATTTCATTTGAGGATGCCATTCTGTTACTTCAGAAGTGTGAAATGCACTGTTTTAGGTACAACATTAGGAAAGCCTGAAAAAGAACAGGGTTAAAAATGAAAGTAAGACTGTCCTAACATGGCATATAAATTATAACAAAAAAAAAAATTTAAATCTCTGAAACATCTATGCAATACAAGACTTCTGTGTGATTTTTAAGTATTTACTAGCCATTCATTTTGAGGCTAACACCTGAAATGAGTTTCTCTACTAGAAAAAAAGACCATGCATTCAGAATAGCTCACCAAAGATTACTTAACCCAGTCGACAAAATATTGCACATTAGCCTCTTTGCAAGTTAATTTATCTACACATATCATATAATAAATATATTTTAAACTAATTATATGTGTATCTGTGGACAACACATTTTGACGCTAGAGAAGGCTTGGACTCTACAATAGCATATCTAGCTGTACTCTGATCCCCAGAGCTCTTGTGAGGGCTGGTATGCTTAACAATTATGACTGTGATTGCTTTTCAGCTGAGAGAGCAAAGAAAGTAAAAAGATCTTGTTGTGAGTAACCATGCAATGATCAATGAAAGGAGAAGAAGTTATAATTAAGGGTGAGCAAGAATTAAATGCACTGAGCCAGGATGCTATGATGCAGGCACAATTGTAACAACTGGGCAACGTTTGTTTTCTTCCTGTTCTGGTGCTAGGAATGTGATCAAGGATGTGCACATGTTACAGAAGCACTCTGCCACCGAGCTGTACATCCTAGGCCCATTTGAAGAGCTCGTACGATGCAAATTACCACAATGGCACAGGAGGGCAAGGCAAGGAGCCCCTGAAGAAGTAAGCAAGTGCTTCCCTTAACACAGGCATGGACTAAAAGATGATGACGAAAAGACAGTTCATATACAACCTAATATGTGGTGCCTTCAATACATGGCTGCTATGATAAGTGAGGAGCCTGCCTATGAAGTACCTTAGGGGAGGAAACTAACTATGAACAGGAATTACAGCTCATCACTGTGTCCTCAGCACAAAGGAGATACACAGCACCTTCACTAAGACATGGTATTATTGGTGAAGGGCCAGCTATACTCTTACAGTCTTAAAACTGAAAAATATGCGGGTTTAGGATTTTTGTAACAAAGTGTTGAATATCAACTGAGAAACACAAAAACAAAACAAAACAAAACAAAACAAAAAAACAGAATCAGAATCAACCCAAAGTTCATTTGTTCCTCTGCTTGTAGGTTCCCTATCTGCCGGGAAGAAACTCATTCTGAAAACTATATTCCAGGTTCTTAAGAGCAAGACAATATTTAACACATATAAACAAGAGGAAATGTTTCACTGAGCTTTGCCTCAAAACATATTAAGGGCTTATCTAAATGATAAAAAAAAAAAAGTAAAATAAGTGTGACTTACCAGTAGTAAAACAACACAAGGAAGCATGAAAAACAGAGAGAGAGAGATACTGCTGAGTGACAGTTTATCTTTAGAGTTAGGCTAAATAAGGAAAATGCTTCCATTTTAGTAGTCCAGCCTTCCAGCTTTGCAGTTCATTCTTGCAAAGACAGCAGCCAATCACCTGGTGTGTAGAACCGTCTCCTCTACCATCTTAAAGGTACCTTGGTGACTTGACTTAGTTACTCGACTTAATTAAGTACTGTGGTAGCCCCTAGAGCAAATTGTTTCACCTGCTTCCCAAAAGATTTGCCACCCAATTCAGCTTATTCGCTATTGTGAGATAAGCAGGCTTGGTTCCCCTACTTCAAAATAATAATTTTTCATACTGTCTATAAACAATTTAGTTTTGTAGGCTCATGTTTTAGTCTCAATCTGTCTTTTTAGCCTTGTCACCCATAAAGCAGTACACAATTAAACATGCCAAAACATTCTTTAGTTTTTAGATTACATTTATCTAGCGCATTTCTTCTTGTTTCCCTTCGCTTCAAGATGAAACACCACACAGTCTTCCACTTCTTGAAGAATCAGTCTAAATACCACTTTTTGAATAAAGGTCTTCCAGGCCCTACTATGCTGACTTTATAGATTCTAGATCCTGGCCCTACTGTGACATTTCACACACAATCGTAGACCATTGTAAAGATTTTGTCTGGCAGGCCTCCAGGAGGCATTAGTGGGGGCCTTGGTGGAGGAGAGTGGGCATCCCTGCTCAGACGGTATGTGGAGAACACCCAGTTCCTCGCAGTTTCCAGAGGGAATCATATCCCTTATCTAAAATGGAAAACCCATCAGGATTCTTGGATTCCTTAGCTTTATACAGCAGAGGTTCTCAACATGTGGGTCACAACTCCTTTGGGGATCAAATCACCCTTTCACAGGGGTCATATAAGACCATTAGAAAACACAGATACTTACATTATGATTCCTAACAGCAGCAAAAGTAGTTATGACGTAGCAGTAAAAATAATTTTATGGTAGGGTCATTACAACATGAGGAACTATATTAAAGGATCGGACACAACATTAGGAAGGCTGAGAACCACTGATTTGAGAGCTGTTCTTATGGAAAAGAAGCCCTGTTGAGACACAGTTTTAGCAGTGTGTGTCCTGCATAGCAGAGCTGTACAGAGGAGAATGCTGGGGCCACAAAAGTGTGTATGGGGAGCCAGGTTTCCTCACTTATCTGAGTACACTTTCACCTCCTGTTTGAGGCTTTCTGCCAATGAAAAGATCCTCTACCTACAGTCTGTGCTCACTCTTCTGACCTTCGCCTGGTGCTGGTCAACTGGGGAAAATGGAGCCCCGGGGTGAATGAGCACCCTTAACTTTGTGACTTCACTCTCACACCACCACCGCAAGCCAGCACAGACGTGCCCTCTGCAGCAGTTTGACACACAGGTCTAACTGGCCACCTCACCATCCGGCAGCTCGGAACATCTTTCTTCTTGGTCATTACTACACACAACAAACATTTATGAAAAAGATGAATAAATATATGCAAGTTGAACAGCCCTATTCCAAAAGTCTGAAATATTTCACTACTGAAAACTCAAGTACTGACATGATGTCATGAGTAGAAAATTCCATACCTGACCTGTAGCAAGCCACAGTCAAAACATCGGTACACTAAAACATGTACAAAATTACTATCAGGGTATGAATATAAGGTGCACACAAAACAAATTTTGAGTTTAGAGTTGGGTCCAAACTTTGTATGTGTGTAGTATGTATGTGCAAATATTTCAAAATCTAAAATACTTTGGAGTCTCAAGTGTTTCAGATAAGGGATATTCATGTAACAGTCCATAAATAGCCAACATATACAAACTCTTAAAAGGAAAGAAAGGAGAAAGAGATAACATAGTCTGAAATACCAAATATAGTCTCCAATTTTCCTAGCTACCAAATAAAATGTTTTGCAGTCTATCAAGTTCAACAGCATTTTACAGCACGGACACACTTTCATCACATACAGAAACAAAAAAGAGTAATTTTCAAAAGAGAGCACATGTTGGTATCTGGAAAAGATACATGATTATCTTCACATAAACAGCCTCTTACCTGAGCAACCTGGGATGGTCCCTATATTTGACACTGATTTAATCATTTTATCAGTGGTATTCATTACTTTTGATACTTCTGAAATTACATATTATTATAGAATACTCCAAGCCTGCCTCCTATCAAACACGTTTGAGTAATAAATAATGTTACTGAATACAGTGAAGCAAGAAAGATGCCAAGTATAAGTAAAAGCAGGGTAAAACGGATGAAAAATAAAGTCTTTTTAAAGCAGAGCATATGTTACCATATACAACAGAACTCAAACAATGCAGTATACTACAACGCTGTAAATTCAAAACACAAACTACCAATAAAGACAGTCTACACAAAGCAGCATTTTAACTTACGAAGGCTGCTGCAATGGCGTCTGCTTATTGGTTAAAAGAAATTATTCAGCCAAGCTAGATACTAAGTCCTAGAACTAGACAGACACAGATCATCACCTTGTGTGTTTCTTCAGTGAAGTAACACGGACACTGTCAGATAAAAACAGGCAACTGTTAAGATACTACTTTACAGCTTGTATGTAACATCTTACAATAGAACTAGACTGAAAGCTTCCTGGAGGCTCTGGCCACTGTTGTAACTCGCAGACATTCACCATCAGTCTGAGCAAAACTTTACCATTAAAAACTTCTGCTTCCATGTTCTACCTCATCTAATAAAGTTATGACAAAACAAAAGGTCCTCAAGCCCTGAGTTCACTGGGCAGCTCTTCAGCAGGAAGCTTGGGGTAGAAAAGCTCAAAGGTGTCATTTAAAAAGTGCAGCTCTCTTTCAGGTAAGACAGATGACATACACGCCTAGACAGAGACTGAGAAACTTCTTTTTAACTACATTGGTCTATCTGCAACATTAAAAAACAGAATGCTGAAATAAAATGGGAAACAATTATTAAAAGAAATTAAGAAAAAGGGATGAAAATGTTAATCCTAAATTCAAGTATTTACAGATGATATTCTTCGCCTTTGAGTTACTAACATACCATAACTCACGTTACTATACAGAATAAACATTAAAACTGTAAGAATCAACAAGCAAATGCCTGTCCATAAAATAAGAAGGAGCCTATCAGCTTTGGTCGGAGACAAGCCACCGTACGAGCACCCCCACCACACACTGCGTGAACTGACTTACCTCCCCTTATTCTCCTTCCCTTTAACTTTACTTTCTTGGCCTTTTCCTCCAGTAGGATCCCACTCCACACAGGAATCTTCAACTTTCAAGTTCAGGTGGGATGACGAGTTATCTAGACTGAAGTTCAGTGCTGCGCAAGACAATGTTTAACAAATGTCAGACATCCTACTGTCTGAAACACACCTGTCATATCGTTTCTTAATCAACAGAGGCAACTCTGTGTGCAGACAAAAGAGTTCCCATACTTCCCCCTCACACAAGAAACTCTCAATGCTTAGTCTGTAGTCTATAAATGCCACCTATTTCCAAGAATTTTTCTCTGCATATTGTACACACTAAGAAAACACAGAGAGCCTGCACTGCCAACAGTGTCTCTACTTCTCCTGGGCTCTCCATCAGCAGAGCAATCAGAATTTCATGTTACTATAATTATCAGTTGGTTCTCAGTTGATTGCTTTGACTAAATAGAAAGAATTGGTAGAACTGCAGAGGAAGAAAAGTATATAAAATGATAATGTAAAAACAGGACAAGTGTTGACTCTGAAGCTTTCATACTAACAATTCCACACATAAATTCATTAGTTCCAAGCATATCTTACTGGATGCATGAATATACTGGGGCCAGAGTGACATAAGCAAAGGCACTGAGCCAGATGGCAGATGACTTGTGTGACAGATGGAAAAAGCATCGTAATGAAAACAAAGCAAGCAAACAATATAATAGAACCCATGCTTTTCAGATTATTGGACATCTTAGGGAACTGTAAGTACTGTTCAAAATCCTTAGGCTATTATTAGTATTAACTAGAAACTGAGAAAAAAATCATTAAAATGAATAATTCAATAGGTATACAATGCTGTTTTCTCTGTTTTGTAATGCAATTCCCAAACTACCTTACAAGGTATCATCTACTTAGTTAAAAATTAATCTGCTCCTGCTACATTTCCTGCCAAACATTTAAATTTTTGGGAACTGGAGATTAAAAAAATATTCCTTTATAGTACACCACTTTGTTTAAGGATGTTATTTGGAATTAACTAAGACTTTTGTGAGACTGTGAAGTATATATCATCAAACAAGACAAGCGCATAGAGCCCAGTGATTACCCAATGCATGAAGAATCCTTCCATCCTTGATTCTAGAAAGAGTCCTTCAACTCCAACATGCACTACAGCCATTGTTCATTGTCTCACTTATAAAACATCTGAATAAAAATCTACTGACTTCACAGATCTACTAAATGTCATACTAACAAGAAAGTCAATTTCTTTCAAAAGCTGCATCAAAGCAGAAGTAAACAGAAGAATAATGTGGCTTTTTAGTGAAATAAAAATAGAATTAACAGGTAGATATACTGAGATATTTCAAAAATCAACTGTTTTATGGAGAACCAGTTAGCCCCTATCTGTCAGCCATGAGGTTATGCCGGCAGAATATCTACATTTTGAAATAAAGAAAACCTGGCATCAAACGTGCCATCAATTGTCCATAGCTTACTAAAACTCTAAGGCCTACAGAAAGAAGAATCCTAGGCTGGTCCCTAATATGTTATGATGGAGTGAACAGACATGAGCCACCTTGGCAGCAGGAAAAGGCACCACCTAAACCACTTGTAAGCTAGCTTACAAAATACTACAATATCCAAACGAAAGGGCATATGTTTCCAAAATTGTGTCATGCTTAGTCTCTTTCTTTCTACGAACACCATCCCTTCTTTTTATTACATTTATTATAAATGTATGTATTGAAAGTAAAATCCTGTCTCTTAAACTCATGCACTACTGTTTGAGGTTGAGAGAAATTTTGTTATTTAGTAATATCATTTATCTTTACAAGGAAAGAAGGGACAATAGATCTTGAAACTTATAAGACGTATCACTTTTACAATTTTTATGCCAGAAGAAATAATGCTACATACATTGAAGGGACAGAAATAAACACTGCTAGCTGTATTATATTTTCATGGCTATTTAATTTCTACTATCTCTTCCCTCCAGTCTCTGTTGGTATTCTGATTGCTACTGGGTGGTCAAAAATAGCAGGAACAAGCCAAGTAACTTAGCAAACAACTATTCAATGGTCATTTAAAAAAAAAAATCTGAACTTTTTCTACAATGCTTACGTTTTCATTAATAATTAATAATGCCAATGCTACAAAATAATCCCAAAAATTTTATGATGACATAAAAATAATTTTATTTGGGACTCTCTGAAGATCAGAATCACTGTTATATGGTCTCAGGGTTGTATTTACATACAACCTACATAATCTATACTCTAGGCTAACCTCAGAGAGTTACTTCCATGAAATCCCAAGAGACCAGAATCAGCTTAGTCTCTCTCTATAAGACCCCAACACCAGTCAAGACTATGCTGTGTAACATTTAGACACTGCTAGAGAAGCAGCTGTACCAGAAAACCATAGCCAACTATTGATTTCTAACTTAACATTCATAAAATCTACAATTCCTCAGTAGGTCCAAGCTCATCCGCTAACTACAAAGAGACGATGCTCCTCAGGGTAAGAAATGGTAGCAATATAATCGTTCCTGACAAGGGACAAAAGTAGCTCAAACCACACAGAAAAGATTATCTGCTCAGAAATTGGACAAGGCTTTGAAATCTAGAGACTCTCTGAAAAACAGCAATATCTCAGTTTGATAACAATCCAAACTACTTTTCTTTACTAAGCAATGTATAATTCTCAAGTAAAACTATGTGCCAATTCAAATTGCTTCAAATGAGTATTTTCCTATGCGCTTATGCCACAAATATTACTCTGAACTCATCTCATCACTACTCACAGGCCTTGACAGCTCAACCCCTTCCCCCCATGCACAGGGTCCGGAGTTAAAATGCCAGTACTTAGATTAATTCTTATACATATTTATGTTTCTTTGGTTGTTGGGTGGTTGGTTTGTTTTTTAAGACAGGTTTCTCTGTGTAGCCTTGCCTCTCCTGGGCTCGCTTTGTAGACCAGGCTGGCCTTGAACTCACAATGATCCAGGTGCCTCTGCCTCCCTGAGATACATATTTATGTTATCATCTACATCATAGAAAATTTCTAGCATGTTTATCTACTCAAATGCATCATAAATAAACTAGAAGTCAGTAGAATGCTCCAAGTCCCAACTATTGACTACAATGTAGAATCTAATTCAGAAAATAAACTCAAACAGTTACCACCTTGTAATTGGGAGGATCTCTAGCAGAACGGCTTTCAAATCAGCTAACACCTAAAAACTCTACTGTGTTACAAAAGGGGCCATTGATAAATCTAAACTGCTCTAAGTGAACAGGACTTGGGTTAGATGCCTAAAATAAAGGCTGGCTGAGAACCTGGAAATAAGAGTCCGATACCATCTAGGGCAGATCTAGCCTATGGTAAACATAACATAATTCAGTACTCCTTTCTTCATTTGCAGTATGGATATCAGTAATATCTAGCAGTGGTCTTTCATGATGATCTTAATGACCAAGTAACTGTGAGTGCTATTAATTATTAATAAACTACATAGATAATAATAACTGAAGAAAAATTGGGGAAAATAGAGGGAACATCTTTGTTGCTGATTAATTCTCTGAAATTTCACACTTCAGCAGTGCTTATGTATTTACTAACCTAAAATATGAACTAAACACTCAAGAGAACAGTGAGATGGCTCAGTAGATGAAGGTACCTGCTACCAAGCCTGCTGACCTGAATTTCATCCCTGGGACCCACATAATGGAGGGAAGTGACTCCTACAAGTTGTCCTCTCACCTCTACACGCATGCTATGGCATGTGCACAGAACGCCCTGCCACATATGCACACAAAATAAATAAAAACGTAACTTAGAGTGAAAAAATCAAAAGAAATGAATTGAATGAAAGTACTTCTTAAAAGAATACTATCAACTCAGTCTGTTTTAGTCACACGAACATAAGGGGAAAATGTGATAAAATCCACTACTACTAGACTCCCATTTTCCGTCTTCTATTTCTTACGCTGCAAAAGCCAGAGAAAGGTTGCAGAGATGGTGGGAAGAAATCCAACTACACATCAACTGACTGTCGAATAACTTGGGATGGTAAGGTCTGTCTGCTCACGCACAAATGGCTGCCAGCCTCACCTTTGGTCTCTAGCGTCACCGCCTCCGAGTAGTCTCCAGCCACGGCCTTGTTGCATGCTCGCACTCTGAAATTCATATACTTTGAATCAAATTTTAAGCCTGAAAAAAATGAACATTTTTAGTCATAAAGTATAAAGACTACATTCCCAAAAGAGTGAGTGTATATCATCAGACATTTTTTCCTTTTTAGAAATTTCCTTGAGAATAATTTATGTTCAATGAATGATAACCCCTGAAAATAACGACTTACCTAATATTTTCTTCAAAATAAATGAATTATACAATTATCAACATTCTCTACCTGGTGATTAATAAGACAGTACTCTTAGAGCTTTTGTTAGCAGTGACAGTGTGCTGGGTGTGGGGCCCACAGCTGTAAACCCCCACACTAGGAAAGCCAACAGAGCAGGGTCATTAACTCCAGTTTAACCTGCGCTACAAAGACTCTAACTCCAAAGGACAAAAAAAGAAAAGAAATCACGACAAACCAATGACAAGGACAGACATAGCAGCAGCAGCAACAAAAACCCTGTAGTATTTATTCAAGGAAAGGTTATCGCAACTTACAATATCATATTCATCAATTTTTCTAGAAAATAAATATCCCTATGAAATTTCTTATATATATGAAAGCCTGTTTTTACATGAAAAATGAAAGGCAATAAAGCACAGAATGACATGACCTATGAATTTACACCTAGACTAAAATCTTAGTCCAAATATTACCTTTCACAGCTTGACTGACCTCTGTTTTCCCAAGCACTCAGGATCATGTGAGATGTGGTGTGTGGACTAACTGTGTGCTGTATGCACGTACGTCTACTCTACAGAATGCCAGTTCCTGTGGGAGGAAGCTAGTGCTCTTTAATGTAGCTCAGTCTGCACAGAACATACATACCTAAACCCATTTAAAAAGCACCTAAACACCATATAAAAAGCATTCAAAAGGCCAACACACACACACACACACACAAAACCCTTAGTTAAGTCCCATTTCTGAGTTAACATGGAGCTAAGCAATCCTAAAACATTACAATATCCCTGAAATGTGGAAGAAAAACAATTTATTTACTTAGTCAAAAATTAAAATTAAGGATTAGTTGGCACATGCCCTAATTCTGGCACGCAGGAGGCAGTGTTCAAGACTGGTATGGAGCGTGGAACAGTGAGTTCCACATGGGCCAGGGCTACACAGTGAGTCTGTCTAAAAACAAAATAAAACAAAACAAAGAAAAAAAAGATTGTTCTGAAATATTGCTTTCATAACATCCTTTTATAATTGCTTTACATATATTGTTTTAGCAGGCTGCAAATTTTAAGTAATTAAAAGTGTTACTGGTATTTCAACAGAAATTCACTCACATAACAAATATCTTAAAAAACAGTGTACAGTTTAGATAACAGAACCTAATTTTATCATTTAAAATAACAAAATATTTTTAAATTACACTCATTCTCTAAGGATTGGATTAATGTAATGCTGTCATGTTACCTGATAATGTATATTCAGTACCCTTAATGTTATCAATCATTTCCCAACATCGTTCATCCTTTACACGTGGAAGTCCATCAAAGTTCGTTTTCCTATATTCCATTATGAAATGGTCGATCTTATTATCCTCTTCAGGCATTCTCCAGGCTACAGTTACAGAGTTGTCGGCCACCAAACATTCTACTGGATCTATCTCTGGAGCTTTTGGGACTGCAGAGGAAAAAAAAAGGGAGGGGATATCATTCCTCACACATTGTACACAAATCAAACATTTATACTTGGCATTCAGCCTTTGCAATCTCTTCTGAAATATTCAAAAGTGAGTCAGTCTAAGAGATAGGATAACCTACAAATTAAAAATATTTTCACAGTCTTTTATTGCCAGACTATAAGAGTTTTTATTCCAAAGATTTATTATAGATTCTAAAATCCAAGATTTTAATGAACAGTTAAATTCCAAATATTTTACCATGCTAAGGATAATCAAGAATGACTTGTTACTTCTAAACCTATTTTAAATTTATTACTTTTAAATGTTTGGTACAAACTATTATAAAAACAAAGTCCTAATTTTTATATTACAGCAGTGCTAAGGAGACAGCTCACTCAGTACAGTCACAGGGACCTGAGTTTGGTACCCAGAACTGACATACAACAGCCAGAACTCTACCAGTGCACTTGTACACCAGGCTCTGGGAAGGCAGAAACAGGTGAAATCCGTGGAGCTCGGTGGGAAACCAGCCTAGATAATCAGTGAGTTCCGGGCTGGGGAGAGACCTTGTCTTATAAGACATGGCGGTGAGTGCGAGAAGACCAACGCCTGAGGTTGGATTCTGGCGTATTTGTACACCTGCACAAATACCTTCCCCTGTACACTGACATGCACACGTGTACATACTCCCGTTCCCAAAAGGACAACACAGTTACTTATTAAAGTTAAAATACAAAGCAGCTGAGAACTAAGAACGTCAGCAAAGTAACACTCAGCTGAAAGGAGGAGAGCATGACCAAGTTCTAATGAATATGGAATCTCCCCCAAATTCTAGTTTTCTGTTTAAATAATTGTATGAACGATTTTTAGAATATTATGCATCTTAATAAGAAAACTGTTAGACTTCCTTGATGTATCTTCCAGGTCTGGTCACTATGAAATATAACAGCTGTTAGTCTCTATTGCTGCAAATGATGTAGACTATCCATTGTCAAGAGAAGAGACCACAGATACCCATGGTTCCCTATGACTTATATCAGTTTCAGCTGACAGTTTTCAGTAAAATTGTATTAGCAGAAATATTCTTCTAGCTTATGAGACAAAGTAAACTATTAAAAACTAGGGTTAAGGGGAAAAGAAATTAGAGTAGTGACACTTGGGAGGAAAAGGATTATTTAAGTGGCCTACCCAATCAAGAGTGATCTATTGAGCTAACATTTATTCTTCTTTCATGGTATGTGCATCCAGTGAGTTTCTTATTAACAGCATATAGTTGGGTCTTATTTTTAATCCATTTGGCCACTCTGATTTAAGAGTTTTTTTTTTTAAGGTTTACTTTATTTCATGTATTTACGTGTTTTGCTAGTATATGTGTAAAACACACCATGTGCATATCTTCAGAGGAGGAGCACTGGACTCCCAGACTAGAACAGAGTGTAGGGAGATGTTACATGGATGCATGAAATCAAATCCGGTCCTCTGAGAAATGAGCAAGTAGTCTTTACTGCTGGGCCATCTCTCCCCTCCCTAAATTTAATTACCGATAGGGGAGGATTTACTATTGTAACTTTGTCAACTCTTTTCTATTTGTCTTGTAGTTCTTTTGCATTTCTTCTTGCTATCTTCCCTTTTCCATTAAAAAAATGTTTTGAACAGGTTTTGTTTCCTTTCTCTTTATTTCTAGTATCTCTAAGATTTTTTTTGGGGGGGTGTGGTTACTATGACATGTACATAAAATAATGTGTAGTATTATGATACAAATATATTGTTTTTCATTCATGATTACTACTTTATAACCACTTTATCAAAAGAGACTACAGAAACTCAGAGAATAAGTTCTAATTCTTTTCTAGTGCAGAGAGATCCCAAAGGAAGGGATGCTAAAGAATATAAAGAGATTTTTATAGGTTTATTCTATATTATATGTCTAGTATCCACTTATAAGTGAGTATATACCATGTGTGTCTTTGTTTCTGGGATACCTCACTCAGAATGATCTTTTCTAATTCCCACCATTTGCCTGCAAATTTCATGATTTCCTTGTTTTTAACTGTTGAGTAGTAGTCCATTGTGTAAATGCATCACAATTTCTGTATCCATTCCTCCGTTGAGGGACATCTGGGTTGCTTCCATGTTCTGGCTATTACAAATAAAGCTGCTACAAACATGGTTGAACAAACATCCTTGTTGTATATTGAGCATATTTTGGATTTATGCCTAGGAGTGGGATAGCTGGATCTTGACGAAGCGCTAGTCCTAAATGTTCCCTAGTAAGGAGAACAGGGACGTTCTCTGACATGAACTCAGTGGCTCTTTGATCACCTCCCCTGGTTGAGGAAGCAGCCTTGCCAGGCCACAGGGGAAGACAATGCAGCTAGTCCTGATAAAACCTGATAGGCTATGGTCAGATGGAAAAGGAGGAGGACCTCCCCTATCAGTGGACTTGGAGAGGGGCATGTGAAGAGATGAAAGAGGGAAGGAAAGATTGGGAGGGGGCTACAGCTGGGATACAAAGTAAGTAAATTAGTATATAGGAAGGAAAGAAAGAAAGAAAGAAAGAAAGAAAGAAAGAAAGGAAGGAAGGAAGGAAGGAAGGAAGGAAGGAAGGAAGGAAGGAAG
>NW_026589732.1:9861805-9869184 GCF_907164565.1 Psammomys obesus | reverse complement strand
AAGGAAGGAAGGAAGGAAGGAAGGAAGGAAGGAAGGAAGGAAGGAAGGAAGGAAGGAAGGAAGGAAGGAAGGAGAAATCTATAGAGGGATGTTCTTGTGGATTTCCCTCACCAACTGCATTGGTAATCATGCCATGAAGTTTCCATAAACATCACACTGACTCCTTCAGAGAACTTCTGGGAAGCTGAATATCTTGTGGTAAGCAAAAAGATGAACCAATAACTCAATCCATGCAAGAAGTGCAGCACACCAAAATCCCACAAGGAAAGAACCTCCTACACTTAGATTCCTCCCAGTACTTCTTCATTGAGCTATTTTCTTTTACCTTTTAAAATAGCCTTTGTAAACTCAAATGACAACACATGCTGGAGAGGTTGTAGAGAAAGGGGAACCCTCCTCCATTGCTGGTGGGAATGTAAACTGGTACAACCACTTTGGAAATCGATCTGGCGCTTACTCAGACAATTAGGAATAGTGCTACCTCAAGATCCAGCTACACCACTCCTAGGCATATACCCAAAATTTGCTCAAGTACACACAAGGACATTTGCCCAACCATGTTTGTAGCAGCTTTATTTATAATAGCCAGAACATGGAAACAACCCAGATGTCCCTCAACGGAGGAATGGATACAGAAATTGTGGTATTTTTACACAATGGAATACTACTCAGCAATCAAAAAGGAGGAAATCATGAAATTTGCAGGCAAATGGTGGGATCTAGAAAAGACCATTCTGAGTGAGGTATCCCAGAAGGAGAAAGACACACATGGTATATACTCACTTATATAGACCTATAAGATATGATAAACATAATGAAATCTATACACCTAAAGAAGATAAACAAGAAAGAAGACCCGGGGTAAGATGATCAATCCTCACTTAGAAAGACAAATGGGATGGGCATTGGATGTAGGAAAAAACAAGTAACAGGACAGGAGCCTACCACAGAGGGCCTCTGAAAGACTCTACCTAGCAGTGTATCAAAGCAGATACTAAGACACCTTCGGCAGAGTGCAGGGAATCATATGAAAGAAGGGGGAGTTAGTATGACGTGGAGAGGATAGGAGCTCCACAAGGACCAAATATATCTGGGCACAGCGGTCTTTTCTGAGACTGATACTCCACCAAGGACCATGTATGGATATAACCTAGAACCCCTGCTCAGATGTAGCCTGTGGTAGCTCAGGGGAACAAGGACTATTTCTGACAGGAACTCAATGGCAGGCTCTTTGGCCTCGCCATCCCCCAGGGGAGGAGCAGTCCTGTTAGGCCACAGAGGAGGACTTTGCAGCCAGTCCTGAAGATACCTGATAAAACAGGGTCAGATGAAAGGGGAGGAGGTCCTCCCCAATCAGTGGACTTAGAAAGGGGCAGGGAGGAGCTGAGGGAGGGAGGGAGGGTGGGATTGGAAGGGAATAAGGGAGCGGGATACTGCTGGGATACAGAGTTAATAAAATGTAACTAATAATAAAAAATAAAAAATAAAAATAAAAAATAGCCTTTGTAATAAAATGGTAAATAGAAGTACAGTGTTTCTCAGAGTATTGTGAGCCAGCATACCAAGTCAATGAAACCTAAGGAGAGGATTGTGGAAATCTCAATTTTAATTTTATTTTATCATTTAAAAAAATTTTTAATTAAAGTATAATCAGACCATTTCCCTCTTTCCTTTTTCCCCCTCTAATCTTTCCCATGTATCTCAGCCTCCCTTGCTCACTCTTGAAATCACGGCCTCTTTTTATTTGTTACCTGTGTGCATGCACACACACAACTAAACACACAAACACACCTGCTCAGTCCATTCAGCGTTACTTGCACGTGTATCATTAAGGTCTGCGCACTCGACACTAGATAACCAAGGAGGGGCTCAGCCTTGGAGGACACTGACTCTCTCTCGCCCAGCAGGAGTCTCAAGCTTCCTCTCTGTTAACAGGTTTGGAGGGCCTAAAGTAGAGATTTGGGGGACTGAGCTGAGATTGTGTGGATCAAGCACTACCTTCAGACAATGTCAGAAGTCAGTTCAGTTAGAGAAAACTCAATGTGTGTCCACTACAGAAGTAAAGGTTTTATAGCAGAGGGAAATACACACATCTGCACACACCAGTTAGTCAGGATTATGAGAATGAACCACAAAAGAGCCACTGATTTGTTGTATACAGAAAACCCACCTTAATATGACAGCACTTACACGTTAGTAAAAGAGGTGCACCACTAACACGAATGAAAGAAAAATCAGTCTAGCTACATTAATTTTGGATACTCTGGACATTAGAAAGCGGGAATTTTAAAGGGTAAGAAAGAGTGTAGCATTGATTCCTGTGCCAAGGAAGACACAAGAGTCTGATCAGTCAACTAACAACACGGTAAAGAGCATGCTTGAGTCCACACCAGTTAGGGACTTCAACAGTCGGCCAGCAGAAACAGAGAGATCCAGCAGGCACAGCACAACAGGGAACTGCCGAAGTACAGCTCCATCAACAAACCGTGCTAAGTTTGACATCTATGGCCTGCTGTGTGCAGCCTAGAAGAGGAGAGTCACCCGAAACGCCTATGGATTTTCAGCCAGCCGACCACATGCTGGCCCACAAGACACACCTTAAGCAAATTTAGAAGGGTAGGAAACAAACAATATCTGCTTTTAATACACAATCCAGCTAAACTAGAAATAACTGAAAAGGAGTGGGAAAATACTGAAATACCTTGAGATAGTGAACAACACACTGCTAAATAACACATGGGCCAATGACAGTATCTCAAGGGAAACTTTTAAATATTTTTAACTAAATGAAAATGAAAATACAACTTATAAAAATTTGTAAAGCACAGCGCTTATAATGAGGAATAACAATGAATGCACACACTAAAATCTAGAAATCAATGATTTAAGCACCCATTTTGGAAAATATATGCATATACATAAGAACAAATAAAATACAAAATTAGAAAAAAAAATGATGAAAAACAATGACTAAAAATAGAAAACCAAATAAAAATCAAGGAACAAAAAGCTGGCTCTTTGAAAGATCATTAAAATCAGCAAGCCTCTACCTAGGATAACTACAAAAAAAAGACACAAATGATTAATATCAGAAACGAAGGAGGAGATATCAATATAAACCCAAATGGATATAAAAACAATAACCAAGGCAGGCATGTGGGGTATACTTTTAATTCTAGCACTTGGGAAACAGAGAAACACTACAGGTTTGAGGCCAGCCTGGTCTACATTGTGAATTCCAAGCCAGCAGCCTGGAGACTGTCTCCAAGGGGAGAAACAGAGAGGCAAAGAGGAAGGGAAGGAGAGAGACAAAGACACACACACACACACACACACACACATGCACGCATACGCATACACACACACACACACACACACACCACAAAGGATGGGAGGGAGGGGAAGGAGAGGAGGAGGAGGATAGAAGGAAAAGAAAACCAGAAAGAATATCTATCACACACACACACACACACAAAAAAAACCCTGTCTCAAAAACAAAAAAATCTAAAAAACAAACAATAAAGAAATAATATGAACAAACTCTAAATCTACAATTTTGATGATATAAATGAATAAATAGGCTCTTTGATACCTTGATAATCACTGTGTGCAAAGAAACACATAAAAAATAATCTGAATAGGCCTAAATCTATTAAAGAAATTGGCTCAATAGTTAATAACCTTCCAAAATAAAGTACCATGCCTAGCTGGGTTCATCAGTGAATTCTACCTAACACAAGGAATAAATTACACCAATTCTATACAACATTTTTTTTAAAAGAGAAAAGCAGATGGAATATTTTCTAATTCTTTTTGTTAGGCCAGGAACCTACAATTCCTACACTAGACAAAAGTATTACAGAAAAACTATAGACTACTATCTAGTCATAAACATATGCAAGAAGGTCCAATAAAATACTAACAGAACAAATGTACAGTAAGAATGTGTTGACCAAATGGGAATCATTCCACACGCAATGCTCATTTTCAACATGTGAAAATCAACACTATAACCTACCTTTATCAACAGGGTAAAAAAATATCCACATGATATCAATATATCCATTCTTGATAAAAACATCAATAAAATAGGAATAGTGGGGGAACTTCCTCACCTCCACTTGTTAAGGAAGGTCTGCAAAAAGAGCTAAGCACCATTCGTGACTGTGAAACTAGAAACTTTCTCACTGAAATCAGAAACAAAGCACCCTCACAACTGATGACTACACACTGTAGCCCACGCTAATGTGCTAAGATGCTACAACCGTAATAAAAGGTATTTCAGTTGAGGAGAAAGGAAACTGTTTTTATTCACAAATGACAGGATCATTCCTGTTAAAATATGAAAGAATTAACAACATAAAGTAAGTCTCCTAGAACTAGCAAATGATTATAGTAAGGCTATACTATAGGGTAATACGCACAACACAGTTCCTTTTCTAATGCTGCAGTAATTGGATGTTCACATAAAAGGAAGAAGAAGAGAAAGGAAGGAAGAGGAGAAGGAGGGGGAGGAGAAGAAGCATCAAGACACAGCAGTAAAAAAAAAAATTTTTTTTTTCAAATTTAAACATAGCTTTGCATCAGCTTCACTCAATGTGAAACATTTAGGACCAAATAAAATAAAGTGTGTTCAAGATCTGTATGAAGTAAACTACAAAATTCCAATGAGTGAAGTTAATGAAGTACATTAGTGGAGAGAGATTCCATGTTTATAAATAGGAAGACTCAATATTTTTTAATTAAGTTTTTATTTTTTTATATTAATTATAGTTTGTTCACTTTGTATCCCAGCTGTAGCCTCCTCCCTCATTCCCTCCCAATCCCACTCTCCCTCCCTCATCTCCTCCCATTCCCTTATCCAAGTCCACTGATAGGGGAGGTCCTTCTCCCTCTTTCATCTGGCCCTAGCTTATCAGGTCTTATCGGAACTGGCTGCAATATCCTCCTCTGTGGCCTGGCAAGGCTGCCACCCCCCTTAGGGGTGGAGTGGTCAAAGAACCCACCACTGAGTTCATGTCAGAGACAGTCCCTGTTCTCCCCTTACTAGCGTCCCCACTTGGAGTCTGAGCTGCATGGGCTATATCTGAGCAAGGGTTCTAGGTTATACTGCAAATGGTTCTTAGTTAGAGTATCAGTCTCAGGAAAGACCCCTGTGCCCAGATATTTTGGTTCTGTTGCTCTCCTTGTGGAGTTCCTGTCCCCCCAGGTCCCACTATCTCCCTCTTCTTTCATAAGATTCCCTGCTCTCTGCCCAAAGTTTGGTTATGAGTCTCAGCATCTGCTTTGATTTACTGCTGGGAAGAGTCTTTCAGAGGACTTCTGTGGTAGGCTCCTGTCCTGTTTCCTGTTTTCTCCTTCTTCCAATGTCATCCCATTTGTCTTTCTGAGTGAGGATTGATCATCTTACCCAGGAACCTCCTTCTTTAGGTGTTCAGATTTTAGTATGTTTATCTTATATTATAGGTCTAGTATCCACTTGTAAGTGAGTATATACCATGTGTGTCTTTCTGCTTCTGGGATACCTCACTCAGGATGATCTTTTCTAGTTCTCACCATTTGCCTGTTGTATGAAAGACTAAATATTCTTAAGATGTCAGTTCCTCCCACTTGGTACAATTATTCAATATCACCCAATGAAAATTCCACCATGTTATTTTGCCAGTTTCAATAGGTGTATATATATATATATATATATATATATATATATATATATATATATATGGAGAATCAAATGGTATAATAGAGCCAACACAACACTGAAGGACAAATCTGACTTAAAACACCTTTAAAGCTACAGAACTCAAATGGATTCGTGGAAGAGACCCAGAAAAACATATAACTGGTCTTTCATAATGGCAATAAAATTGACAAACAGTATTTTCAACAAATGTTGTAGTAACTGGATATTCCCATAAAAGACAGACAAGGAGGAAAAAGAGAAGCAGAAACATCAAGACACAGATTTTACATTCTTTCACAGAAATGAACTCAAAATGGATCTAAATGGAAAATGGTGAAAGTATAAAACTCCTAGAAGACATCACAGGAGAACAACTAGATGCCTTTGAGTTTGGTGACAGATTTTTAAATAAAACACCAAAGTCATGACCATTAAAGAAATGTGTTAAGCTGGATTTGCTAAATTAAATATTACAGAGCCTGGCATGGTAGTTTATTTTTTCAGTTCCAGTACTTCAAAGGCCACGGCAGGAGAATCTTTAGTCAAAAGCCTGAACAACACAGTGAATGAGACTCTATACCCAAAACAAAATAACAAATCCTCAATTGAAATAAAAAAGGCCAAAGACCTTAATAGATAAACTCACCAAAGAAACATGCAGACTGAGTAAATGAAAAGGTGCTCTACTTTAGATGTGATAGAAATGATACAACTACTATGAAATGACATCACAGTATCAATGGTAGCAAAATGTGGAGTAAGCAGAACCTATTCACTGCTGGTAGAAACGCAGAATCATTCCTAGACTCTTTGGAAGGTGTTCTACAAAGGTATGTATAATCTCACTACACTACCCAGAAACTGCCTACAGGACTGGAAACTTATATCTGAACAAAGATGTGTGTTTATAGCTATATTCATTAGTGACAAAACTTAGAAGCAATTCTGATGTTCTTCAGTAGCCATATGTAAGTAAAATATGGTACATGGGGACTATGGGTTTTTATTCACTGATTTAGGGCTGTCAAGCCAGAAAAGAAGTGGAAGAAAGTTAGTGCCCGTTACTAGGTGAAAGAGGCTAACCTGTAAAGGCTACCACTGAAAAGAATCCAACTCCATGACCTTCCACAAAAGGCAAGCTATTTGCAAAGCATGGCAGGCCCACGCCATGAATCTCTGTGGACTCTGGATGATGACTTATCAGTGTAGACTCATCACTTATAACAAGTGTGCCACTCTGTTGTGGGATGTCGAGAATGAGGGAATAATTTGTGTCTTGCATATTTTTGAGAATAATCTATGACTCCTATTTATTTTTGCTAGGAACCTAAAGTTGGTCTAGAAAATAACACCTATATTCAGAACATTATAGTAAACACATTGTAAGCTGGACATGACAGCACATGACTTTAATCCTAGCCCTACAGATGCAAAGGGCTAGTCAAAAGTTCAAGTCCATCCTGGTCTACATATATATATGTAAATCATATATATAAATCATATGTATAAATCATATATATTTAAATAATCATGCAATGGTCAATCTAAGTAAGAACTATTAAAAAGATAAGACACAAAGGAAATTAGCGATAGATATGTATATGTATGTGCATTTGATTGCACAACAGAGCCTTGCTTCATCCACCAACTGTGTGTGTGTGTGTGTGTGTGTGTGTGTGTGTGTGTGTGTGTGTGT
>NW_026589732.1:9795913-9861795 GCF_907164565.1 Psammomys obesus | reverse complement strand
GTGTGTGTGTGTGTGTGTGTGTGTGTGTGTGTGTGTGTGTGTGTGTGAGCTTTACATTTATCGCCGACTCCACATTTCCTCCCTCCTTGGATCACTGAACACACAGTCAAAGCTAGACTTCAACAGAAAACCTTAAACTTTCAAAAATAAAATAAAATCCAGTTTCTTCCCAAGGAAATTCTAAGTGTCAGAGTGAACTGATCAAACCATGTAAAGTATCTGGTATTCTAAAACTCTAAACAAACGTTTATTTGCCTTTTGATATTAGTTGCACACCAGGTGAGCCCTGTGAATGAAATGACAGTACAGACATTTTTCAATTTGCAATAGGCTTACATCACATTACACCAACCATAACTTGAAAATATCTTCCGTAAAAACTCATTTCGTAGGCCTGGTCTGTGGTGCATCACAGCTTAGCTGCACAGTATGCCGTCCTGCACACAGCTGGCTCTTCACAAGGCCGCTGGAACTGTAGCTTCTTCCTGACGCCCTCCCTCACAGAAGCTTATCCGATTGAAGATTGCCAACCAAGAAAAAGACCCAAATTCAAGGTATGGTCTCTGCTAAATATTTATCATTTTTCACCATTCAATGTAGAAAATCACAAGTCAAATCTGTGTAAGTCAGGGATTATCTGTAATCCTGAGCAGCCAATACACACATAGATAGAGTGACGTCTTCTTCCTCTCAGCTACACCCCTTCCTTTCACCTTTCCTCCCACATATTCCTCTACAGCTCATAATTTCTAGCATCTAAGCTAGTCCTTCACCTACTGGGTTCCCTTAGAGCATTATGATTATTAACCTAGTCTTACTATATCTCCAAAGAAGTAATGGTCTTGTACAGTTAGTGTTTCCTATTTAAAAAACAGCCAACTTCAAAAACAAAGAAAAAACTACAGATAAACTACCCCAAAAAGACACCTAAGTGGAATTTTACTCTCAAATGGATCCCTTATTCCCCAAGCCACCAATGTCCTAACAATTTTACATATTAACTAACAAAATTACTTGGTGATGAAAATATTACTTAGTACTAAAAATACAAAAACAGAATACTAACAAAGACATAAAAGAATACTAAAAAACATCAACTGGCTGTTATATACAGAGAAGTGATAATTGGTGACTGAGTTCACATGGTCAACTAACTCTCTCATAGGACAATGTTAACAAATTACCACAGAGACATATTTCTTGCTGAATGCCAAACACAACAGCAACATTACTGACAGTCACCATTCACCGAGACTGAACTGAGTCCCACTTGCTGTTACAAATTCATTAGAAGAATCAATCCATTTAATACCTTTGAAGCATTGAGAACATCAGCATTGCATTTTAAAGATAGAGAAAAATAAGGAAAGTTAGTTGACTTCTTGAGATCACACAGCAAGAAAACAGCAAAACCTACATCTATATGCAGTCTGGCCTTGAGACCAACCATTATTCTTTCCCAACACAGCAACATGTACTATTTTTTAATGATATTAATATTGAATTTTTGCTACAGGAAAATAATTCTTACTATTAAAAGCTAGTGAATTTAACTACTTCTTATTAAAGTAAAATATCATATGATATTTATTATTTACATGCTTGTTCATTACAGAAACATCTTAAAATATTTTTTAACTGAAAGTTTCCATGTAACAGTGTATTTACCTGGCAAAAACTTCAAAGTCTGCAGCATCTGTCTTTCCTGAGAGAAATCCACCATTAAATGGGTCATGTTGTCACTGACTTTTGGTTTCAAACAAAGGCGAAAGGCTGAAGCCATTGTGACTCTATAGTAAACACAGATATACTTTTTAAAATAAATAAATTTAAGGTTACAAATTTTACATAACTTATAAAACTAAGATAAAATTATCTCACTTAGTGACTATAGAAACTGTAACATAGGCAGCTAAGTAGATTTGCTTTGTCTTTTGAAAACGGAATGAAAAACTGAAACTCCATCCGGTTTTATAAAATTTCATAGACAGATATCACAATAACCAATATCTAATATAAACGAGATAGCAACTTATCTGAACCTCTGTGGACACTCTCACCAATATTCCAATGCTATCCTCACTCATGTTCACCAAAGAGTGAGCCTGGAAACATTCTTCCAGGTTCTGTTACACTGTACTCTCTGCAAAAGTAGAGGCAGAAAGACCTGCTATTATACACTGCAACACCTACAATACCATGGACCACAAAGAAGACAATTAAGACTACCAACAGTGAGCTCCACCCAGCAAGATGGGACTCTCAGCTATCAACATCAACTACAGAGAGAGACTATGAGAAGCAGCCTATTGGAGTAATATGTCATAGAATAACAAGTGTTCAATAAACACTCAGACACGTGTGAAGTAAAATACACAATAAAAATCAAGCCAAATCAAATTTTATGTTATCAAAGTGGCAGGAAGTTCTTAGCAAAAACTGAAAATTAAAAGAAACTAGTTATGTTGGTCAAAGCCACTTAACTGTGCCTGTTTGAATCTGCTTCCCCTCAGTCATCCAAATGAATAAACTCTTTTCCCACACACAAAAAAGAAAAAAAAAACCATATTCAATGAACTTGTTATTTAATCGTAAATTTCAATGTTTTCATGTTACAGTAAAAGTCTACAAATATTACAGTCATTCCTGCAATATCCTTGGAGAGAAAAGATCGACAAGTCTGCTCATTGCTGTTCTCTTCCTACACAGTCTAAGAGACGACATAAACACAGCTGGAGGAACACCAGGCCCAGGCAATGGAATCTGCCACCAAGAGATCAACAGGATGAAAGACGGAAAACTTGCTGACGTCAAGCCGTTGCTATATTCAGTTATTTACTTCATTAAGAAATGAAGTAATCACTGTAATGTAACAATGAACAAGCAGAAATTATTTATCAAGAAGAAAGTACTATAGGGTAACTGAGTTCATAGGAAAGGCAATTCACAGTTTTGAATCCTTTAGAAACCAAATATGTACTGTACACTCTATACACACAGCACTAAATTGTTTATTCTAAAAGAATAAGATTTCAATTATATGATAAAAAGTCAGGACGAAGGCTCAACTTAAACGTGTTGTTCTGGACAGCCCTGGGTATCTTCTGGTTTAGAAGTTCCTACAGCACCATAATGAGATGAGATCAAGATGCTCAATCAGTGAATGGGGCTGAACCTCGCTGGTTCATTCTAAATCAAATCAACTCATTGCTTAATGAGAAATGCTGAGGATTTTAAAGGATTTTAAATCTGAAACCTGTAAAATCTGTAAAAGCTTGACATAATAAAACAAAAAACTTGAATTTATTTTTAAACTGGCCATATTTAGAGAATTTAACCTTAAAGGCCAAACTAAAAATCTTAAAAGACTTTTTCCTCCCAGTGTTATCA
The DNA here is from genome assembly GCF_907164565.1 of Psammomys obesus. Classification (NCBI taxonomy): domain Eukaryota; kingdom Metazoa; phylum Chordata; class Mammalia; order Rodentia; family Muridae; genus Psammomys; species Psammomys obesus. The sequence goes on along the minus strand of NW_026589732.1, from coordinate 9,858,405 downwards.
CTGTCATGAGAAAATAATTACAAAACAGATGAGCACATTTAATCAAGTTATAGAAAACAGGCTAAGACCTAGATAGACTCTTCAGACAAGAAGCAAATGCTCTGGAGCTAAGCAAAGAAGACAGGGTAGGCTTTAAACACAACAAAGAAGAAATGGGGACTCTGGTTCCTGTGCTGCCTGGACACTGATGGGATCGCATGGAGAGGCCTACTGAGAAGAAGGCAGAGATGTGGTGTTTCAGTGAAGAGGAGCCTAAAAGCTGGCATCAAATTTAAATCTTGACAAATAAACCTGAACCGAGGTCATCAGGAGTAAAGATGGGAGCGAGAAGCACAGAAACAATCTTGAAATGAAGAAGAGATTTGACAGAGTCTCTCTTAAGATTTTTTGGGCAGCCCAAAACCTGGTTAAAATTTTATTTCTAAACCAGAAACTCAAGAACCACAGTGGAATGTAATGGAATAATAACTAGTAAGGATCAATAATCTACATGGTTGTTAGAGGGTTGTTTCTAGCAAATCTCAGAAGACAATCTACCTTGACAAAGACCTGCCTCTCAGCCATTTCTCACATAGTGTTTTACTGAGCATGTACCTACAGTCCTGGCTACTTGAGATCTGAGGCAGGAAGAACTCTGAATTCAAGCCCCGCCTAGGAAACACAGCAAGAACCCATCTCTTAACCCAAAAGCTCTCATGCTCTTCCTACTCCCAGCACTTACAAGAATGAGCTACATCACCAATCACTTTATAATACAAAATCTACAAAAATGGACATTAGTATTGCTTTGACACTATGCAAATTTTGTGTCCCCGACCCCGCTGTCAAACAATCACAAAAGAAACAGTAGAACCTTTCCCCAGATTAACCATAGACACTGGTTTTCACACAGTCCATAATGAGTATTTCTGTGAATTACCTGATGAAGAATAAATTGATCTAGACTTGAAGAGACTGAAGAGTTGTGCCTGTCAGAGGATCTCACGATTTTGAGATAAAAGCCTTAAGTTACAAACTAACTACAGACAATGCTCAGTAGGCTGGTCAGGCAGCTCCGAAAACACAATCCAAATGCTACCTCAACTCCTTCAACACTCACACATTCCTTCCAGCACATGCTAAATGCCCTTTTATATTCCTGATTCTACCAATGAGAAACAACTTTTAAGCCAAAGTACTTAAGGATTTTCTTGAGTGTTTTCCCCCCCCTACGGCATAAAAATAAGATAGTGGTGGCAGCAGCGGAAGAAAGAGGTGGCATCAGAACAGGGCAGAGAACAAAGATGTTAACCAGGACAGCAGTGAGGAGCTTCAGCAACTAAAGACCCTAGGCAGCACTGGATTTCCCTGAAAACAGATCCACTTAGATTTAGGACCAGCAGCAAAAACTGCATTCCAGCAAGTCACATATACATACAGAGACTTGTTAACTCATTCAAAAATAGATCAATCTTCAATACTAAACTAATTAAGAACTAGTCTAAAACTAAAGCTAACTATTTTATTAAACCAGAAATGAAATTCTCTTAGAAATATGTAATTTCCACAACTTAAAACGTGACTAAAAAGTTTACTGGTTATTCAATGATATACAGAGTATATTTTCTTTACTTTGTACATAACTTATGAATTGTTATTTTAATAATAGAGTTCTAAGAAAAATGGTTTCTGAATTTCATTTCTGACTTCAATATTGACACTTAAATAAAAAATGTAGGTTTTATACCATACCTATCCTTGATCTGTCTGGCAGCCTTGGAGTAGATCAGGGAGAAGAGAAAGAGTAGTTAGTGCTTTTCATGCAAGTTCAATGGCAGTGACATGCAAGAAAAGTTAGGATACAACCCTGCAACAGATTAGTTCATATTCATCAAAACACAAATTACAGAAAATCTATAAAATTCATGTAAGTTTGATGTAAGGACCATAGTAGCATCCAGACCCCCCCATCAATCACCAAAAAAGGAAGAATTTGTAATGTTTCAACTACTTTCATGGAAGTATAATTATGGCTTTTTAACATAAGATTATCAAAATGCACTTTCACTTTTCTTCAGTCTGATATTCTTTTACTAAAACAATTTCTTTCCTAGACACACCTTTCTACACACCCTAGTAGTTCTTATATATATATGAAAGCTTCCTTGCATACAAAACTAGACTGCAGTTCTAAAGCCTCTGCTCCCAGGAATGAGTTCTAATAGCAGAGGTTGAGACAGGACAGAAGAAACATCTCTTATAAGTGGGTCTTTCTTTCAGGAAGGTTCAAAGAAGCTATCAATTACACCTATTGTATGTATCTTCTGTTTTTTTTTCTTCTGTTTGTTTTTTGTCAGAAAATAGAAATACAAGTTTAGGAAGGGTTCATGGTCATTACCTGGCACTAGGTAGGCACAAAACAATGAAAACACATCAAGCTGTTGCCTCTTTATACATGAATCAAATAGAACATACCCAACTAAAGAGTTTTTTCCATGCCAACAGGCACAGTTAGTGACTGCAGCTGACAATGATGGCTGTTTTGCTAGCATACGGCCTGGTATTCAGAAATATTTAATAAAGTACATATAAATTAGATGCACAAAGAACTGTTTCTGTTTCTTCTCTCCTTCAGTGCTAACACTGTGTCTACTTACTTCAGGCCACTTTTTATACCCAGTCTCAACTATGTAGGCCTGAGTACCATTCCACAAAAGATCACAACATGCTGCAGCTCCAGCATTACCGTGGTCAACACTGTGGCCCTGAATATTAGGTTACTTCTCTACTAAGGGATTTGGGTTCTTAACACTTTTAAAACAGCAACAACAACAACATCCCTTTCCAAGGTCCACATACTATAGCCAACCCTACATGGTGGCTCTCCGATCTCTTTAGGTCATGAACCTAGGTTGGCACAGTCTCTTTTGTACGGGACTAAGTTACATTAGTCAACTATTATATTAGTTTTGAAAATTACTCCCATGGCAGCTGGAGTGTAAAACAATTTTCCTCTCTGTGTTAAGGGAAAGAAAAAGGATTCTGCTCTGCACCCCACACTTCTTTACATACCGAGTAAGCCCTTACCACTCTGCCCTTCACTTCACAGTGACCCCAGGTGACTAGTTTTCAAGTTATCAACTCAGTGCCTCTTACTTTTCTTGGAAGTTTGCTTGTACATACAAACTATGTGTTGTGCTCTTCTTCTTCTGTGTTGTTAAGTGTCACTGAAACAGCACTCCCAACCCCCCATCATCGGAGGAAGCCTCTGCTGATCACACCTGCATAGGTAAATTAATTCTGGGCTTAAGAAGTTTGCCTATGGACAAAATCTGTACTCGCCAATGTTATAGTGGTATTTGGCTTCTTCTCAGTTTTCTTATTTTATCTTATTTCCTGACGGGTTTTGAACTTGGTTAGAAGGATATTGTTTCCCAGCTTCTGTCACACGACCCACTGATAGGAGGACCACTACTGATTCTGTTTTGTATCTGACAGGGTACCATTTGTGCACGTGTACATACACATGCAGGCAAGACTTTAGTCCCATCATGTTTATTTTTTGTGGAAAAAAAAACAGAAAAGGAACAAATGAGAAAGCAGATAACCTAGAAGAAACTGCTATCCTGTGTATGACATCCAATGCACACTGAAAACTCTGTGCTCCTCTTTGACTTAGGCTCACATTTTATTTTACATGCACCTGCAAATACAGAAGATGAGAAATTATCCTCTGCAATAAGAGGAAAGCCTCAAGTTCCAGGGTTGTTTTTCAAAAATGGCCCAACTTCAAGAAATATCTTTAACTAGAGAATAATTTTTTTCTAGAAATTCTTCTTCCAAAACAGAAAGCCATCAAAAAAGAATATTTCAGTATATACTTTCGTTCCACGATAACTTCATGAATTTGTATCTCTGGAATATTAAGCCTAGAATTTTCCAGCATTCTGCTGCTACCATATTTACCCGCATCTCCACTCAGACAATTGGGCGAATGCCAAATGAATGCCCGGCTTCCTCTAAGATTATGGTGTCACGGTACCGGAAGCCTCCAGGAAGAATCATTATTTATACTGACTGAATCCTGTTTGCCAACTCTTCACATCTTTGTATCTGGAATGGAGATAGACTCTCTTTCTTCTCCTCTCTCATTCTTTCTTCCCTTTGTTTTGTTTTCTAAGACACAGTTTCATATTGTAGCCCAGGCTGGACTCAGACTCACAGCAACCCTCCTGCTTCAGTTTCTCAAGTACTGGGATCACAGGCCTGAGCTAGCATACTCAGAATCTGCCTCTTAAATTAATAAATACAATCCTTTAATATATCGGTTTTAGGAACCTGTCACCCTAGGCCAAAGCTACTTAAGTAGAACTGCAAAAGACTAAGGTAGTTATTATAAATAATTATTCATAGTTATTAAGTGTAAGTAAAACAAGATGTTTGCTTAACCTTGTTCTTAATGTTTAATGAAAAGACACTGACATTACTGTGAATTTATCAAGCATGTTTAACGCCTTATTGTTTCTATACTTTAAACAGCTGGGAGTTGTGCTGTTAGTCAGTTGTAGAAGTGCTTGCTGAGCATGCTCACTACCCTAAGTCTGGTTCCCAGCAGCATAAGCTGAGTATAGCGGCATGTGCCTGTAATCCCAGCATTCAGATGGCGAAGCCAAGAGGATCAGGAGTTCAAAGCCATCTTCAGCTATACCAAGGTCACCTTGGGATATACATAAAACCTTGTCTCAAAACAACAAACAAACAAACAAAGAAGACTAGGCTGTCTGCCTAAGAATTTACAAAATAGTTCCTTTGATGGCTGGGATCGATATGTTAGGTTATCTGTCAGTATTCAGAAACCTAACAGTGATGGTGGACTTCCTGACTGGTTTGTTGTAGCTGTCAAAGTACTAAGATTACATTTATGCACGCTTCGTTTTCAGGACTGTAGGTAACCTGGGGTATTATTTCCCCAAATAAACTTGCTTCCTGTGGCACCAGGCCAAAGCTAAACCCACTCTTAACAGCAGTGCTTTGCTAACTACACCACAAATTGTGGCAGGGAGGAGTAATGCTTTTTCACAGCAAACATTGAGAAGCAAAAGGTGGCTCTCAGCTTTCAGTGCTGATGTGGCCTCATGGAAGACCAGCCTCTGGCACACCTCCTTCTCTTGCCAGTTCCAATCACCTTTACTCCTTCTTCTTCTCCCCAAGCATGGATTTTCTTGTCTCTTCACTGCTGTTTTCTCCTGATGAAAAGCATGTTTGCATCTACCAGTCTCCTCTGTCCAGCAGAGGCAGGCACTGGTCCTCCCAGAGGCTTTTCTATCCTTCTTTTCTTTGCTGTGCCCCTTTTCACATATCTTGGCAGTCAATTTCATTTGTATTTTCCAGCATGGCTGCACAGTCCTCAGATCAAAGTTTATTTTAACTCTTCAAATGTTCATGAACCTGGAGGTTTTTTTTTTCTTATGTAAATCCAAAAGATTTGGCAGACTCCAGGATGAGAGGCTCCTAATGTTTGAATCTCAGTGATCTATTATCTCTGCCAAAGACAGGAAAGGTGTATTTCTTCCTAATATACTTTTTTCCCTCTCTTTACAGAAAGAAAAATGGAAAAAAGAGATACCTCAAAATGTTCTTCCTTTAGGCAAAAATACTAACTTTGCCATGTAACAAAGAGCTTTAGGCCATCCTTATCTACATAGCAAGTCCCAGGACAGCCTTTTTTCTTTCTTTCTTTTTATTTTTTTAAAGACCTTTGGAAAAGAACTAGATGCATAACCCATTGATTCTATAAAGTATATGATAGTTATATATATATATATATATATATATATATATATATATATATATATATATATATATAAAACTTGATATATATAAATATATATTTGACTTTCTTCATATAAGCACTAGTTTTCAAAACTTATGGTCAGAGCTGGAAGAGATGACTTAGTAATAAAGAGCACTTGCTGCTTATGCAGAGGACTTGGGTTTAGTTCCCAGCACCCACAGGGTGTTTCACAACCCCCTGTAACTCCAATCCAGAAACATGTTGCCCTCTTCTAGCCTCTGAGGGTACAAGACATGTACATGGTAACCATACCTACATGCAAGCAAAACACTCACACACTTAAAACAAGCAAACAAACAAATGCATATCACTTCAAAGTAAATAGCCTGAAACTACCTCAAGCACAGTGTTACTTACAGCCTCTTAAGTACAGTTGTACAGTAGGAAACTATATTTCTGTAAGATACCAACACTCACAAATAAAAGGTAAAATTCTACTTTAAAGTAAGCTTAGTAAACATTTTGTTTATTTGTAATTGTATTCAGAGCTAAAGCACACTTTTGTTAAAGGTCCTCTCTTTTTTTCAGTATTCCTTACCAGCCTAAAGAAGGACCCTCTCTCAACCTCTGCCTGCAGAGTAATGACTGAGCTCCTTCTCTCATTTGCTCTTCTCAGTGCTCAAGAGATGGATACACCCAGGGGTGAGCTAGTGTGAGTGAGAAAAATGAATTAAGCCCCATTTTTTCCTTTCATCAAAAATGATCAAACACAGAAGACACTGTTCTCTTTTCATAGTACCCTGCAGCTGTTATTCCATTGTGGGTACTCATGGGTAGAAAGACATTCTTTCCCTTTTAATCTGACAAGTGGTTAAAAGGAGGTAAATAATTATATACTGCCATGGAAATTGTTCTGGTCAGTTCTCTTCATTGGAAGAGTTCAAGGTTTGAATTCAGGGCAAGAATAAGAATGTTAATTTTGACAATGGATCCAAACCGTTCAGCAGGCCAAGAACTAGTGACTGAGAAACCACAGTTGGTAGAATCCTGGCTAATGATCCAGATCTCATCTTAACTTTCTGCATTTATTTACTTTCAATTAAACTCCTCATATTTAAAAAATAAGGTGAAGCATATTCTAAAATTTTATCGTACTTGTGCTATTTTTTACTTTTTCACTTTCAGATCACATAATGCTGATAAATGGGGGCCCTTCCAATCCCGATTTCATACTAGGAATAGGAACATAACAATTTAGATGGTAGATAAAGAAGTATGAAAAAAATCACTGTATGGGTTTTAGCCAAGGCTATTTTGTTGTTGTTTTCAATTATATTAGCCCAACTAAAGAACTTTAATATAGGATGTTTCAAAATAGTTTACAGCAATCCACCACGCAATGCTAAGTGTACTCTGGCGTCACCCACACTGTTTTGTCTGCAACTAAGCATTTGAAGTAGCATCCAGAAAACTATGACTTGGCTCGAGTAATGAAAAACCTTTAAAACAAACTGCCAATAGTCACATAACTGAAAAAAAAATTATGTGGCTCATTTAAATTGATTAAAGGAAAACAGAACTAAAATAATCAATTACTGACCCCAAAAGATACATACTTCAAAAGCACATACTTTGAATAAGTGAACATCTTGTATTTTATTTAGCAAAAACCCCACGTCTTTTCAGTATCAAAAATGACAAAACACTTTTTAAAAATACTCCTTCAGTATACTAGGAAAGGGTTGGTTTTTTTTTATTTGTCTGTCTTTTTATTTGCTTTTTGCTTTCTTTACCTTTGAAAATTCTTCAGGTTCCTTTATATCTAATGACCTTGTTGCGAATTCTAGTAGTTCTTCAGAGTTCTCCAGGGCATTGTTACATTGACTAAGCTGACTCTGGGGAAAAGCACAATACCCAAATTATCACAATGAACTTTCCTACTGCCAATCTCAAATATACGCTATATTAAATTTAAAGACTTGGTAATAATTGGATAAATATACATATGTCATAGAGCAACTCAAAAAGACAATACCATCAGTTATATACATAACAAAATTACCTCTTTTCATATAATTTATTCAAAACAGTTTAACTAGGGCTGGCAAGATGGCTTGGTGGATGGAAGCACTGTCCATGTCTGATGATATGAGTTTGTCGCACAGTGGAAGGAAAAAGCAGGCTTGAAAAAGTGTGGGCCGTCATCTGACCCACACTCACACATATCCCCTCCCTCCATCTATACCACACACTCACACAAATATTTTAAAGAAATTAGTTACATGAAGATAAAAGATACTGAGTACAAATTTAAAACAAAAGGAGAAATAAAGCAACTTAAATAAGTGGAGTGAAATTAGCTTAAAGGTTCTTATAGTAGTCAGAAAACTGCCCATATATAAACTAAGATGTCAGAATAATCTACTTATAGAAAGCAACCCTTGTAACAGACTAAATTTCTTGATGTTTACCTTTTTTGTTTTTATTAATTACACTTTATTCACTTTGTATCCCCCCATAAGCCCCTCCCCCCTCCCCTCCCGATCCCACTCTCCCTCCCCCTTCTTCACACATGCCCCTCCCCAAGTCCACTAATAGGGGAGGTCCTCCTCTCCTTCCTTCTGATCTTAGTCTATCAGATCACATCAGGAGTGGCTGCATTGTCATCTTCTGTGGCCTGGTAAGGCTGCTCCCCCCTCAGGGGAAGGTGATCAAAGAGCAGGCCAATCAGATTGTCAGAGGCAGTCCCTCTTCCCATTACTATGTAACCCACTTGGACACTGAACTGTCATGTGCTACATCTGTGCAGGGGTTCTAGGTTATCTCCATGAATAGTCCTTGGTTGGAGTATGAGTCTCTGGGAAGTTCTTTGTGTTTAAATTTTCTGGTTCTGTTGCTCTCCTTCTGTGGTTCCCGTCCTCTCTAGCTCTTACTATTTCCCACTTCTTACATAAGATTCCATGCACTCTGCCCAACAGTTGGCCATAAGTCTCAGTGTCTGCTTTGATAGTCTGCAGGGCAGAGCCTTTCAGAGGCCCTCTGTGGCAGGTTCCTAGGTTGTTTCCTGTTTTCTTCTTCTTCTGATGTCCATCCTCTTTGCCTTTCAGGATGGGGATTGAGCGTTTTAGTCAGGGTCCTCTCTCTTGATTAGTTTCTTTGGATGTACAGATTTTAGTAGGTTTATCCTGTGTTATATGTCTATATAAATGAGTATATCCCGAGTGTGTCTTTCTGCTTCTGGGACAGCTCACTCAGGATGATCCTTTCTAGGTCCCACCATTTACCTGCAAATTTTTACTCAGCAATGAAAAATAAGGAAATAATGAAGTTTAACTTTTTTTTTAAACCATACATCTTTTTATTGTTAAGTTAAAGAGTTATCAAAATTAAAGCAAAACTTACAGGGTAAGACTTAACAAAACTACTAAGGAGCATCAAAGAAAGTAGAAATGGAACTAGGCAAAGGGCAATTATGAATTAATGAACACAGAAAGGAATAGGAGAGGGAGAAGAGTGAGAATGTTCTGAAGATACCAGTGGAGTGGATCTGGTGTCACTTTGATCTCTCACAAGCGCCCAGGTAAATGAATAATGGGATACAATTTCTAACTCCGCTATGTGCTCAAGAGTCATCCTCTCCTTCCTCAGCCTCTTTTTCCTCATCCTTGATCATCTTCAGCTGGGCATCCCCGATCTTCATTATCATCATCATCCAGCAGGTCACCCTCCTCAGCAGTCATCTGCACCCTCCTTAGAGTTCATCTTTACATTAGTCTCATCCTTCTTCACAGAGGCACTGCTTTGCTCTTCTTCAGGCTTTTCATTCTTCATCTCTACTGGGAATATGAAAGACAAGTCTCCTTGTTTGCTTTGTTCTTTTTCAATTTTTCCAGGCTTTCCAGCAGAGAATCTACTTTTTGTTTTTATCTGGGTCAGCTCCTTCTTCATGTCCTGAAGGTCATCAACTTTCCAGACTTTAAAGAAGATCCCCGTTGTCCACTTTTGTCCCTTCATAAGGTGTTTCCCGACACATGTTGGTGTTTAGAAGGCACCACAGCTTGAGCAACAGGAGGAGAAGCACATGCTGGTAACTGTGCATCCTGTCATAATAGGCCCGTTGAAAGTCACAGTTCAAGTCAAATGAGTAACAGTACATCTCTGCTGCAGATCGTTTCACACCTGCTTCTCCCCCATTCACTTTTGGCCCTGCAGCCATGTTAATATCTAAAACCTGGCCGGCAATCATTCTGCCATCCTCTACAGCTACAGCAGCCCAGGCATTTCTTTCATTAACATACTGGACAAAAGCAAAGCTCGTATGCACAGAGCAACCCACAATCTCGCCATACTTTGAAAAAATGGCCCCCACATCAGACTTCTTGACCACAAGAGTGTTCAGATTCCCAATGAATACATGGGAATTCATGGAACGAGGATCTGTCTTGTTGGCAACATTGCTAGCCATCTCCTTTGATGATAAGGTTTCTCACAGAGCTGAAAATGTAGCTGAAGATCAAAAAAATCTCACAAGAAGTAGAGAGAGAAGAGACTGCCTTTCCTACTGTGGGTCTGTGTTGAGATGCCGAGGCTACAGCAAGCAGGGAGCACATGACTGTTCACTCTCCATTCTTCACAAAATGCTCTTTAACCATCTTTAATTTGTGAATCAAGTTAGCACAATCTGAGTCAAGTGAGTATGTGACTCAAGTACTGAAGACTACTTTAAATCATAACAGAGTTATAGTTATAGAACAATGAAAACAACCAAGAGCAAAAAGGCAAAATACAGACTAGAAGACAGTCTCTGTCAAGGGTTAACACCCAGAGCATAGCAGTGGGCATGTAGCTAAGCAGAGCATGTGCACAATACATACACAGCTCTGGCTGGGTCCAACATCCCAACACAGCCATGCTGAAAACAACATTCAAAATAAACACATAGCTAAGATGTGTAAAAATAAAAGCATGTAACTTTAAAACAATTAAGTTACTCAATAAGCAGAAAAAATGACTAAAAATTTCTTCAAGGAAAATATATAGAGATTAGGAAGCATACAAAAACTGTTCATCCTTCTCTAATTACTAGAGAAATGGAATCAAAACCATAGCAAAAATATTGCTCTATAGCCAAGTGTACTGGTATACACCTTTAATACCAGCACTCAGGATGCAGAGGTAGAGGGATCTGTGAGTTCGAGGACAGTCCCATTTACAAGTGAGATCCAGGACAGCCAGATCTACATAGTGAGACCCTGTCTCAAAAAACAAAACAAAACAAAACAAAACACAAAAAAATAAAACAAACAAAGAAATGATTCCTATTTTTCTATCTTTATAATATCTGCCACTGAAACAAAACAAACCAGAAAACAGATGTGGATAAGGATGAAGCAACTGAACTCACTGTGCACAGCTGGTGGGAATATCAACTAGTGCAGGCAGCGAAGGACAGAGTATGAGGCACCGAAGAAAACTAAAAGGGTGGCTGCCACATGACCAGCACATGGACTTCTGGGTACACGCCAAAAGAAGGAAGAAAGAGTGTCTTCAAGCTGTTTCTGCCTGTCCACACTCACAGCAGCACTGCTCACAGTCAGATGTACAGACAGGTCAGTGTTCACAGACAGAAGAACAAACAAAGATGATCTGGTGTATAAGGAGATGTCATTCAGCCATAAGGAAATCTTGGCATATGCTGGAGCCTGGTCACATCTTGGGAACATTACGCTCAAGTTGCAAAAGGACAAATGCTGTATAATTCCACTTTCATGAGACATCTAAGTAATCAAAAGAATGGAACAATGGCACAACTGCCAGGAGCTGATAGAGGGGGAAGTGAGGAATTGTTATGTCAGGGGTGAAGAGTTTCAGCTTTGTAATAAGACAAAAAAAAAAAAAAAAACCCTGAGTTCTGTTAAACAACAGTATGATTCAACAAGCTCTAAAAAGGGCCAACAGTAAATTCTACATTATTTTTAACCATAATTTTTAAAAATATTAAAAGATATTTATTAAAAAACAACAAAGCAAACAAACAAAAAAGATATTTATGACCCAAGCCATGTTAAAATCCACTCTGGAAGACAAAGATATGATCCCTCAGGTACTTGTTTCTGTCTCAGAAACCCAGCCACTAATGGCGCACTGTGCTGAGTAGCCGCGCACTCTCACCTGTAACTCCTGCGATTTCCGCGCTTGCTCCTGCTTGATGCTGTTAATCATGCTTTCCTTCATGTCATCCAATATAGAGTACAAACTATCGAATTCTTCATCCAACTCTGAAAGTATGTTGGAAGAATTTTCCTGTTTAAAAAACAGAAAAATTTTGCTGAAGAACCACACAGCATTTACAAACTAAAAGTCATAAGCAGAGGGAAGAAGAGATTTGTATCATAAACTACCTCACTCTAACGCAGTGCTTCTCAACCTTCCTAATGCCGCGACCCTTAATCAGTTTCTCATGCTGTGGGGATCCCCAGCCATGAAATTATTTATTTGCTACTTCATAACTCTAATGTTGTTGCTGTTATAAATAGTAATGAAAACGTCTGATATGCAGGGTACCTGATATGTGACCTCCCAAAGGGGTTGTGACCCACATGTTGTGAACCACTGCTCTACTAGAAAAATAATAGGGGGCTGGAGAGATAGCTCAGCAGTTAAAAGCACTGACTGCTCTTCCAGAGGACACAGGTTCAATTCCCAGCACCACATGGCAGCTCACAACTGTCTATAACTTCAAGAGCTGACACCCTCACACAGACATACATGCAGGCAAAAATATGAATGCACAATCAATCAATCACCCAAATAAATAGAAAAATAATAAACTTCAATATGCGGCTTCAAGGCATTAAAAAGTTATTTGCTCCAACGTGGGCCCCTTCCTTAAGCATCCGTCTAGCCTACCTGAGTACTGTGCCATTTGCTTCTGTCTTACTTTCTCTACTTCTCCAACCAAGTCCTATCATCTGCACACCCTCATATACGTACAGGAAAAGAAATGGTGTGTTTTCCACTGCTTTCAAGAGGCACCATTTGCTCTTAATTGGAATTCGTAAAGAAAACCCCCAAAGAGCAATGAGCAGGACTCTAATACTTGCACGTCAATAGGTAACCATGAGGCTAGCTGTTTCTCAACACTTGCTTTCCTGTGCAGAATGCAGCAGTGACACGGGAAGTGATTTTGCTCTTCTGTCCTTTGAAGACCCTGTTACCATCTGCATTACCTTATACTCTAATGTCAATGAAGGGTTATTGATACTTCAAAGTACTCATTCATCTCTACAATTTTAATAGCAATATTCATACCTGAACTCCTTTCAGTGTATGATTTAGTGTGTCAATAAAGTTCTGAATTTCATCGTTCTTATTTGCCAGAGTTGAAATAATTCTTTGTAGAGCTTCCTAGGATTTAAAACACAAGATTATCTTCTCATAAAAGAAAAATTTAAATCTCCTAACAAACATTCTCTAGAGAAACCTATGTAAGGGTGCACATACAATGTACAGGAGCAATGCACAGCTTCTCTTTGTTTTCTAGAAGCCTGTGGTTAGATGAGGTGGGCTGTGGACCTGTCCTGTTTTAAACTCTGCACTTCCTAGTATACAATATAATCCTCTCAATAAATTTCAGTCTAAAAATAAGCAATACTATTACATGTGTTTTTTTTTAATAAGGTCTCTCTATATAACCTTGGCTGGCTTGGAACTCACTGTGGAAAAGGCTGACCCCCAACTTGAAGAAATCTGCCTGCATCTGCCTCCCAAGTGCTAGGATTAAAGACACTGGCCTCTACACCTGGCTCTATTTCATATCTACAGTATTATTTTAAATTATTTAAAACCATAATATTGAAGCAAACAGAAACTTCTAACACAGTATCAGGGCATGAAGAGTAAATGTGAGGGAACACTGAAGTCCAACGTATTTATTTACAAAAAAATAAAAGGACAAATTTTAGAAATATGAAAAGCTGCAAATCTGCAACTAGAACAGTATTAATCACATAACAAGCCACAGAACCAGAAGAAATAAACTATTCTAGTGGCAAACACACTAGACTTTGATAATGCCTCCAAGTCAAATAAAACATGTGGCTCTTTAGTTTTCTCATACTTTACTCAGTCCTATTCTAAAAAAAAAAAAAAAAAAAAAATGTATTCTCTAAAAAATGTATTCTCTGTAAGTGGCCACATGAAGCTCTCCAGAACAGCCACTCATCACCTAGAACTAATAACAACTAGCTGGAAATGTGGGAGCACAACTGAAGAACTAAATTTATGGCTCTTTTTAGGGGTTCTTCCCTTATGTAATACATTAATTGTATAAAATAATGGTCTGATGTCATTTTCAGACATGTATATAATATGCTTTGATGATATCTTCCCATTTAGTTAATTTCAATGTATAGTGCTATGTGTGACCTATATTATCATAGTGGACAGTACAGCTCTAACTGTTCAATAACTTCACAAGTAAAAACAAGGGAAAACTCAGTAAAAACCAAATACAAGTACTTTTCCTGTGTAACATTTCTCAGAGGCATGGGATACTTCCTCGAAGTACCTACACGCTTAACTATTGCAAAGCCTATACAATTTCATAGGACCAAGAGTCTCTTCAATACACAGTTGTACACCGATAAAAAGATTATATATGAAGTGCTCAGGAAATGAAGTGAGAGGACAATCCATGCAAACATTAATGAAAACCAAAAACAGTTTCAACAATCTCACCTAATTCTCACACTCCCTGGAGATAAGGAGGCATTATCACCCCTGGGCTCAACCTCAGCGTTCTCTGCTTTTTTCATTTACTGACACTATGTCTTCCCCTCCTCATCTTTGTGCTATTTTAAAATAATACAATGAGGTTATACTACAGAAAGGGCTACAGGCAGCAAGCATTCGTTGCTGAGCCTGCCCGTGCTCTTCCCAGGCTATGTATACAGATCAGAATGCAATCATGCAGTCAGGACTCTGAAGAGGGCTGGGCACAGTTAGAGGGGCCACAGTGCTTCCCAAGAGGTGTAAAAAGGAGATCCAAGTCCTCCACATATGTGCCAAAGTCAGGCCCTCTTGGTATTGCAAGAGTAAGGACAGTACAACACCATCCTCTGGCTGTTTGCAGGTAAGAGGTAATGTGACCTGGTTCACTCTGGATAGCGAATGTCTGCTGCCTCACTCCTGGTGCTCATAAGGGCAAGTGCTATAGCTTAGTGCTGCAATGTTCCTTCAAGACACCCGTCTTAAAAGCTCTTCTCCAGAGTAGCATTACTGGAAGGTGGTGGAATCATTAAGTGGAAGCTAGTAGCTCATACAGGTGTGCTCTTCAAGGGGGGATCCCAATCTCTTCTTCTCTCCTTCACTTCCAGCTATAACCTGAGTTTTGTTCCATCACATGATCTGTGGCATAATGTGCTGTCCTCTCCACAGGCCTCAAGGCAAAGGGCCCAAAGACAAGCAATGACTGAACCCATAAAACTCTGAGCTCAAAATAGCCTCTTCTTAGTTACTGCAGATATACACTGTAGCAAGAGAAAGCTGGCACATCCATCCCACACAAGATTAAGAAAGTGAAGACTTAACTAGCTGCCCAAGTTACACAGCTGGAGAGATACGGGCTGACTCGGCCGCATTCCAAAGCCCATACCCTCAACCACTTTGGAATACTGTCTCTAAACCCAATTAATTTGTGCCATTTGATACCCCATATGATGGACCAAATATCTGGTTTGTTAAGTTTTTAGTGACAGAGGCAATTTGTAGAAATTTCACAGCAGAGACTCATACTTGCTTAAGCTCTCTTCATGGTCATGTGCACGTAGCAAACTGTAGGGTCATTTAAGATGCTGACACTGCACCAGAACAGAGGCGAAAGAGTCTTCAAGAAGCTATCTCAGTCTATGGAAAACAAGTGCCAGGTCCCAAGGGAGGCAGCCAAACAAGAAAGTTTCAGTAATCATGATTTGCGTGTGCTCAATAAAAACCAAGTAAAAATGTAAAGCAATGGTAAAGCAAAGGCACATAAGAGGAGCAAATGTCTCAGAGAGAGGACACCCAAACACAAATGCTCCCCCACTTTTACTTCACTTCAGGAGCAACGTTGTGGAGAGTGTTGTGACAGGAACTCTGAGGACAAATGCATGTTGCCTCAGCTATATAAACTATGAGCTCCATGGACCTTTCCAACGAAAACCTTGCTTTTAAAAACTCCTTCTTGTGTACTATGTACAGTCAAACATACCTAAACACTCTAATTGTATTATGTCTTCCTAATAAACCCTCTGTATCATTATGAGTTACCTACCTGCCGAGAAGTAACAGACCCCTGTTTAATAAAGGTGCTAGAAGTCAGAGCTAGTTACCAGCTGCACTGTTCTCATTCTTAGAGCAGTGCTGTCCAGCAGAAACAGTGTGGACCAAGAGCAGCCACGTCACAAAAGGAAGAGAAACAGGTGAATTCACTGTGATAGTTTACTTAACCTAATAGACCTAAAATATCATTTTAACTTAGAGTAAGTATTCAATCACTGCATAGCCTGGGATGGTGACACACAGCTGTAGTCCCTGCTACATGGGAAGCAGAGGCAGGAGGAGTCCAAGAACTCAAGGCCAGACTGGACAGAATAATCTAGTAAGACACCAATTAAAAAAAAATCCGCAAGGTTTAACAATTATGAATGATCCTGTTTTTGAGAGAGCATTATGAGGTGCTGAGGAGTTGGCTCAATGGTTAGGTGAACTCGTTGCTCTTTCAGGGGGCCAAAGTTTGACTGTGAGCACCTCCACGGTGGTTCATAAGCTTCTGGAACTCCAGTTCAAAGTGATCTGATGCCATCTTCTGACTTCAACAGGCACTAAACATGCACGTGGGACACATACAAATATGCAGGTAAAATACTCACACGTAAAATACAATGAATAAATACATGAATAAATCTAATTTTATGTAAAGAGTATTAATAATACACCTTCAAAATCTAATGTGCATTTTCAGTTCTAGCATATCACAATTCAATCAGCCTCCTGTGCCTAGAAGTTAGGCAATCCAACTTTATAGACCTATACCATGCAGGCATTCCATCATTTCCTAAGAGCAGAAAGAGCTCACCTATTGATACAATTAATTTGGAGTTAAATATAATCTAAATGTTTTCTCAACTATTTCTTAAACAAGCAGATTTTCCTTATGTGCTAATATCATGCCAGATCCTTGAATTCTAAATGCCTAATGCATATAAATGGAAATGGTCAAACAACTTCAAGTTCCTTTACTAGAGTCCAAGAGTTTCACTAATTCCTAAGTTCTTATTTGTGTAATTATTACCACTAGAAGATGTAAAATATTACATAGTTATCAACTCTTAAAAGAAATACTGCAGATGCACCATTCCTCTTGTAGCCTAGAAGAATCTCAGAAACCCCCACAACCAGGGGGAAAATAAATGCACTCTGCCAATAAAATGTACACTGATCACCAGTATTTTTCATTAGAGAGGAGTTTTAGGAGATCACAGAGTAAAAATAGAAACTGACAAACATAAGACTGTGCCTAGAGACAGTAGTTGTGTGAGCTATCAAACTCAAAAGCATACCAGTATAATGCCTACTCTGTACGATCCTGTTCAGTATCTCAAAAATCAGCATCTTTAAATTGCAATTAATCTTATTTTTACCATTTCCTTTAAATTCATTTGAAATTCTTGCTATTATCAAACCAAGAATCAAAGACGCCTTTTCAAACTGTACTGGTCTGGGAGGTGCTTCAGCAGCTGTTGTGGAAAGGAGTCCTCCCACTGTGGTGCTAGAGGCCCCGTGTTAACGGCGGGAGCCGCCTAAAACACTATACGTTTACCAGGAAGTAGTTGGGAGAATGGTCTTCAAAGGCTGGAACTGTATTTCTAAAAAACACTCTCATCCTTTGAAGGCAGAACCTCTGAGGCTCACATTTCAGTTTAACCCAGATGCTAGTACAGTGGGAAAGGCCAGACTAGCTGACAAGAGCTTTGCAGCCTTGACTATGAAACATACCGAGATGTGGGAACAGACAAGCCACCTCTACAAGGCATTGGAATCCTTGAATTTAAGATCACTTTTATTTTCAAAACTATTTTCGACAATTTTTTTTAATGAGATTACTTTTTTTTTAAATGTATTTGAGGGCACTGCTTGGCCACTGAGGCCATGTGCCCACGGAGACAAGAAGAGGTTGTTAGGTTCTTTGGAACTGCAGTTACTGGCAGTTTTAAGCAACCATGTGGGTGCTAGAGACCAAACTGCAGACCTCTACAAGAGCATTAACTGTTCTTAATCACTGAGACATTTCTCCAACTCCATGATGGACAATTTTAATTGTCAATTTGACACAACCTAGAATCACCGGGAGAGGAATCTGAACAAAAGACTGTCTAGATTAGGTTGGCCTGCGGGCATGTATATGGAGGATTATACTGATTATATTAATTGAGGTGGGAGACTTACTCATCGTGGATGGCATCATTCTCTGGGCAGGATGAGGAGTAGAGAAAGCAAACTGAAGACTATACTATATGACATTAATTCACTGCTTTCTGCTCTTGGTTATGAATGTAATATGACCAGCTGCTTCAAGTTCCCACCTCCTTGACTTCCTCATAATGATGGACTGTAAAGCCTGGAATTGTGGGTTAAATAAACCCTTTCTTAAGTAACATTTGTCAAGATATTTTTATCACAGCAACAAGAAAGGAATCTAATTTAGTTACTGAGCACATTATGAACTGCAGAAGCAGCAACACCTAAATCAATAGCAGAAACCAAAGAAACCAATGTGACATTGGCAGCAAATGCAGATTTAGTGCTTCTATATTTAATAACCTGAAATTTCCCCAAGGACAGCCTGCCAAGAAAAAGGCCCAGCATCTCTGAATCCACCTGACCTTTGATCTGTCTTTATGGAGAGGCTGAGCGATAGCAAAGTAC
This sequence comes from Psammomys obesus, assembly GCF_907164565.1. NCBI lineage: Eukaryota > Metazoa > Chordata > Mammalia > Rodentia > Muridae > Psammomys > Psammomys obesus. The sequence continues at coordinate 9,839,666 of NW_026589732.1, read as the reverse complement.
TCTGGTCAGTAGTTTATACTTAGTGTAAATAAGCGAATCCGAGTTCCACAGGAAGTACTGAGAACTAAATTATAAAATTATGAAGAGGGCCAGGGGCTTCAGCCACTCTGCTCCAACAATGGGACTTGCAAAACCCAGAATGGAAATGACAGAACCACAGAAGAATCTGGAGTGGAACAGGACAGAAGACAAGTTACAAGTAATCAAAATATTTAAGATAAACTACAATCATCTCCAAAACGTACTTTAAAAAACCTTAAAGGTTTGTACAACCACTTTGTAAATCAATCTGGTACTTTCTCAGAAAACTGAGAATAGCCATCCCTCAAGACCCAGCTACACCCTTCCCGGACATACACCCAAAGATGCTCCATCATATAACAAGAACATTTGCTCAACCATGTTCATTGCAGCTTTATTTGTAATAGCCAGAAGCTGGAAACAACCTAGGTGTCCCTCAACCAAAGAATGGATAACGAAACTGTGGTACAATGGACTACTCAGCTACTAAACACAAGGAAATAAAAGTGGGCAAATGGATGGAACAAGAAAAGGTCATCCCGAGATAATAGAGACCCAGACAGACACACATGATGTGTACTCACTAGAAGCGGATTTTAGTCATGTACAGGATGGACATACTACAGTGCACAGACCCCAAGAAGATGAGCCCTATGTACAACACCTGAGGTTTCCTGGGCCATTAGTTAGGGGAGTGGGGGATATCTATGACACAGACAATGTTGTCTGCTTTTTAAGATCACTTCCCCCGATGGGACTTCCCTACCAGGCCACAGGAAAGAAGACAAAATAGACCTCATGTAAATACATGAGCTGGCGTGTCTGGGTAGAGGGGCTCCCCTATTCTGAGGAATAGCGGAGAGGGGATGCGGGAGGGAGGGTGGGACTGGGAGGAGAGGAGATGTAAACAATTAATTTTTAAAAATCCCTAAAGGATAATAATGTGAGCTGTCTTTGTAAACCTAACCTTACGTGGGGGTCAGACAAGAGTTTTCTCTAGGGTGACAGGATCCAAGGGAAGCTACGAATACAGAAATGGTGTGAGAATACTCAAGGACATATGCTAGGGAGAACAAGCTGAAGAGGTGTCAAAGCAGCAGGCTCTTCGTTTGTTTGCTTTTTTAAGTATTTTCTAAATACAACAGGCAACATGCCAGGGGAGATATAAATATATCCTGTATCCAAGTACCCCAGTTAATACCCCCAGAACTTCAAATTTCATCAATAGTTTTCATAATGAGAACACAGATTAACTGACAAGGCTGAGGTAGGAGGCAAAGCCTGATGTCGCCACAAACATGAAGACGCTGCAGAGCAGCAGGAGACCCAGAGCTTTCAGGCCTGAGCCTTTCCTCTCAGCCCCACGCCATTTTAATACACTTCCTACTTGAAAGTTCACTTGGGTGTCTCCAAGTCAACATATCACAATCTTCCCTCACTGACCCTTGGGCCATTTCATGTTCCAGATACTATTAAGGATTTTTGGATTTTGCAAGCCAAAATCCAAAAATTTCAGCTGTCATCATTTCCTCCCTTCTGATTTATTTATATTTGTCTCTGTAAGATTTTAATGCTCACTTTTCACAAACACAAGTTTCTGTGACTTACAGTCAAATGTACCGGTCCTTAAAAATGTGCACCTCTCGATTACCCTTTACACTCTTTTCCAGCTTGTAAAAGTCATCACCAGGAGTTCTACCTAAGTAAGACTCGACTGTATTTACATTTGAATTGACTGTCTTAAGAACAAACGAAATCCATAATATTTTGCTTAACTCAGTGTATTTATAAAATGAAAAGCTCTATCAAAATACTTTTCACTGGAAAAAATAAATAGAACAGACAATGGATCTACTCAAAGTACACATTTACTTTGGTAGAGTCAGAGTAGGGCAGCTCCTAACAGACATATTTGCCCTTGTTCACCCATAGCAGATCAGCTTCCAAGCCGTTTAACAATTTACTGAAATTTATGATGTTGATAGTGGGCTCATTCCACGGTAGCCGGCTCATTCCACGTCATCTTCTGCCAAGCTCTGAGCACTTAAAATTCTCTGACTAATGGTTGGAAGCTTGGTCAGAAGCATCTGGAACACCGGTGGCAGGAGCGTCTGCTGTAACACTTGCAGCAGCTGCTGAGGCTGTCCACACACAGCAATTGCGTTTGTCAGGCGGTCTACCCCCTTCTCGTAGTCTCCTTGTGCTAGTAACTCTTCACCAAGCTGTATCTCCTCAATGAAGAATTTCTGCACAGCTTCCGCATCTTTTAAGTCAGGTAACTTGGAAAGCCCAGCCTTTTCCTTAGCAAGCTTCTGTTTCTTTCTTCGTTCTCGAAGCCTGTTCTTGAAGTTGGGGTCACTCCGCCTTTTGCGGTCGAAGTAGATGCAGTACCCGATGAAGAGGGCACCGCACACGCCCGCGGCGATGGCACTGTTCCGGCCCACCATCTTCGCTTGGCTGCGGCGTGTGCGGCCCGCCGGGCAGCGGTTAGCTCCAAGCGATAGGAGCACGCCGGCGCTCGCGCCGCCAGCCTGACGGAAAAAAGCTCCCCTCTGCTCTATAACCTACACGTAGCCACCAAGTTCTACCACTTTTACATCCTAAATAGTTCTAGACAGTTACTAATTCTAAACAACCCCAGTACAAGTCATTATCATGTCTCAATCTATAGCAAAGCCCATACTCTAACAAAACTTTTCAACCATCCTCAGGTATGTTTTCTTCCCAATAATCAGTTTTTATTTTTCAATTAAAGTAATAAAGCAATAAGATACCACCACACTTCTCAGAGACTTCCCAGTGCTTCTTGTATGAAGTAAAAGACCCTGAAAACAACATATAAACCCTCCTGATCATAAATACAATTCTAAGGCATACACAATGTTGTTTAAACAGAGCTAATACGGTGAGTGCTGTGGTGTCTGTGCCAGTATCAAGTTTAGCAGCGAATGAAAGTTCATCCACACCATGGGAAATCCATTTGCACAAAAGGGTGCCTACAAGGATCCTGGATTCATGTCAGATCTCAAGCCTCCTGTTAACCTTCAAAACATTAATAGATACTGTGATAAATACCGACAGGCGAAGGCCATACAAATCATTCAGAGCTTATACAGATAACTATATTTTGTAATAAAGTTCTAAATAGGCTGGAAGACAGTCACTGACATATGCCAAGTATGCCAGGTCAAGACAAAACACACAGAGCACACTTCTCCAGAGGAGATGTGTACCTTAGCTGCCATGCTTGGTCATGCAGTGCAGTCAACAGAACAACTCAGAAGTCCATGCCATCAGAATCAAGCCTATCAGTTATTGACTGTGAATTCAGAATAACACAACTGCTAAGCCAACCAGAAAAAAAGAGTGTTTGATACACTTTGGCCTAACACAGCTGCCACTGTTCCCAGACTGGATCAACATAATCTGGGATGCACAGAGCCTAAAGCACTTTCCTCAAGGCAACACAACTTATGTTTATAAATCGGGATGAATTGTGAAACACAAGCATAATGAAGAGACCGGTCAAATGTACAGTAACACTTTCATACTGTCAAGAGCCAAGGCCATCTTAAGCTCTTTACATCTTCATTTAATCTTTTCAAGATTCTTATAAATGTGTCTGGACTCAGTGGTTAGGAACACTTGGCTGCTCTTTCAGAAGACGCAGTTCAGTTCTCAGGACCCATCCGACTGCTCAGAGATGGCTGTAACCTCAGTCTTAGGGAATCCACCACCCTCTTCTAGCCTCCTCTGGCATCAGACATGCATAAACAGCAAGATATACATGGAAACAAAACACCCATAAGGTAAGATAGTATTATCTTCATTTTCCAAAGAAGAAGCCAAGGCATAAGGAAGGTCAACTAGCTTGTCAAGAAACTCAGAATTAATGTTCCAGAGGCAGGATTCAGATGAAAGAAATTAACATTAACTACTATACTCTAATATCTGATATGGAAAAAATCAGAGGTTCATGAGGAAGAAACTGACACATCTAGGAGCATCAAAAACAAATATGAATCTGCTTCAAAACTAGAAAAAAAAAACCATGAAACTGACAAAGTAGAGTACAACACACAACCTACAGAGTCCCTTCTGTTTCACACATGACTGGTGAGCGCCAGCACTTTCAACCTAAAGGCAGCGCGTCACTGTGGCAGAAGTGATGGCCAGAGGAAACTGCTCACCACCATCACCAGGAAGCCAGAGAGCGAGCTGTCAAGGCTGGCATGAGCCCACTACGCTCAACACCACCCGCCTCTCCTCCTACAATGTCACCTGCTGGAGAATAGCCTTTTAGCACAGGGCTCTCAGCAGACTTCCGAGATTCAATCCATGGTCCCCCTACACGTCAAACATTTTGTAAACTGGAAGCTAAGATGCTGCCGCTCACCACTTCGAAATGGCATTGTCCTAACTCACGGCTCCAGCAACATCTGAGAACTCCAGTGCTGAGTCTTAATTTAGCTGCATCCAGTAGCAACAACAACAAAACTCTGCCAACTTATCTAGAGTCTACACAGTCCAACAAGCTCCTGACATGATGCGCATTAACTTCTTGTTTTTAGAACAAATGGCTTCAAACCATAAGTGAAACTCTAGCTTATATCATCAATCATCATCCATATGGCATGATTAAGAAATACTGAGCTGGAGAGATGGGTCAATAGTTAAGGGCATTGGCTGCTGTTCCAGAGGTCCTGAGTTCAATTCCCAGCAACCATATGGTGGCCCATGACCATCTATAATGGGATCTGATGTCCTCTTCTGGCATTTGGGTGTAATGCAGATGGAGCACTAATATACATAAATAAATAAATCTAAGAAAGAAAGAAAGACTGATTGACACATGGGCTTTCCCACCAGCAGCTCCTCAGACCAAGAGAATTCTGAGACAAATTCCACATTCATGTTTACAACAGTTAAGACATACAAAACTAGAATCACCATGAAAATCATTAGCGTACCTGCAATTTGAAGAGGCCAAACTACTTTTATATTCAAGTAAGTTATTATTTAGTAAAAAAAAAACCTCCAATGTCAGGACATTTTCTTAAATCATTATAAGGGTCTTCAACAATTTATGGCTGCAGAAAAATTTCAGAAATTAACTGGATTTAAGTCACACGCAGTCACAATTCAAATGCAGGCACTGTCTCAGGAGCGTCAGCTTTTACACTAGTGCAGGCTGTTGTCACCACTGGGGCTGGAAGAAATAATGCCAACGTTCCAGTAACGAAAGCAAAGGGACCAGTGAATCTAGCTGCTGCCCAAAACAGTGGTTCTTGTATCACTTCATACTTTGGTCCTCATTTAAATTAGGTAAAAAGAGCTGAAAATTAGAAAGCCTCCTCCAGTAGGTGAGTATAGCTATTGCAAATATTAACAGGAGTGGTGGGTCCAGGCATGATGCAAGAAAGTAAGAAAGGAGAACCAAGATGTCAGAAATCTGACAATCATAAAGTAACTAATTTGTGGGAAATTCAGTGAGCCACTGCGAGGTAGGGCTGGGCGTAAATATAACCTTGACTGAGCCAACGAGCAATTCTGGTCATCTAACTTATCAACTAGAAGAAAGCCTAAGACTAGTAAAAGAATTGGCAGGATGGAGCATGCCTTTCTCCCCTGAACTGAGGAAAACAGGGAGTCAGAGGAGGTCGTCTCCCATCTGGGAGGCAGGGAATGTAAGCGTGTGAGAGGCTAAAGAGATTTACTGGTGTCAGAGATGAGATGGATGAGCTGCATCCAACAACTCCTAGAGCACTGGAGGAGGGGCTAAGTAAGCAAAAGCACTGTTAAACACTGCTGAAAACAGCTTTCTGGTGAGCTTTCTTTGAGTCTTCATTGTAAATACCACATAAGGTTTTTTCTGTCATTGAGTTAAAACCCGGAGCATCTGTTCAAGCCCCTGAATAGCAGTACACAGCCTTCTCTTATGCCAGACATTCCTTCTCTGGCAAACGGCCAGACTGCCCTCATGGTAGCTTGGCTGCTTTGAATACTTTACAATTAATGCTCCAGCTGCAACTATCAATACATCTGACGCCAGAACTCCTGCTCCAGGAGACTTTACTCAAGTCTCAACCACTTCAGCCAACTTATGCTGGCCCTGGAGAGCTTTGTGCCAGGATAACAAACCTTGCTAAACTTAGATGACCCTGTAGCTCCTCTCACTCAAGATGGAGGAGAAGCACCTCCTCACTAACTGTGCAAAAGGTAGCTACTGGTGAAAATGGAAGCTGGTGTAATGACTGGCATACATCCCATCCTCCATTTGTATGCCACACCCTCCTCTTGGCTGTTTAACCAAGCTGTTCAGCTCACTGTTTAGCATCCTCCTATGCTACAAGTGTTGTATTACTAGGCCCAATACATTTTTCTTATCTACCAATGAATCCTTTTTCTTTCTTTTTTTCATTTTATTTTTATATTAATTACAGTTTATTCACTTTGTATCCCAGCTGTAGCCCCCTCCCAATCCTGCCTTCCCTCCCTCATCTCCTCCCATGCCCCTCCCCAAGTCCACTGATTGGGGAGGCCCTCTTCCCCTTCCCTCTGACCCTAACCTATCAGGTCTCATCAGGACTGATTGCACTGTCTTCCTTTGTGGCCTGGTCAGGCTGCTCCCCCCTCAGGTGGAGGTGATCAAAGAGCCAGCCACTGAGTTCATGTCAGAGACAGTCCCTGTTCCCCTTACTAGGAAACCCACTTGGGAGACTGAGCTGCCATGTGCTATATCTGTGCAGGGGTTCTAGAGGTTCTAGGTTATCTCCATGCATGGTCCTTGGTTGGAGTATCAGTACCAGAAAAAAAACCCTGGGCCCAGATTTGTTGGTTCTGTTGCTCTCCCTGTGGAGCTCCTATCCCCTCCAGGTCTATCTCCCCCTTCTTTATAAGATTCCCTGCACTCTGCCCGAAGTTTGGCTATGAATAGTCTCAGCATTTGCTTTGATACACTGCTGTGTAGTCTTTCAGAGGCCCTCTGTAGGAGGCTCCTGTCCTGTTTCCTGTTTTCTCCCTCTTCTGATGAATCTGAAGTAGAATGGGATGACATGGTAGCACGAAAAGTAACTAGCAGTGGAGGTGGAGTGGCTGCCACAACAGCAGCACAACCAAGAAGACAGTGAAAAGTCCTGACAGCAGCAGGAACGGAAGTGGCAGAAGAAACGGCAGTACATGATGAAGGGTGGCAGAAGTACAGAGAAGGCATAAAGGCAAGATGGTGGACAAGCCTGCAGGCACTGCTCTCTTTGGCATGCTTAAGAGTCTCTAAAGGCTGAGGGTCTTGACATGGCAGAACAAGAGTGAAAAACGCTCACCAGTAAGGGTTCTAACACCCAAAGCACCAGACCTGAGAAAGTGTCCGGTGCTGACTGCTGCTCTCACTAGCCATTGCTTAGAACTGAGGCTCTGCCTGCTCACGCCCTGGCAGTCAGAGCCCTGAGCAGTAAGCCTCTTACCTGAGCAAATACACCTAGATGGCTCTGGCTTGTAAGGCCTGGGGCTACATACCTTTAGTTTTCAAGTTTTGGAGCTCTAAGCTCCTGACTCTGTTGGCTCAGCCCATAAGCCATGGGCATAGACTAAGTACTTACCTACTCCACTTGGCCATCTGAGCAGAAGAGAAAATGCACTATTCTAACAAACAAAGCAGAGGTCAAGGAGGCACACAGAGAATGTCGATGGAGGCACTCAAGCACCACTGACGGTGACATCAACCTTCTGAAGCACAAATGGGCAATATATCTCAAGAATTTTAAGGAACTGGTAATTCCATTTCTCCAAATTTATGCCAAGCAGTTTATTAAGACTATAGGCAGAGGCTTGGCTACAATAATGTTCCTTTCAGTATTATTTATAATCTTAAAACCTGGGACCAACATCAACATCCAACAAAAGGCTAGCAATCAAGATTAATCGAGAATCACATCCATACAAAAACATTATTAAGTGTTGTAAATGGTAATAAATAATGAAAATGATCATTATATATTATAAAAAGGTAACTTAAAAAGCAATACAAGTAGTATGATACCTAATGTTTTACAGTCCTACTTGCATAAAAAGTTGATCAGCAAATCAAATGTTGAATGTGGTTATCTTCAAGGTACAGAATTACAGGTGATTTTACTTTCATTTATTCATAGCTAACATTTCCTGCAATACTCTTGTATTATTTATACTTATAATCTAGCAGAGGTGCACAGATTAGCTATGCTAACACTTTAAACACTATATTTAAAAATAAATATTATATATTAAAATTAATTCACTATCAGTCAACAGACATCAATACCTGAATGCTGAGCTGGGAAAACTACCTGAGGTGAAAGCAGTAACGGTTGCTGACAAGTCCACCTGCTTCAGAGTATGGTCAGTGTGGAATAGACTTCACTACAGCAAACATCCAATATGTGCTTGCTGCATGAATAATCCTATTTACACTCAGCCAAGCATTGCAAAGAAGCATTGTTAAAACTTTAAAAAAAAATCCTGTTTCATTATCTGATATTTAGAGACTGCCAAGTTCAATTAAAAAAGAAAGACACTTGTAGTGAGTAACGAGATTGTGAGCCTTCATATGGTTCATGTATATTGCACTTCATGGTCTACAGCTCTATTTGGAGAGGTAAGATTCCCACTGCACCCTCCAAAAAGAACAAGAAACAAGGGGCAGCAGATGCTTGTGCAGTACAGTGCTCTTACCTGGGGAGGCAAGGCAGAGCAGACTCCAGATGGTCCTCTAACTTATGTTCTATGCCACCTAGCAAACACTTCGCTACACTTGACAAGTCCCTAGTAACATTTTATTTGTCTTTAAGACTTATTTTCTTTTTAATTATGTGTATGTGGGGTGAGGGTGTGTGCGTAGTTGTGAGTCACCTGATATGGTATGGACACTTGGAATCAAACTCTGGTCCTCTTGGAGCAAGAGCAGGAAGTACTCTTACCTGCTGAACCATCTCTCCAGCCCCTCGCTGTTAGGACCTAACATTTTAAATTTTAATTACCATAATTGTTTCAGTATTTAGAAGCCAAGAATTCAGGCCTGAGGTGAGGTAATGAAAATGTGTGGACTACTGGAAAAATACCTGGTTTGAATCCAGACTGCCACTTGCTGGCTGTGTGACTCTGCGAATTATGAAAGAAATTTGCCAAGAGAATTCAAAGGAGTCCCCTACATGGAACTGTATGCACAATAACCAGTTTTCTTTCTTCTTCACTTTGCTTTCAAAACTTTACCTTTTTAAAATTGAAAACAAGTAACTATGGAACGCAGGTCAACTGGATAGCTATTTGGAAATGGAATGGATCTTTCAATAGCACAGCAAGTATCAGGCTATAAGAGGAAACAGATTAGGAAGACAAATGCAGATCTGCCCAGTCTAGTTTTAGCCTGTAGTATAAAGGAGACCTCCAAGTTCCGACCCAGGTAGGAAGAACCTTCAGAAACAGGAAAGCATTTAACAAAGCATGCTCTTTATGACACCCCTTCCTTTGTCCCGGCCTTCCCACCCTCATTGCTGTAACAAGCGCCTTTCCTAGAAATAGGAACCACTATGAATGTCAGTGATCGGTACCAAAAATTTAGCTTGCACTACCAAATTCAAAACAGAAGTGTGCAAAAAGTACAACTGTCTTAGTTGCTTCAGTGTTTTCTCTGAATGTGCACATTTCATCAGGTAACAAAACCTTCCAGATTTTATCTTAAAACCACTTAAGGACATATTCAAAAGGTCTGAGGTTCAAACAAAGCTACCTATCCATAACACATCCTGCTCACAGAAGTGTCCCAGAAACTCAATATAAACAAAACCCCTCTGTTCATTTCTAGGAGATAATACTGCTTCTGTATCCTACAGTACGCCTTACATACCCAGAGTAACTGCGTCTTCTTCCTCTACTCAGAGACAGCATCTGTTGCTAACAAAACACTGAAGTCGTTTCCACAGACAAAAACAAAACAAAACAAAAAAAACCGCTGGGGAAGCTGACCCATGTGCTGAGTGGCCAGCAGCAAGCTTCTGTACGATGTCCAGTTAATGTCTTTACCGTAGACTGCCAGACTCACAACTCTCAACTTTTTTCTATTAGGATTTAACAACCTTTTCTTGGAAACAGCAGCTGAATAACTGAAAGGTATACAAGTAGAAAACACACCTGAAAGAAGTCTAGACAGGATTTGAAAGGAAAAGCGTTATTTTGAGGTTGAGTTTATGAGATTAGCAAAAGCTAACAGATAACACTGTTAGGTGGTTTTCTTGAAATGAACACAGTCCTCATCACTCTTAAAGAGTGATTGTTTCTATTTTATAGACAGAATGGAGACTAATGGCAAATTATCCAAGCTATGATGGCCCATAAAGAATGACCAGAGAGCTGGCTCCTCTTAATAACTCAATTCATTCAAATCCCAATGCCTTCCTTGCAAATTACAGCATGTAACTACTTCCTTTATAGACTGAGGTACCATCTCTGCTACCATTTCAGTCTGAACATTCTATAACAGGAAGTAGTCTCTAAATCTCATGCTATGGGTGTACTACTGTCTTATGTAACAGGCAGGAACACCCAGCTTAGTTTATTACTATTTGAGGCAGGTGACTGATTCTACAGCAATTCATAAGAAAAGGAAGCTCAGACTGACAGCCTGAGTTACAAGCATGAGCACCAGATATTTGTTATAAGCTTTAGATCAAGTTCTCTTTTTTAGAAAGATTGTTTGATAGCTCCAACAAAATTCAACACACTTAATTCTATTAAGATATGTCAGCACCAATAAAAAGAACAGCTAATTCTTCACTACCTCTGGGGAAACTATATATGGTAGCCTGTGAGTGCACAAATACACTGTCTGAAATAAGAACAATCTGGTTCAAACCTCGGCTTACTGGCACACCACTGTAGAACTCATAACCTCAAACACTTGGTTCCCCTGGGCCCCCCAATAAGATGATCTACATCTTATTGTACATTAAAACACTTTTAGTATTTTTACCATGCACAGACTATTTTAGTACTAATTACTCACAAACTTTAAAATACTGTTTTCAAAATAGAATACTTTACCCAGTTTTAACCTCCCATACTATGTTCTTACTTCTACAGAAGAGATGATGAAGGAGACTGACAGGTGGCTGGCTCTGCACACACAGCTAGCAATCATACTGCGCCCTGCAACTCACCTTTCCATATTCCTGATTCACTTGTTCTTTCGTTTGACCTTTGCTAATAATATCCATTACAAAAAAAAGCGCCTTTTCTCTAATAAGCTGTGCAATGGTTTATAAGCTTAGGTAGAGAATGCTTTAAATTTACACTTATTCAAAATACACAAAACTTTTTAGACGTCCTACTAATATCTTTAAAAGATATTACAGTAATAGTTCTGGAAATAATAACTGGATATGCTCACATGGGTTTCAAGGCAAGCACACACAATGGAATCTTGTGCGTTTCTGTTAAATACTACAATAGTAAATGCTCAATGCAACCCATCATTTGTGCCCCACACCCTCAGCAAGAAGGTGAATCCAGGTAAAAACTGTAGTTGGTCTATAAGCCTTTCCGGCAGTTTCTATTCAATAATAATAGTAAAAAAGAATGACCTCTTAGATATGCCCTTGTTTTCCCTGCTGCATTATTAATAACACTCTTTTTTTCTTTCCTATAGCAGAGTATGTTGCAATTACATTATAATATAACAAAGTGGGCAGGGTGGCTTATTCTTTCTATACCGGGATTAGTAATGAATGTTAAAAATTCAATTGCAATTGTACTCTCCAAGTATTTTACTTAATCAAAAAGGCTACTCTGTAGATTTTCCTTAACTTGTTCCCAAAGTATTGAACATTCCAGAAGATCACTGGGTAACTGTGACCAGTTATACCAACAGGCGGACAAGGGTGGGGCAGCGGCCCTGACAACTGCCTTTTTCCTCAATTGGGCGAAACACTGAGATCTGCTTATAAATAAACCACCAGCAAGGCAGTGGGCAGCGGTACAAAGGAGATTCGGTCCCCGGACCTACAGGGCAGGGACTGTGCTAAAGAATCGGTGGAAGAAAAGGACACCAGTGTCGGGGCCAGCAGAGAGCCCACCACGCGAGGCTGAGCCACGGTCCTCACGCCTGCCGGGGAGGCACCCAGAGGAGGGACCCACCCTGGGAGCACGCTGCGGGGAGAAAGGGGCCTAGCGTCCGCAGAGGCCGGCGGGGACCCGGGCGCCGCTCGCGGTGTCCGCCCCGCAGTCCCCGCCCGGAGCCAAGCGCGGGGCAGAGGTCGCCCGGATGACGGGCGCGGCCCCCGCAGCCTTCGAGCACTCAGGTCCGACCGGGTCGGCTCCGGTGGGTCCCAGGCCCGGTCTCACCCTTCCCTTGCCGAGCCCCGCGCGCCCCCCCCCCCCCCCCCGCCCCCCCCCGCCGGCCCGGCTTACTTTCTGCGAGTCCATCGCGAGGGACCAAGCCCTCCGGGCCGACCCTGTCCCCGGAGCCGAGTGAGGAGCCGGAGGAGCCTTCGCCGCCCGCTACCTCGGCCGCCGCCCGGCTTGTCCGGTCCCGTCCCGCAGAGATCCCGCCCGTCCGCGCCCAACCCGTGCGCGCGCCGCCACCGAGCCGCGGTTGCCAGGGTGAAAGGGTGGCCCGCGGGAGGGCGGGGTGCAAGCGCGGCACGCATGCGCCTGCGCGCGCTGGCGCCCGCACCCGCGGAGGAGAGGATGGAGCGTTGCCTGTCCGCCTGCGCCTTCCTTCTGCAGCTGCCGTTTGCTTGCATCCCTTTTCCTGTGGCATAGCTGCGGGTCTTGCAAAGAGCTACTGGGCCCCCAGCAGCCGGGCCTGGGAGCGGGCTGTGCCCAGGATGTATCCCGCACCTACAGCATTTCTCCAGTTAGCCTTGGAGTGTAGGCCAGGCCCAGCTATCCAACCGGGATGAAGAATCATCGGAAATGTGGGGAAAGGTCTTCAGGGGTCGTGGTGGAAACCTGAAAGGGCCCCAGGACCAGGGTTAGGAGGAAGTTACAGAAACGTGGATATGGGTCTATTAGGGCTTTGTAGCTGGACACCTTGCTGCTTCGTAACCAAGCCTTTCTCCGTGATCCAGGGTCATCTCTGAAATGAAAGAGGGAATGCTGAGGACTGTACATATTAAATACTGTGTTTCTACTGCCCCGAACATAGTGCCTGACTAAAAGAGAGTGGGCAGCAAATTAGAATCTGCTCAGGACGGCCGGAGCAGGCAATGCAGACTTGAAAGCTTGGGAAGGTTTGAAAAGGTTCTCCAGAGAGACAGCCTTCATCTCCACTTAGATAACTCGAGAAAAACTCATGTGGGCGTTCACATATAAAGGAATGAAAGCGAACCGAGCATAGAGTATCAGGTTCCGGTTCTGCAGTTGTACGCAAATCGTCAGTGCGAAGGCCTGCTTCAAAGAGCTTACAGTCTAATGCGGAAAAAGACAATAAGAATCCATGAGGCTGGCTGGTAGAATAAGTTTGTTAAGAGAATGGGGGGGGGTGGGGCAGTGGTTAAAGCTCTTGTACCGAAAGAGTGAGGACCAGAATTTGTATAGCCGGAACGTAGAACCCACATAAAAGCCAAGTGACTACTGACACATGGGTGCCCCACTCATGTGAATGGAATACATTCACTCGCAGCACGCATATACACATGGAAAAAAATAACAGGAGAAAATGACATGAGACATTTTAAATGGAAGAAATAAAGTAAACAAGTAAATTTCATGGAGTTAACGTACTCGGAATAAATAGGATTCAATTTTCTGACATTACTCAGGAATGGCATGGGTAAGAGTTATGAAAGGGTCTGAGGAAGACTTATCTAGTCAGAAAGACAGTAAAAACCAAGGCCTTGAAAAGGCATGAGCTGTTTTGAGGAATCGTTCTTACATCACAATGAATTAGCTACGTCTTTATCAGTCTTTTTTTTTCTTTTTTAAATTTTTTTATTTTTTATTTTAATTACAGTTTATTCACTTTGTATCCAAGCTGTAGACTCCCATTCCCTCCCAATCCCACCCTCCATCCCTCATCTCCTCCTCCCCTTCCATCTGACCCTAGCCTATCAGGTTTCATCAGGACTGGTTGCATTGTCTTCCTCTGTGGCCTGGCAAGGCTGCTCCCCACACAGGGGAAGGTAATCAAAGAGCCGGCCACTGAGTTCATGTCAGAGACAGTCTCTGTTCCCCTTACTAGAAATCCACTTGAAGACTGAGCTGCCATGGGCTACATCTGAGGAGGGTTTCTAGGTTTTATCCATGAATGGTCCTTAGTTGGAGTATCAGTCTCAGAAAAGACCCCTGGGCCCAGTTCTGTTGTTCTCCTTCTGGAGCTCCTGTCTCTTCCAGGTCTTTCTATCTCCCCCTTCTTTCCTAAGATTCCTTGCACTCTGCCCAAAGTTTAGTTATGAGTCTCAGCATCTGCTTTGATACACTGCTAGGAAGAGTCTTTTAGAGGCCCTCTGTGGTAGGCTCCTGTCCTGTTCCCTGTTTTCTCCTTCCAATGTCCATCCCGTTTGTCTTTCTGAGTGAGGATTGACCCTCTTATCCAGGGTCCTCCTTCTTGCTTAGCTTCTTTAGATGTACAGATTCTAGTATGTTTATCCCATATTATATGTCTAATATCCACTTATGAGTAAATATATACCCTGTGTCTCTCTGCTTCTGGAATACCTCACTCAGGATGATCTTTTCTAGTTCCCACCATTTGCCTGCAAATTTCATGATTTCCTTGTTTTTAATTACTGAGTAATACTCCATTGTATAAATGTACCACAATTTCTGTATGCATTCCTCAACTGAGGGACAACGGGGTTGTTTCCAGCTTCTGGCTATTACAAATAAAGCTGCTACGAACATGGTTGAGCAAATGTTCTTGTTTCGTACTTGAGCATATTTTGGATATGCTAGGAGTGGTATAGCTGGATCTTGAGGAATCAGTATTCCTAATTGTCTGAGAAAGTGCCAGATTGATTTTCAAAGTGGTTGTACAAGTTTACATTCCTACCAACAATGGAGGAGTATTCTTTCTCCACATCCTCTCCAGCATGTGTTGTCACTTGAGTTTTTGGTCTTAGCCATTTTGATGGGTGTGAGGTGAAATCTCAGCGTCGTTTTGATTTGTATTTCCCTGATGACTAAGGACATGGAGCATTTCTTTTAAGTGTTTCTCTGCAATTCGGTATTCCTCAATTGAGAATTCTCTGTTTAGCTCTGTGCCCCATTTTTAAATTGGGATTACTTGATTTGTTGCTTTTTAACTTCTTTAGTTCTTTATATATTCTGGATATTTGCCCTTTGTCAGATATAGGATTGGTGAAGACCCTTTCCCAGTCTGTAGGCTGTCGTTTTTGTTCTGACGAAAGTGTCCTATCAGAGTCTTTGTAAAGACCAAAACTTTTACCATCTTGTGTCCCCACTGAGCACAGGACAGGCCACACACTGTGCACCCAATAGACCCTTTTTTAACTGGACAGAGATGCAATGAATGGGATAAGAGGTAGAAAGGGAAACAATGATTTAGTTGAGGCTAGGTAGACTGAGGGGAGCTTACGCCTAGCTTTAACTCCTGCCAGCTGAAAGGAGGTTTAGTGTGCAGTCCTTCAGAGAAGCCCCTTTGGCATCAAGGGAAGGGAATCTACTATCCAGATTACATGAGAAGTGACAGAAGCCAGATATCCACTAACCCAGTGCGGGTGGCTCCAAGGAGTGAGCTCACCATTGAAGCTGAGTCATTTTCTCTGGGAGAGAAATGCAGCCAGCAGCAGGACATCAGAGGTCAAAATGCTGCCCTTGGTTGACACCATGGACCCATAACCAAGGGAAGGAAAGAGCATTTGGTCTCATCTCCAAAGCCTCACCTCACTTGCACCAGAGGGAAGCTCCAAGGCCCCTTTTGAGTGTCAAGCACTACCACAGGAGGAAGAAAGAGGGTTTGAGAGACAGAGTCCCCCAGAAATATGATCAGCAGACTGCCACAGAGCCACACCCTGGAAGCTCATTTCTGGCTCCTTGTCCCAGTTTCTCTAGCTCTTTTCCTTCAGGCCAGCCAAGCAGCCTGTGGATTTGGACAACAGCTGTACCCCATATGACTTCTGGCCTCAGCAGATCTCTGGCTCTGGCTTGTCTGGCTTCCCAGCACAGCTCATCCAAGGCTGTTTGCTAACTTCATTCTCAGTGCCAGTTCCTTTGGGCTGCGATCTGTGTCCCTCTAGTTTCGATACCCCTCTCGCTACAGTCCCTCATCAAGCTGCCAGCAGGTCTACAAACCCACTCACTGAGCCTCTGGGCTACAGGCAAGTCCTTGCCTTTCGTGCACTTTCCTCTGCATACCAAATCAGGTTAGGAAATAGTTTAAAGTAGCATTATTTTAGAGCAGTTGTTCTTAAACTTGATGCCAGGTCTGACCTCATCATCATCTGATAACTTCTTAGAAATGCAAGTTCTCAGGCCTGCTCCTCAGGACCGATGAAACAGAAACTCCAGGGTCAGGTCTAGTAATCCCTTTTAACCAGTTTTCCAGATGGCTATAATGCATACTGATACCTGGGAACCACTGATTTCAGAGGGAAGAATATTGCTCTTTAAAAGGGGTCAGATCACCTAGGACTGGAGTTACAGACAGTTGTAAGCTGCCACGTGGCTGCTGGGAACTGAACCGAGGCCCTGTGGAAGAACAGCCAATGCTCTTAACTGCTGAGCCGTCTCTCCAATTCCCCCTGCCCTGACCCCTTTTTTGACCCCCAAGGGTACCAGGCACTCATGTGAAGATGAGTTTGCATACAAGTAGGCAAAACACTTATACATACAGAAATTTTAAAGTTTTTAAAGTAAAAGGGAGGGGCTGGTGAGATAGCTTAGTCTGTAGAGGGCTTGCCACCCAAACATAAGGACATAAGCTTGATTCCCAGCACCCACATAAAAAATGTCAGTTGTGGTGGCATGCCTGCCATCCCAGTGCTTGGGAGGTAGAGATAAGAGGCTATCAGGCTCTCACTGGTAGCCAGCCCAGCCTGATCAGCACGCTCCAGAGTTAGTAAGTGACCTTGTCTCAGATCTCAAGTGAAGAAGCCTGCTATCAACCTTTAGTGTCAACAGGCATGTGTACGCACACACACAGGTACCTGTTGTACCTGTGCGTGCATGTCACATACAAACAGGATACACACACATAAGAGAAAAAAAGAGACAACAGAGGAGTAACAACATACATTGTTTCCACACTTAGGTTTGCCCTACTGAGATGCTTATTTAGTCACGGTTACCTGACTGAAGTTTCTGGCTTTCCCTGAACTGCTTGCTTTCTGGCGAAACCCTGGGTCAGGATCACCTCATGGTTGGCACTGCTAATGTCCAGCAAAACCAGGCTCTCCCTCTTCTCTGAGAGATGTTAGGTGCTCTATGCAAGCCTGAGCTCCCTCATGAATCCCTTCCTTTCTTTCCATGTCTCTAACAACCTTCCCCTTTGAGGATCAGCCCAGCTGGGTCTACAAGCACCCTCAGCTAGCTACACTTGAATCCTGACACTGCTGCTTGCCAGCTCTGCAGCCATCAGTAAGCCTGTCTTTTCACTAAGGTTCTATTTCCTAGTGCACAGCATAGTGGCCATGACTTCCTTTTTGTGTTTAGTGGGGATTGAAGGAGGCTATGTATGGAAAATGCCTGGCTTAACAGGCTTATAACAGGTGGTGGCTGCTGTTATTATTACTAACAGGACACATAACACGTCCTCCAGGGCAACTCTTGCATAGTTATTTCTCCACTTGAGTCTTAAAGTCTCAGAAAATCTGTCCCCACTCCATCTCCCATGTTCTCTGCTATGCCTGGTTTTCCTGTTACCTATCACTAGTCAGGTGCTGCCCTTAGTTGAAGCCCAAAATGTTCACCCATCACTCCCTGACCAAACATGACCTAGGTTTTCATTTTACAACCCAGCTGGGTGAGACTTAGCTCCTAAGTCTCCATTCCTTCAGCTGTGAAGCCGGGCTCATAGCGGATTAAATGAAATAATCCAGGTCAAGTGATTAGCTGTGTCTGACATGTGATAAACATCCAAAAAGCATTTGTGCTTAGTATTGCTTCTCAACCATAGACACCTAATTTTGTGCTTCCCGGGCCCTTCTGATTAAAATCCAGATTCACCCCCTAAGCCATGGAAGCCCTAAGCACTTATTACATGACAGCAGCTCCTACCAAGGGAAGGTTGGTTATCCTCTGGAGGAGGTTGGTGGGGAGGCTGAGCAGTGGGATGGCCTAGCGCACAATTTGAGACCTCTAAGCCACATAGGAAGCAGCAGACACAAAGAACACCATGAGAGAAGCACAATTCAAGTGCCAGATCATAGCTAGCCTAAAAGGGAAAACATGGCAGGCATGGGTAGAGTCATTGACTCTGTCTTCTCCGGTCTGGTACACAGTGTCTCACCAGTAGAATCCGCCCCAGCTTCTGGAAACTGTAGCAAGACAGGTTTCCATGCAACAAAAATGTATATTGAGTCCCCCAGATATTTGCTGATTGGATTTGAGACCTGCTCCACAGAAGGGAATTCATACCTGTTAGCATAAACCTGCTTTATGGCTGGAGAGACCATCGGCCATAAGGCAGTGGTTCTCAACCTTCCTAATACTGTGACCCTTTAACACGGTTCCTTGTGTTGTGGTGACCCCCAACCATAAAATTATTTTTGTTGCTACTTCACAACTGTAATTTCGCTACTGTTACAAACCATAATGTAAGTATCTGCGTTTTCTGATAGTCTTAGGCAACCCCAGTGAAAAGGTCCACTTCTTTTGTGATTGAACCTTGGAGGTTTGACACCCAAAGGGTTCTGACCCACAGGCCGAGAACCACTGGCCCAAGGAGAACCCTGCTATTGTTGTTTTGCTAGCCAGGTACGTTGTCAAACTGCCTTCTGGTGATTTATGTTTATCCCCATGGAGCAGTGCTGCTCTCAACATCAGCCAAAGACATTTCCTTGTGCGGTGGCAGCAGTCAGTGCAGAGGTATAACTAGTCAGAGCGCTGAGGAGAAGTACCTGCTGAGGACTCAGCCCTGAGAGGGACATCTGCATCAACCTCCTCCCAGCCCAGGGAACCTTGCGGAAGAGGAACAGAAAGGATGTGAGAGCTGGAGGATGCTGTTTTCTGAAACACAACATGGCTATTGCCCTCATGAGCTCACAGCAGCTAGTTATCTGTACAAGATCAAGCCAGCCAATGATGCCAGCATGGACTGGAGAGGGGCACAGGAGCCTGCACTCCTAGCTGAGGAGCTATCGGGAATTGGGAGAGGAGGAGTCATGTTTCCTCAGGGGAGTGGCCTCTGGTAGGTTGTCATGTGCATGCAGACATCAATAATTGGACTTACTGGGTTATTTAAAACACACACACACACATACACACACGTCAATGTGGGAGAGACATATGTAGAGGATGCCCGAGGAGATTTCGGGAGGGGGAGAGGGATTTGGGGATAATCAATATGTATTGTATATGTATATACAATTACAAAATAAATAAATACATAATAAAAATAAGAGTCACAGAGATCTGGAATGGACTATTTGGTAGGAAGAGTCCCACCAATGCCAATATCCAAGCAGAGGCGGGGCATTTGCTTAGCAGATCTGTCGTGAGGGGATCCAGGCACTGGAAGTGTGCCTGCTAGAGAAAACATTGTTAACCCCGAGTTCCATCATTCTGCAAAACTACAGGCGAATAACAACTTATTCCCTCTCTGACTGGACTCTGTAAATGTACTTATCTTCAAAACGTCCTCCCAATTTGTTCTTCTTAGCCCCACCACAGCCCCCCATCAAGTACACTGCAAGCGACCCTTCCACCTCCTAAGGGAGAGATTACTATCTTAAAAGCTCTATTTAGATGTTTCTGTGTCACAGTGCTTCCTCCATGTGCACTGGCCTACTTCAGATTAGGTCCTGGAGATAAAGCCTGGAAGGCACAACTGTTTCCAGTGTGCCCTGCCCAGGCCCTAGACAGGCTTCTTGACTCATGTTCAGAGAATGACTTTGAACAAAGTGAATTACCTTCCCATCCATCTCTTCATGAAAGGAAATACCCTCAGGATGCTGGTCCCCAGCCAGTTCTCCCCAGCACAAAGGAAAGGCTCACTGCTGTCAGTAACAGCATTGCTATGTTCCCTTTTCCCGCTGCAGATACTCTGAAATGACACGAGCCAGGTAAAGCCTAGGGACTTAAAAGTGCTACAGTACACAACCGATTGTGCATGTAGGTTAATCAACCGAACTCCACTGTCCTACTACTGCAAACAAATCCCAGCTTGCAAGCACTAGCTGCGTGGCCAGAATAATTTCTCATCCTCTTTATACCACCATTTTCTCATTTGTAGAATGAATGTATTACCAGCATCTCCTTGATAGGTAAAGTGTTTAGAATAATGCTTACTGCATAGGAAATTCGTAATGCTCATTACTTGCATATGATTGTATCCTAAAATAAGCCGTTTTCCTAAGTACAACCCCGGAGTCTGTGAGTCCTTTGCTACTGCAGGGCTGCAGCTATCAGGTTAGAAGGATATCAGGTTAGAAGGATGCAGCCTTGTTGGAAAAACAACACTCCTGACATGTCCTTCTCACTCTGAAGGTTGATGCATACTTTTCCATGACAGAACAATTGAATGGGAAAGAATGAGAGAGGCTTGGAAGGTGGGATATGGCAGGGAATAATAATTTTTGACTTGAAAATATAGTGCATCACACTCCATTGAATGGGCTACACCATGACCTACCAGCAGACAGGAAGGGAAAATAGGATCCTGACTATGCCAAGGACACAGCCTAAGCAGAGTAGGAAATAGTGAAAAAACAATGCCAAGAAAGAGATATAGGACATGAACCAGGGACTAAAAAGAGAATCTTTAATGCTTCAACATTGGAGAAGGGTTAGGAAAACTTTAGAATGTGCAGAAGGTGGAATATTCTTCAGCCATGAAAGCTTCTCTGTAAAAAAGAATACCTAAACAATGAGAAAGAAAGCATACGCAACATATTTTTTAAATAGCTGGATTTTCCTAAATCAATTAAATAACACCTATAGAAAAGTAATTAATACATCTGTTTCTTTTGGCTCAGGAAAAGCAGTATTGTATATGACAGCCAACCCTATTAGGAAATACAACACTGTTATGGGCTGAATACTTATGTTCTGCCTCAGTAATTTGTTAAAAATCCTACTCCCCAAAATGATGATATTAGGAGTTGGTGCATTTGGTCTGTGACTAGGTCATGAAGGCAGGAGCTTTCATAAGTGAGATTGAAAAAAGAAAGGAAGGAAGGAAGGAAGGAAAGAAGGAAGGAAGGAAGAAAGAAGAGCGAGAGAAAGAAAGAAAGGAGGAAAGAAAGGAAGGAAGAAGAAAAAAGAGAAGGAAGAGGACCCAGACAGACCCTTTGTTCTTTCTAACATGTGAGGGTATGTGAGAAGATGGCGGTCTATGAACCAGAAAACAGTCTCAACCAGACGCTGAAGCGACTGCCAGCTCCCTGCGCTTGCATTTCCTAGTGTTACAAACTGGGAAAACTGTTTCCGTTGGTTGTGCTCTGCACAGCCTATGATATGTGACTAAGGCTGCCTGAACAGACTAAGAGCAATACCTACAAGTATTATGCATCTTCTTTTCTGCTTTCATGAACATGAATCAAAGCTAAATAAGTTAGCTTTGAAATGTGCATTCAAATTCAGCATAGTTTCCTCATGGCTTAAGAACAAAAGCAGATGGGAGGAGAGATTACTAGAGATCGGATTGTCTTGCTTTCTGAACTCAGGGTGTTGGGACTGGAGTATGCTGTGTGTTGGAAGCCACTTGTGAGACTGTGAACACTTATTTTAGGACCAACTTTGGCAAGAGGACTAGGAAGGACACGACTGGGAGGATTCTGTGGTGAGGAGTCCCCTGGGGTTCCAGAGACCGAGTTCTCACCCTCCTGACCCCTGACTATCTTTCACTAGTTGTATCAGTACAGCCCAACAATCCCTGCCCAGAACTACTGTATAGCGTCATTAGAACACAGTGATTACGTCACCATTATCAAGCTTTAACTTGTCAAAGGAAAATGTAATAAAGATGTAATAAAAATGTAATAAAGTCTTAAAGAAAACTGTGGGCTTCCTTCCAAAGTCTTCTAAACCAGGGGTCGCAAACTTTCCTTCGAGGGTCATATCATCAACACTTTAGGCACTGAGAATAAATAGTGTCTTTGATAAACTTACGCCACTCTGCCATTTCAGAAAGGAGTCACAGACAATATATAAAGGATGTGGTTGTGTTCCCATAAAACTTTATTTACAAAAATAGGTGGAGACAGGCAGATTGGAGCCACGGGCCATAGACAAACAGTGTTATTTTGCTTAGAAAATAATTCTGTGATTCTTCTGTGCTTCTAAAATGCTCGCCCAAGCCATTTCTCATGCACATGCACCCCCTTCCCCATCCCAATTTAAAACTGGGAGTGATATCCATAGGGGTCTATATGGTAGTTACCTCTGCAGCAATTATGAGCAAAGCACAGTGTTCTGGTGGAGGGACTCCGGAGATGGAATCCTGATCTTATCAATAGAGTGATCTTACCCACAACACATGATCTCTCAGCGCATCTCATTTCCTCATGGTCAAAACGTCAACAATGCACACAAACCTACAGGGCTTCTTGAGGATTCAGGATTAGGCAGGGCAGCCATCCTAACGCTTAGCATGCGGCAGACCCTTAGTAGTTGCAGTTATTAGCCCGTATAGACGCTATAAATAGCAGAGCCAGAGAGGACAAAGCCAGGCTGAACGCAGAGAATTCCCCCGTGAGTCCTGACTTCAGGCTGGCACTCACTAGATGAGAAGCAGGGCTTGTCTCTTAAACATTACAAGGCCCAAAGAGAAAGCAACATGAAGTTTGAAGATGCAGCCGAAAGGCAGATTACTATCCAATGCTTCTGATTAATCATTAATGAGCTGCTCCCACTGCAGCAAATCCATTTGTCTGTTCGTGGTTGGAGAACCTTCTCGATCGCTGTCATTGAAGTAATAAGATCCGGTCTTTCTCACGTACTCAACAGCTGGTGAGTGGGAGATCCTCATGTAAACAGCCTCCTCTGAGTCTGTTCTCGTCTCCAGAGACAGGTCACCTTTTCCTGAGCTGTAAAGTAAACACATCAAGGAAATGAGTGTTTCTTTACTTGGAGAAGGAAATACAAGAAGAAGCAATCAATAACCCAAGACAAATAATGTGGGATAATCTTTAGATGTTATGAACTACTAAAGAGGCTAAACATAATCACATAGGAGACAATAAATAAAATGAATGACTGCAACAGCCTGCGTCCAAATTCTAATTGTACACCTTATCAGCTGTGGTTTATGAGCGAGCTACTTAACCTCTGTGTCTGTGTTTCCCTAAGGAAAATAAGACATGGTAAGGTCCTTCAAGGTTAAAGTTGTTGTGTTAGTTGTCAGCGTGACAGGCTCTCAGATCACCTGGGAAACAATTTTCAGGCACACCTGGGAGGGATTATTTCACCCCGGGTATGCTTCATACGGTGAGGAAGCACACTGAGTGAGTTCATTCAAGTGGGAGACCACACTAAAAGCGGATGGCATCCCTCCTTCCTCCTGAGCCCTGCAACTGTATAAAAGTGAGAAAGCTAGCTGCGCAGAATCATTCATCCCCTCTCTGCTTCCTGTCTGCGGATACAATGTGAGCAATCACAATGGCCTAGACCCTGCACTATGAGCCAAAAACCAACCAACCAAAAAACACCCAGCATATCCCTTAGGTTGTTTTTGTCAGGGTATTTTATCACAGCAACAGAAACAGATGTTGCTATTGTGAGGATTAAACACAAGAATATAGGGGCTGGGGAGATAGCTGTTGTCCAAAGGACTGTGTTCAATTCCCAGTGCCCACATGGCCGTTCACAATTGTCTGTAGCTCCAGTTTTAGGTTATCTGACAACTTTGCATATACATACATGCAGGCAGAACACTAATGGACATAAAATAAAAAAGAATTATTTTTTAAAAACTTTTTTAAATGAGGTTGAAGAGCTAGGTCAGAGGTTAAGAGTACTGACTAGCAGAGGGAGCCAAGATGGCGCCTTGTATCTCACATGGTTTCTGGGTAGCAGGACCTCAGTAACGGAGGGAGTGAAAGACCTGTACTGCAGACCCCAAAACACCTATGTCTGTGCTTCCCAGGTGAGAGGAGAGCCAACAGGTGCTGGGAGTTAGCGGTTCTAACCTCTGGCCACGGAGCTACTCCAGCTGTCCCAGGGAACCGGGTTCCAGCCTCTGGCCACCTGACTTCTGGGATCCAGGAAAATGGCCCCAGCCCCTAGTCCACAGCTGGACCGGTCTTCCTGAGGAAACTGGCCAGACATCAGGAGTTTACAGGATCTCCCTCTAAGATGGCAATGACAATCGCACAGTGTCCATGCAGATTGAGCGCAGAGACCATGGAGTGAGGGAGCCAGTGCTAGGACCGCTGACTCTCGGAGTTGCCCCAGTGAGAGGAGGACTCCTGGGTTATTGAGAAAACCTGCAGGTTCTCAGGATCATACAAGCTAGGCACTCCCACTCCAATCCCCTGCCTGTGGGGCCATCTGGGACACAGCCAACTGAGAACTGTGGGCTATTTCCTGCTATCCAGCAGTCAGTCCACAACCACACCCACCATCCTGAGGAGGGAGGAGGGCTGCTCTAGGAATATCCAGCCTCCTGTCCAAGGCTCATCCCACACCCCTGAGAAATCCAGCAGGTGCCAGAAACAGCCAGATGGCTAACGGCCAGTGTAAGGACACAACCAACAAAAACCAGGGCAATATGCTACCCTCAGAATCCAGTTCTCTTACCGCAAGCCCTGGATACCCTAACACGACAGAAACACAAAAACTTCAACCCGAATTTACCCTGCCTACAAGATGCGCAGGGATAAAGATAGCGCAGAGATTGAGGGAACGTCAAGCCTGAAACTCAAATAAAAATACGGCTTTTTCAAGCCTGTAATTCAGTGAGCAGAGGGACAGACCAGACCACGAGTGTGGCCGTGCTGCCCTGGAGTCCCTCCGACAGCGAATGCGCAAATCAGCTGAAAAGAAGAAGGCCACTGCGGTGCTGAGAGGCATGACCTTACCCTTAGGAAATACACACTGAAGAATGGAGAATGGAAAGGCCTAGAGGTAGGCACAAGTTATTCAGAAAACACATGTATGCGGTGGTGGTGGTGGTCTGTGTGTTTTGTAGTGCGCACGTGTTGTGGTGTGTGTGACGTATGAGTGTATGGAGTATGAGGTGTATGTAGGGGATGTATGGGTTGTGGTTTGTGTGTGCGTGTCGTCTGTGTGAGGCTGTGGTGTGTGTAAGGGTAGACATAAGGAAGAATAAAGAGCGACCCTGCAGGTGGAGTAATGGTTCAAGCAGGCACAGGAAGTCTGACAATGTGGAACATGGTGTTTTGTGTAGCATTCTTACTCTTACAGCCTCTCCCTAGATGTTTGAAATAATTTCTGGGGGTATTTAGGACTGGGCATGTGATTCTGTTAGATTGCTGGCCTACCATATTCGAGAAATGGAGTTCTATCCGTAGTGCTGGGGGGAGAGAAGTCTTAAAATCCATTAGCACAGCTCAGTGAAAGAGACCTAACGAAGAATTGTGTGCTGGGCTTGACTCTTGAGCAAGTACAGGGCTAACTCAGGACAAGCAGAAATGCTAAGTCCTGACCACAATATGCAGGGATGTAGAAGGAACCTCATCTGAATTGTATGAGTGCACCACCTGTCAATTAAAAAAAACCAGGGCCTATGGCTGAGGCAGGAAATAGGTGGGACTTCAGAACAGCAGAAGGGATTCTGGAAGAGAGCCAGGCACATGGGATTCAGCCGGCAAGATGTGAGACCCTCAGAGGGTGTCCGAGCTCAGGTAATCAGCTTCGTGGCAGAATGTAGATTAGAATAACGGGTTATTTTAAGTTATGAGCTAGTCAGAGAAGAGCCTAGCTATATGGCCTAGGTATTTGTAAAATAATAATTGAGTCTCATGAGTTGTTATTCCAGGAGTTTAGGGCAGGAGATTAAACCTCCTCCTACAACACAGGGAGGCTGGGCTTGAAACAAGAAGATAGAAAGTAACTTTGAGATCCAGCCAGCTAATGGTGTCAAAGATTTCCAGATGCCTCCCTCTCTGCAGCAGGCTCGGCAGCTCACCTGGTCCTAAACCAGGCAGAAAGCACTGAGAGCAGCACCGCTTACTCACTCCAGAGGTTCAGTCTGAGATGTTAGCCTCACGCGCCTGTCTCAGATTTCTTCCCAATTTCAATGTATTTGGTGAGTGGAAAAATCGAATAAACACCCGGAGCACTGCTTTTATGACCCCAGTTACTCTCCTAAGAAATCCCAAGGCTCCTTGTGTCCTCCAGCACCTCCTCTAAACTTCGCTGTTCGTCAGCTCCGTGCTTGTGGTCTTACACACTGAGACACACAGCCTCAGCTTTCACGATCTTTCCCCTGCGGCTGAAAGTCATGCCTCCTATAATTAGACTGACACCCAATACCTCTGATGCTTACTTAAGGTCACATAGCACAAGCAGTAGGCTTAGCTAAACTCGTGATTTGTCTGAGACTAAGGAAAATCTGTTTTACTACTATTTTTATTTTAAACCTGTATTTTAGACTACTTTTAAGTATATATAAAGGAAACTTATAAAAGTAATGTGGTGTTCTCATTACCTCTGAACTAACTTCCCCCACTGTCACATCTCAGAACTCTGTGGTACATTTGTCACAACTCCTGAGCCAGCACTGGTAGACAGCCACTAACTGCACGTCATACCTTATTTAGATTCATTCATTTTCTGAATGTCCTTTCTGTTCCAAGAGACCATCCGGGAAACTATATTAGATACAGCTTCCCTTCTGTATATTTAAAGTACTCAAAAAGCCAAATGCCACCCTTAAAAATACTGTATAATCTGATCATGATCTGATGACACTTTGATGCTATCTATCGATCTATCTATCTTGAGATAGGGATTTGCTAGGTAGCCCAGGTTGCCCATGAATGCACTATTTAGCCTAGGTTGGCCACTAACTCTTGCTCTTCCTTCAATTGTTTTTAAAACTAGGAATTTGAAAGAAAATAAGGGGAGAGGGAAATACATGGAAGCGTTTGGGTTTAGAGAGAGTAAAACAAACAGGAAATGATTATAATCTCAAAAGAAAAAAATCTGGGCACACTGGTATATACCTTTAACCACAACACTGGAGAGGCAGGAAGGCCAAGAATTGGAGGCCAAAAGGGGTCCCATGGACTCTCACAAACAGTACAGGCTATTGACAAGGCTATTGGTTACTGTGGTGGTCTGAATAGGTGTGGCTCCCATGGACTCATGTGTCTGAATGTTTGGCCCATGGGGAGTGGCACTATTAGGAGGAGTGGCACTATTAGGAGGCGTGGCCAAGTTGGAGTAGGTGTGGCCTTGTTGGAGGAAGTATGTCACTGTGGGAGCTGGCTGTGAGGTCTCCTGTGCTCAAGTTCCTTGCCCAGTGTGAAATCCAGTCCCATTCTGCTACCTTCAGAGCAAGATGGAGAACTCTTGGCTTCTCCAACACCAAGACGGCCAGCACTATGCCATGTTTCCCGCCATGACATTAATGCACTAAACCCCTGAAAATGTAAAACAGCCCCAATTAAGAGTGATGGTAAGGCCTTACTGCTGAAGACCACACTCACTTATATCATCAAATACGGAAAATCAAGCTGATTCCAAGTTAGAAACTTTACCTCTCCTGTTCATGGTCCTGAAAGGTTCTCTGAATAACACTGGAAGAGAAAGGTAGTCATCAATATCACTTGGCTAAAAATGCTATAGTC
Organism: Psammomys obesus; assembly: GCF_907164565.1. Taxonomy (NCBI): domain Eukaryota; kingdom Metazoa; phylum Chordata; class Mammalia; order Rodentia; family Muridae; genus Psammomys; species Psammomys obesus. The sequence continues at coordinate 9,811,740 of NW_026589732.1, read as the reverse complement.
TCCAAAAGTGTAATAGTGGCACAAATGTTATGGGAGTAACTAACCAGATTTAAGGCCCACCCCGTGAACTAGAACCCTTACCTGACACTGTCAAAGCGGCCAAGAATCTGAGATTAGATAGGCCATAGGCCTAGGGGAAAACCTGTAAAAAGAAACTTTTATTCTCCTGATTCAGTTGTTGTCTCGGAGGCTTATTGCCCCTGTCTGCTACCCTAGGCCTACTTCTGGAAGCTGCTAGTCTCCATATGATCTAATGTAGGCCTAGAATGTTTTCAGCCTCTGAGACTCACTGCTTAATAAGCTCACTCTTACTTGTTCTTACTGAACTCTGTGCTGGCTCATTCAATTCAGCTATTCTGTCTCAAACTTCTCTCCCAGCTGACTTAGTTAATCTGGCTTCTATCTCAGCCTCTGAATTGCTCTGTTTGGCCTCAAACTAACTCCAGTAATCTGTTCTAATCTCCTGTCTCACTCTCCTGGTTCATTTAGTCTTCACCTGAGTTTTCTCTCTGCAACCTCTCTATTACTGTCCTGGTAAAACTACCTCCTCTCTCTCTCTCTCTGAAGAAAAAAAAAATATGCCTGTTTCTACGAACCTGAGTTTAAATATACTTTAGTCTGCTGTTGTAGAGGACATAAGGAGGTTTCAGTTAATAGAGATGGGATGTAATTCAGTTTGTAGAAAGCCTTCCTAGCATGAATAAAGCCCTGATTTAACCCCAGAACCACATAGACTAGGAATAATGACACCTCCCTGTAATCCCGGCACCTAGGACACAGAGGCAAGAGGATCAGAAGGTTAAGGACATTGTTACTACATAGCAAATTGGAGGCCAGCCTGGGATACATGAGACTCTGTTTTTAAAACAAAGAAGGTTTCACCTAATTTAAGTTCAAAATCAGACATGGAGGTATCTGTCTTTAATACCAGCACTTAGGAGGGTTGAGGTGCAAGCAGGTCAAGGGCTGGTGGCCTGGGCTGCTGAGTGAGACCTTGTCTAAAAACAAAACAACAACAAAGAAATTTTAAAATGAAAGCAACTTTTTCCAGATGAAATATGTGGAGTAAAATAAATTTTTGAACAATTTTACTACTCCCATGCTTTCTTCTTCCTTTATCTGAATCCAAAATTAAACACTTTTCCTGAGGAAAAACACGTTTATAATTTAAATATCCTGGCACACTTATTATTTAAGTTTATGACTTCCCTTTCTGTGTGTGTATAGGTGGGTGCAGGTATGTGACCAGATGTATGTGCAAACGTGTACACATGAAAGTGGGGGTCCAGGGTTAATAATATTGTCTGTCTTATTCAACTGATCCCCACTTTAGTTTCTGAGATAAGGTCTGTCACCACACCACAAGCTCACCACTTTTACTCCACTGGCTGGCCAGCAAACCCCTGGGATCCTCCTGTCTCTGTCTCCCCAACCCCCGGGTGACAGTGTGCACTTCACATAGCCTTTTTAGTGGGGTCCAGGGATCAAACTAAGTCCTCACGCACTTCGCCCCTTTGTTTTGTATTTTTTGTTTGTTTGTTCTAACACAGGGACTTAGATATCCTAGAATGGTTTAAAACTTGCTGTGTGGGTATAGAATCTGAACGGTGACTTCAAATTCCTGATCCCCTTGCCTCCATCTCCCAAGCTCTGGGACTATAGGCATGCGCCATATGGCTGACTCAGGCAAGCATTCCATTCCTTTCACGTCACATCACGTTAGATATGCCCCATGTCTACTGTTCAGCGTAGTTTAGTTGTTACATATCTAGGGAAGCAGCTGTAGAATCCCATTTAAGCCTTTCTCTAACACATTGCATGAAGGCAAAAAGGATGTGTGTATTCTTTTCTGCTGTACCTCCACAACTTATAACAGTGCTAGCAAAAAGCTCATGAACAAAACACATTTGTTGAATAAAAAGTAAATTTAAACGTAAATGGTTCTATATTCTTTTTCTTCTATACTGTTATGTTATTATATCCTATGTCTTTGTTTTCAGTTTTTCAAAGTCCTCACTATGCAGCTCAGACTGACCTTGAACTTGTGACCCTCCCTCTCCACATCTGCCATCCCTCCTTCCCTTCCTCCCTCCTTCTCCCCTCCATATCTGACCCCACGGCTCACATTATATATTGTTTTAGTGTTAAAGACCTTAGAATCACCTCTTTTTTTCCCCTCTGTCTCCTACTTTCTGTTTTGCTTTCTGAAAGACATCCTCAGATTCATCACAATGTACACAATTACTGAGCTTTGCACTTGTCTTCTATTTTCAGTTTTGAAGCTCTGTCCTAGAGAAATCATTGTCCAGATTCACATTTGGTGGGTGAAAACTTGCATGCTAGGATCTCGTTTGAAGTCAGTCTTAGCTTATTCTATCTTTACTTCCTTGTCATGGATCATAGTGTGTCAATTTAGCACAACTAATCCACCTGTCCTGGACAACCTGAGCTGTTTACAATTTGAGACTTCTGGAAATAATCCTTCCAAGAGTAACCTTGGTGGCAGACTTGAATTATGGAATTTGTGTGTGTGTGTCTCACTATGATATGGCCTCAACCCGTGATCCTTCTACTTCAGTCTCCCTAAAGCTGGGACTACAAGGCTTGCAGTACCACTCCTTGCTCCCATGAGCATTCCTGAACAAGCTGTTCGGTACACAGGTGCACAGGCCTTTCAGTTCTTGGGAGGACTGTTGGATCTGTACTTATTTTCAACTTTAATTAATAAAATGACACAGGTTTCCAGCATGTTTCTGCTGACTTATTTTCCCCTGAGTTATATATGGGAGTTCTAGTTTCTTCAAAACCAAGTCAACATTTTTTTTTCTTTTTTTAACATAAGGGGTAGCCTATCTCAAGTAGCTTTAGTATGTGTGTCTTCTACTGACGCCCGTCAGATGGTGGATAGTTCTCTTGATTTGTCTGAATGGAAATCATGGGCGGGCTGTTGGTTTCTCTCAGTTCGTATCCCCCTCTGCATTTGGCAGCACCAGTACCAGCAGTTGGCAGGTGTCCAGAGCAGCAAAGCAGCAATCTGTAGGGCCCAGTGAGGGCCTTGGACAAGAGGGTCCTGGGCCTTTGGCTTGGGGTCTGAGGCTCATGGCAAGCTCTCTGGAGTTCAGAACTGCAGGTTCTCTCCTCTGGCTCCTCACAGCCTTTTATCAGCTTCCTTCCCTCTGCTTCCACTCCCATCCTTCCTAACTTGGTACTTTCTGCTCCTTCAGTTGTCAACGGCGACTGCTAAGCAGCTGCTCCAAGGCCTCTGTCTTGTGGTCTCCTCTACCGTCAAGTAGATTCTAAGCTGGGAACTACAAACTGGTCACAACTAGGGTCATTTAGGACTCAGTACTGAGTACCAGAAACTGGGTGCCAGCTGCTGGGATGCTCTGAGATGCCAACTATCAAGCAGTTGTAGACAAGAGTACAACTGTGCTGTGCTGGGCAGTACCAGGCTTCCCTCAGCTCCCCTGGGACTGTTTAGCCATCAAACTGCTGTGGAGCAGTGCAAAAGGCACCCTTCGACTGAAGTGAGCAGCCTCCAAGTACAGATAGATGCAATAATCCAAAAGGGAGCAAACCACCTCTGACACTAGTGCTGCTACCTCAGGTGAGTACCTGTTCCTATCAGGCACTGGGTAGTGTACAAAGCACCCAGGGGATTGGTTGGTGCCTGTGAGATCAAGATACTACTGCTTCCCAGCCCAGGACTGGTCACTCTGTGCAGTGATTTTAGCTCAGCCTGCACTACTGAAAGCAGGCAAGAAGAGACCACTGGAGGCTTCATTGCACCTGATGTCCCAACATTAGAGGAGGTCTCACAGCAGAGTATGCCCAAGCCAGTCCTTAGTGAACCCATACAGCCACAGAAGGGAGCACTGGCCCACCACAGCCATTTCTTTGTCCAGCCACAGCTTCCCTTCCGGTATCAATGACAGACATTGAGGCTTGTGTTTTGGATGTAAAACGGCCTTGCCACCAGTCATCGTTGTGCCTTTACCAGATGAAGTGGCTCTGGCACTGAGGCATGACCACTGTAAAATGCCTGCCACAAGCTTTCAAATCGCTCTGGCTGGGGCTGGGCCTCTGGGAGCCAGGGTGATCTGCTGTTGTTCTCTGTACAGATGTCTCAAGACCTCTGTGGAGGTTCAGTGTGGCTCATGCCAGAAAGACAGTGTGGTCTGGCTGGTTGTTTTTACCTAAAGTCTTTTTGTCAAGCAAGTTTGAGCAGCAAGAAAAGGTCCAATAGATGTTAATCATGGAGTCAAACTGCCCCATTGGTGTCTTTGCTCATCTACAGAAATGAATATCAAAGTGCATACATCATAAATGTTTATCATTAAGAGTAGTCTAGACTTTAAACACACTGTAGCCAGGTTTGTTTGTTGTTAAGTTTTTGGTTTGTTTGTTTTTTAAGAAAAGGTCTCCTGCATCTCAGGTCATCATGAACCATCATACCCAGTTTACATAGTGCTAGGGTTAGAACTCAGGGCTTCATGCTTATCAGATGAGCACTCTGCTGACTGAGCTACACCTTCAGCCCCTGATTCAGGAATTCTTAAGACAGCCCAGTGCCCAGAATGAGGGGGATCCCCCTGGCTGGTCTTGCTATGACTAAAGCTACTAAGATCACTTTATAAGCTCATTTGGGCACTGATTTTCCTCTGAAGTGCCTGTTCAAATTTGGGTTCTCTGCCTTTTCTTATCCACCTGTCTCTCTATATTTTCAATGAGTCATTTCAATGATACATTTTTCTAAGTATTTCCCTAGATGATACCTCTTTTATCGACTGTGTAGGACTTAGGTTTAATCAAATAGCTGTTCCCAACTTCCGTACTGGGCCTCCTGTGCCACTGTCATCAACACTGAACATCACAAGACACACTGGATACCATGCAATTCTATGACCTTTGGCACCAGTAAACAGGAAGAAGAGATGATGAGAGCAAGCCAAGGTGTTGTGTTAGGTGCTGTGACAGGTCATACCACAACAAAGCTTTAGTCTCAAAAGACTCAAGGACAGTTCTTCGGCCATGAAATCATTGTTTTTATGGCCACTCATTACAGCCTGCATGTTAATAATCTAATGTCATCGGGAGTAAGATTCTGTAACCTTGTAGATGCCTCCTTCAGCAAAGCAGATCAGAAAGTCAGAGCTTTTTATTGTATACAAGAATAAGGTTTATCACCTTTAACAAGGAGTGGCCGAGAGAGATAATTGGCCTACTAGCTAATTATTTACAAAGAAAAGGACTAAAAAGCAACTGTTCAAAAACTAGAGCCAACTTTTTTGACTTTTAGCTAGTTACTAATTCTACATAGCTACCTTGCTGTCTTTGGTAATCTTGCCACAGTTTATGTTAGATGCGATCTAGAAAGTAAAATCCTTCTAACTCAAGCTGCTTTACTGTGTGCACCAGGAAAGGGCTTGATAGACACATTTCAGATGCATTTGCAGGTGCTGTGATAGACAGAGACAGTTACACATTCCTGGGATTTCAATTCTTTAGCTGAGCTAAGCATTGAGGCCTTATTTGTCCATCTGTCTCCTGGGTCCTGTTGGAGATGACTAGAACCATAATCCATGTCATGTGAACACCATTCCTGTGATCCTCACAACTTGGTAGAGTACATCAGTCACCTACTCATGCCTGTTGGTAGGTAAGAAGCATGGGTCAAGGAACCACTCTACTGTGGGTACTTGCTGGAGAATAAAACCTACTCACTTCACGGCGTCATACTGGGTGACCATCCCAGAAACCAGGGAAGACAGCTGTGGGCCCATAAATGTACCCATATGTACCCATTTGACTTTGACCTTGACAGGGTGCCAAGACCATTCAATGGAGAAAAGGATAGTCTTTCAACAGACAGCGTTGAAATAGCTGGGTCCCTACGTGGAAGGAAAGACAGCTGGACATCCGCCTCCTAAGCACCAAACATCAGCTAACTCAACAGATCAAAGATGCAAATATATGAACAAAACCATAAACTCTCAGATAAAGACTTAGGGCTGGATCTTCATGACTTCAGAGTGGGTGAAATATTTGCTTATTTATGTAGCAATAAAGCACAAGAAACCAAGGAAAAGATACATTATTTGATTTTATAAAAATTAAAAATGTTTATGCTTCAAATGACATTATTAAAAGGGCAAAAATACTGCCCATATATTGAGAGGATCATGTTTTCCGAGAAGGGTCAGGTGTTCAGTAATCTAAATAATAAACAAACAAACCAACCCTGCTCAGCAAGAAGACAACCTGATACAAATGAGTCATCTGGGAAGAAGGACCTCAACTAAGGAATTCCTTCCATCATACTGGCCTCTGGGTGTGTACGGTGGGGCAATCCTTGGGTGATGGCTGATGTGGTAAGGCCCACCACAAAAAAATCAACCCAGGGTATGGAACTGAACAGCATTCTCAAAAGGAGAACAAACGCTCAACAGATCTTTCTTTAAAAAAAAAAAAATTCTCAGCATCTGCATTGATAGTCTGCAGGGCAGAGCCTTTCAGAGGTCCTCTGTGTCAGGCTCCTGACTTGTTCCCTGTTTTCTCCTTCTTCTGATGTCCATCCTCTTTGCCTTTCTGGATGGGAATTGAGCATTTTAGCAAGAGTCCTCCCTCTTGATTAGTTTCTTTAGGTGTACAGATTTTAGTAAGTTTATCCTCTATTATATGTCATATGAGTGAGTATATACCATGTGCATCTTTCTGCTTCTGGGACAGCTAACTCAGGATGATCTTTTCCAGATCCCACCATTTACCTGCAAATTTCATGATTTCCTTGTTTCTTATTGCTAAGTAATATTCCATTGTGTAGATATACCACAATTTGTGCATCCATTCCTCCACTGAGTGGCATCTGGGCTGTGTCCAGCTTCTGGCTATTACAAATAAGGCTGCTACAAACATGGTTGAGCAAATGTCCTTTTTGTGTACTTGAGACTCTTTTGGGTATCCTTTGGGCAGAGTTCAGGGAACCTTAGGAAAGAAGTGGGAAACAGTAAGATCTGGAGAGGACAGGAACTCCACAAGGAGAGCAACAGAACCAAAAAATCTGAGCACAGGGGTCTTTCCTGAGACTGATACTCCAACCAAGGACTATGCAGGGAGATAACCCAAGACCCCTGCACAGGTGTAGCCCATGGCAGTTCAGTATCCAAGTGGGTTCCATTGTGATAGGAACAGAGACTGTCTCTGACATGAACTGATTGGCCTGCTCTTTAATTACCTCCCCCTGAGGGGGAAGCAGCATTACCAGGCCACAGAAGAAGACAATGCAGCCACTCCTGATGAGACCTAATTGACTAGGATCAGAAGGAAGGAAAAGAAGACCTCTCCTATCAGTGGACCTGGGGAGGGGCATGCATGCAGAGGGTGGAGGAAGGGAGGGATTGGGACAGGAGGAGGGAGGGAACCACAGGGGGATATAAAGTGAATAAAGTGTAATTAATAAAGAATTTAAAAAAGAGGAAGAGCTGAAAAAAATGTTTTCTCATATAAAAAAAATTCAACATCCTTAGCAATTAGGGAAATGCAAATTAAAAATGCTTTAAGATTTTATGTTACCCTCATCAGAATGACAAAGATTAAAAATAAAAACACAACAAACATAGGCATGGATGTAGGGAAATGGGAACATTTGTTCATTGTTGGTAGGAATGCAAACTGGTGTAGCTACTATGGAAATCGGCATGACATTTCCTCAAAAGTCTAAATATAGATCTGCATATACCGTTCCTGGGCATATTCCTAGCGGACTCTGTATCCTACTATAGAGATACCTGCTCATCCACGTTCATTGCTGTCCTATTCACAATACCCAGGCCATGGAAACAATGTAGCTGTCCAGAAGTGGATGAACAGGTCATGAATACGTGGCTCCTGTCCACATCAGAATATTTAGCTATAATGAAACTTTCAGGTAAATGGATGGTGCAGGAAATAATCTTTCAGCTACATTTTTAACTGCTGCCATAATTATTATGTTTATTATATAAATGGACAAAACAATTTCTTGAGCCCATTTGTTTACTTAGATTTACTTGGTTATTTATTCCCCGATTTATCCACTTAGTAATTTGTGAAGAGAGGGTGGGTTTGAACTCGGGTTCTGGTAGATGTCAAGTACAAGTTTGGCAAATTGTCTGCTATCTTAGCTTGTGTTCTCCCTGTCAAGTGGGGAGAATGACAGTTCCACAAGTGAGTGTGAAGACGCAGGAGTGTAAAGAACTCATGAAATGTGCTCAAGAAACAGCACTCAATGTCGATTGATGGCTGTTAGTTTTAGAAGTGGAGAATTTTTTAGGAAGCACCACTATAGGGAACTGAAGATGCCCAGGCAGAAACCTTCCCTTATCCCAGTCAGGGCAATTGTTTAAGTACAATTTTCAAACAGAGGTATAGAATATATATTGCTTTCCTTGGAATTAAGCTGAATGTCAGTGTCATCATAGGTCAAAGGCAAAACAAAAATACATAGATGTCTATTAGGAACGATGCACTGCAGCGAATGCAGGAATAACGCAAGGCTGTTCAATAACTGACACTGCCACCTTGAGGAATCACTGACACATTACACAGCGTGGAAGGATTCATTTTGAAGCTGAATTGTAAGCTGGTGAGAAGATTCACTGGATAGGGGGCACCTGTGGCCAAGACTGACAACCTGAGTTCAATCCCCAGAACCCACAGGGTGAGAAGAGAGAACTGGCTCCCACAAGGTCTCTGACCATCACCATGCTGGAGTCGTGATACATATAAACAAACAAACAAACAAACAAATGTAATTTTAAAATTAAAAATATACTTACATTAGAGTGAGATAATATGCAGATTTATTAATCACAGACCTACTTTTAAATTTTGGGGGGGTTGTTATTTATTTTATGTCACTGTTTTGTCTGCATGTACATGTATGCCTGGTGCCCATAGAATTCAGAAGTCGCTGGGGCCTGCAGCCACTGAGGCTGAGCCCCAAGTCCTTTATCGGCAAAGGCCAGCAGTACTGTGTCTCGGAGCCCCAGATTCACGCGCGGCAGCTGCACCATCCTCCCAGGGCCCGAGTCTGCTAGACGCCATACTAGCTCCAAAGGATCGCGATCACTGACGGTACGGCCCGCCCAATCCCACAGTGACAGAGAATACGCTATATACTCACCAAAACCAGACAGAAACGCCATACAAGCTAGACACACCAGGCGCTGGGCCTCCGAAGCTTGGAGAGCACAGTAAAGAGACCCCAGGACTTCCCAGAAAGCATCTGGACTAGCAACCCAGTCTCCAGTTACAGCGGGACTTTCTAACCTGGCGGCGGAGCAGCACTGAGCTGGCGGGGCACATCAGCCCTCCAGTTTAAGACTAACCAGGGCCAAACCAGAGAACAGAAAGGCTGGTTACCCCGATTCCCACTGACGTGACCACCCTGAAATCTCCAGCTGCAGCAAGACCTCATAACCTGGCAGTGACAGCAGCACGGAACTGGCGGAGCACATCAAAGAAGCAGGGCCAAACCAGAGAGCAGACAGCCCAGATACGCCTATCTCTGCCAAGTGTCCTGCCTGTAAGTGAATGCACCCTTGAGAATCTGCAGCTCCACTGATCCTGGCTTCTTCTAAAACAGAAGCCAGGCATTGAACCCCCTCCCACCCATATACCCACTTTGGGAAACAGAGGGGCACTTGGAACATTGAAGTTCCTGCTCTGCGGGTCTAATTGAGGAGTTAAGGCAGTTAATGCCAGAAATTGCGCTGCGATCATCACTAGCGCCTGCGACATATACATTGCAGAGCCCCTCCCACACACTCAAGGGTTCAACATTAGCCATCACTCTGTCCCTCGAGACACACGCCCACACCCACTTACACACACACACACACATATACACACACACGCACGCACGCTTGCATTTGCCTCTGTTTGCGCCTGCGTACTTTCCTCCCACAGGTACAGCTAGTCCTCAGCATACACTAAGGACACGGGACCTCTCTCAACTTCCTGAAGAATTCTCCAGACTCGAGAGAGAGACAGTACCAGTCTGATCGGCTGAATCCAAAAACAAACAGGGAAGGTCTCAGATAAGCCAATGGCCAGGGGTAGGCGAAAGAACATTTCCAACATAAATCAGGACATCAGGACATCACCAGCAAACCCCAAAATCGATGGATATTCCAATTCATCAGAAGCACAGGAAAATGACCTTAAAGCCATGCTTGCTCAATTATTTGAGGCTCATAAGGAGGAAATGAACAAATCTTTCAAAGAGTTGGCCAGTCAATTGGAGGTAAAGAAAGAAGAAATAGACAAAACCCTTAAAGAAACACAGGCAAACATAGCCAAACAAATAGAGGCACAAGTAGAGAAAAAATTAGTGGCATACAAAAAGGAAATGAACAAAGAAATAGAGTCCATCGTAGAGAGACAGGAATCCAAATTCAAACACATAAAAGAAATGGTGCAAGGCATGAAAACAGAATTAGAATCAATAAAGAAAACAAAATGAGAAAACTCTTGAGCTGGAGAACTTGGAGAAAAGATCAGGAACCACAAAAGTAAGCATCACCAACAGAATACAAGAGATGGAAGAGAGAATCTCTGGAGCTGAAGACACACTTGCAGAAATTGATACTTCTCTCAAAGAAAAAGTAAAATCAGAAAAATTCCAATCACAAAATATCCAAGAAATCAAGGATGCTATGAAAAGACAAAATCTAAGAATAATAGGAATTGATGAAAAAGAAGACTCCAGGCTCCAAGGTCCAGAAAATATTTTCAAAAAAATCATAGAAGAAAATTTTCCCAACTTAAAGAAAGAGATGTCCATAAATATACAAGAGGCCTACAGAACACCAAATAGACTAGACCAGAAAAGAAACACATCACGTCACATCATAGTCAAAACACTAAATCTACAGAACAAAGAAAAGATATTAAAAGCAGCAAGGGAAAAAGGCCAAGTAACATATGAAGGTAGACCTATCAGAATCACACCAGACTTCTCATCAGAAACTATGAAAGCCAGAAGGGCCTGGGCAAGCATCATGGAGACTCTAAGAGATCACAAATGTCAACCCAGACTACTATACCCTGCAAAGCTTTCAATCAACATAGATGGAGAAAACAAAATATTCCATGACAAAACTAAATTTACGCAATATCTATACAGCAAACCAACCCTACAGAAGATACTAGAAGGAAAACTCCAATCCAACGAAAACGAATTCACCCAAGAAAACAGGGCATACAGATAATGTCCCAACAAAAATGTAAAGAAAACAAGCAATGAAACAAGGTAAGATCATCGACTCCATTACAAAAGGAACTAACATGCATTGGTCAATATTATCTATCAATATTAATGGACTCAACTCACCAATAAAAAGACACAGGCTAACAGAATGGTTACGGAAACAGGACCCAACATTCTGTTGCATCCAAGAAACACACCTATGCAACAAAGATAAACACTACCTCAGAGTAAAGGGCTGGAAAAATGTTTTTCAAGCAAATGGTTCCAGAAAACAAGCTGGAGTAGCCATCCTAATATCTAATAAAATAGACTTTCAACCCAAGTTAATCAAAAAAGATAAGGAGGGCCACTATATTCTCATCAAAGGAAAAATCCAACAAGAGGACATCACAATTTTGAATATCTATGCCCCAAATACAAGAGCACCTACATTCGTAAATGAAACAATATTAAAGCTTAAATCATACATTGATCCTAATACCTTAATAGTGGGAGACTTCAACACCCCACTCTCATCAAGGGACAGATCAACCAGACAGACACCAAATAGGGAAATGAAAGCACTCACAGAATCCCTAAATCAAATGGACCTAATAGATGTCTACAGATCTTTTCACCCAAACTCAAAAGAGTACACCTTCTTTTCAGCACCACATGGAACCTTCTCCAAAATAGACCATATAGTTGGTCACAAAGCAAGCCTCAACAGATACAAAAGGATCGAAATAATCCCTTGTATACTATCTGACCACCATGGACTAAAGCTGGACATCAACAACAACAGAAACAACAAAAAGCCGACACGCACATGGAAACTGAAAAACTTACTACTCAATGACAGCTGGGTCAAGGAAGAAATAAAGAAAGAAATTAAAGACTTTCTAGAATTCAATGAAAATGAAGGCACAACATACCCAAATTTATGGGAAACATTGAAAGCAGTGCTCAGAGGAAAATTTATAGCACTAAGTGCCTACAAGAAGAAATCTGTAACATCACATACAAACAACTTAATGGCCCAACTGAAAAACCTAGAAAAAAAAGAAGCAGATACACCCAAGAGGAGCAGACGGCTGGAAATAATCAAACTAAGGGCAGAAATCAATCAATTAGAAACAAATAAAATTATCCAAAGAATCAATGAAACAAAAAGCTGGTTCTTTGAGAAAATCAACAAGATAGACAAACCCTTAGCCAAACTAACTAAAAAGCAGAGAGAAACCATACAAATCAGCAAAATCAGAAAGGAAAATGGGGACATAACTACAGACACTGAGGAAATCCAAACGATTATTAGGTCATACTACAAAAGCCTATATGGCACAAAATTTGAAAACCTAAATGAAATGGATAACTTTCTTGACAGATTCCATCTACCAAAATTAAGTCAAGATCAGGTAGAAAGACTGAATAGTCCTATATCTCCCAAGGAAATAGAAGCAGTCATTAACAGTCTCCCCTCCAAAAAAAGCCCTGGACCAGATGGCTTCAGCGCAGAATTCTACAAGACCTTCAAAGAAGTACTAACACCAATTCTCCTCAAACTATTCCATAAAATAGAAACAGAAGGAACACTACCAAACTCATTCTATGAAGCCACAGTCACTTTGATACCTAAACCACACAAAGATCCAACAAAAAAAGAGAACTTCAGACCTATCTCTCTTATGAACATTGATGCAAAAATACTCAATAAAATACTTGCAAACCGAATCCAAGAACACATCAAAGATATCATCCACCATGACCAAGTAGGCTTCATCCCAGGAATGCAAGGGTGGTTCAACATACGGAAATCCATCAATGTAATCCACCACATAAACAAAATGAAGGAGAAAAACCACATGATCATCTCCTTAGATGCTGAAAAAGCATTTGACAAAGTCCAGCACCCATTTATGTTTAAAGTCTTGGAGAGATCAGGGATACAAGGCACATACCTAAAGATAGTAAAGGCAATATACAGCAAGCCTATAGCCAACATCAAACTCAATGGAGAGAAACTTAAATCAATCCCACTGAAATCAGGGACAAGACAAGGCTGCCCACTCTCTCCATATCTCTTTAACATTGTACTTGAAGTCCTAGCCAGAGCAATAAGACAACTAAAGGAGATCAAGGGGATACAAATCGGAAAGGAAGAGGTCAAAGTGTCACTATTTGCAGATGATATGATAGTATACATGAGCGAACCCAAAGATTCAACCAGAGAACTTCTTCAGCTGATAAACACCTTCAGCAAAGCGGCAGGATACAAAATCAACTCAAAAAAATCAGAAGCCCTCTTGTATACCAAAGACAAAAAGGCTGAGAAAGAAATTAGGGAAACAACACCCTTCACAATAGCCACTAACAACATAAAGTACCTTGGTGTGACTCTAACCAAGCAAGTGAAAGACCTATTTGAGAAAAACTTCAAGTCTTTGAAGAAAGAAATTGAAGAAGATCTCAGAAGATGGAAAGATCTCCCGTGCTCATGGATTGGTAGGATTAACATTGTGAAAATGGCCATCCTGCCAAAAGCAATCTACAGATTCAATGCAATTCCCATCAAAATACCAACTCAATTCTTTACAGACCTTGAAAAAAAGATTCTCAGCTTCATATGGAGAAACAAAAAACCCAGAATCTCCAAAACGATCCTGTACAACAACAGATCATCTGGAGGTATCTCCATTCCCGATCTCAAGCTGTACTACAGGGCAACAGTAATAAAAACTGCATGGTATTGGCATAGAAACAGAAAGGAGGATCAATGGAATCGCATAGAAGACCCAGAAATAAACCCACACACCTATGAATTCTCAATATTTGACAAAGAAGCCAAATCCATTCAATGGAAAAAAGACAGCATCTTCAACAAATGGTGCTGGACCAACTGGATGTCTACATGCAGAAAAATGAAAATAGATCCATATTTATCACCCTGCACAAAACTAAAGTCCAAGTGGATCAAGGACCTCAACATAAAACCAGATACTCTAAATCAGCTGGAAAAAAAAGTGGGAAACAGCCTAGAATTCATTGGCACAGGAGACAACTTCCTGAACAGAACACCAACAGCACAGGCTCTAAGAGCAACAATCAATAAATGGGACCTCATGAAACTGAAAAGCTTCTGTAAAGCAAAAGACACTGTCATCAAAACAAATAGACAGCCTACAGATTGGGAAAGAATCTTCACCAACCCTTTATCTGACAGAGGGCTAATATCAAGTATATATAAAGAACTAAAGAAGCAGAAAAGCAACAAACCAAGTAATCTACTTAAAAAATGGGGAACAGAGCTAAACAGAGAATTCTCGAAAGAGGAACGTCGAATGGCAGAGAAACACTTAAAGAAATGCTCAACCTCATTAGCCATTAGGGAAATGCAAATCAAAACGACCCTGAGATTTCACCTTACACCCATCAGAATGGCCAAGATGAAAAACTCAAGTGATAGCACATGCTGGAGAGGTTGTGGAGAAAAGGGAACCCTCCTCCATTGCTGGTGGGAATGTAAACTGGTTCAACCACTCTGGAAGTCAATCTGGCGCTTTCTCAGACAACTAGGAGTAGTCCTACCTCAAGACCCAGCTATACCACTCCTAGGTATATACCCAAAATTTGCTCAAGTACACAACAAGGACATTTGTTCAGCCATGTTCATAGCAGCTTTATTTGTAATAGCCAGAACTTGGAAACAACCCAGATGTCCATCAACGGAGGAATGGATACAGAAATTGTGGTATTTTTACACAATGGAATACTACTCAGCAATCAAAAAGGAAGAAATCATGAAATTTGCAGGCAAGTGGTGGGATCTAGAAAAGATCATTCTGAGTGAAGTATCCCAGAAGGAGAAAGACAAACTTGGTATATACTCGCTTATATAGACCTACAAGACATGATAAACATAATGAAATCTACACACCTAAAGAAGATAATCAAGAAAGTGGACACAGGCGAAGGTGATTAATCCTCATTTAGAAAGACAAATGGGATGTGCATTGAACTTATGACAGGAGTCTACCACAAAAGGCATCTGAAAGACTCTACCTAGTAGTGTTTCAAAGCAGACACTAAGACTCATAACCAAACCCTCGGCAGAGTGCAGGGAATCATATGAAAGAAGGGAAGTTAGTATGATATGGAAAGGATAGGAGCTCTACAAGGACCAAATATATCTGGGCACAGGGTCTTTTCTGAGACTGACACTCAACCAAGGACCATCTATGGATATAACCTAGAACTTCTGCTCGGATGTGGCCTGTGGTAGCTCAGTAACCAAGTAGTTTTCCAAAGTAAGGGGAACACGGACTATTTCTAATAGGATCTCAAGGGCAGGCTGTTTGACCCCCACCCCAGGGGAGGAGCAGTCTGTTAGGCCACAGAGGAGGACTTTGCAGCCAGCCCTGAAGATACCTGATAAAACAGGGTCAGATGAAAGGGGAGGAGGTCCTCCCCTATCAGGGGACTTGGAAAGGGGCAGGGAGGAGACCAGGGAGGGAGTGTGGGGTTGGGGAGGGAATGAGGGAGCGGGATACAGCTGGGACACAGAGTTAACAAAATGTAACTAAAAAGAAAAATAAAA
>NW_026589732.1:9706488-9790913 GCF_907164565.1 Psammomys obesus | reverse complement strand
AAAAAAAAAAAAAAAAAAAAAAAAAAAAAAAAAAAAAAGAATTCAGAAGTCATAGGGTCCCTCGGCTTTGGAGTTGGGAACCACCTAGTGGGTGCTAGGAACTGAACCTGGGTCCTGTGCAAGAGCGACAAGTGTTCTTAACTACTCTTCAGCTCCCACATACCTATTTCTAAAATAAAATATTTTAGTGTAGAAACTGATGTCATAGGAAGCTTAACTAAAAGAAGGAGGAGAAAAAGGGGAGGAAGAGGAGAAGGAAGAGAGGAGAGAATGACTATCATTCTGTCATCACAGTTCAATGACATTATTTTTAAATATTTTTTATTTTCCCACTTCTTTGTTACTAGCTCTACAGTGTTTTCCATGCTATCATGTAATCCACAGTCATTTTTAATGGCTCCATGATATTACACTGAACAGTTGTGCTGTGGCCTGATTGAGCCGACTCTCAAGGCTGAACAGCCAGGCTGCTTCCAGGAACAATGACAACGTGCCAGGAAACTTGCTGTTTAGGTAGATATTCGTGTAGCTATTCGGCTACAAAGTTAAATTTTTGCTGTTACAAATGGAATGTGAAATTAGTAATTTCTAAAGAGTCGTATGCACTTTTTAAGTCTCTATGTGTGTGGGTGTGCCTGTGTGAGCGTATGATTGCCAAGTGCATGCAGGAGCCAGTGTAAGGCAGAAGGCAGCATGGGACACCCTGGACCTGAGTACACAAGGTTGTGAGCTGCCCTGTAGGTGCAGAGAGCAGAACTCACGTCCTCTGCGCCAGCAGCAAGTGCTCTAAACCGCTGAGCAATCTCTCCAGCCCTTATTGTTAGTGTCTGAAGAGCTAAACAAAAACAAGAAAATGAACTACAGCCGCAATATCCCAATCCAGACAATTCCCACAATACTTTGGGCAGTATTTACACATATATTTCTGAAATATTTGTAGCATTTGTTGATATTTTAAATAAACATGAGGTTTCATCATTATACAACCTACTTTTTCACTTGAAAATTATATCTCATGTGGCTTTCTTTGTTGGTAGTACCCATTGAAAACTGTTTATTGATTTAGTAATATTCTGTTGTATCAATTAATTAATGCACATTTTTACTGATCTCTCACATGGTACTTAGCTTGTCTGTACATTTTTGACAGTGCTTACAACTGAGCAGAAGAAATACATTAAACAAATAAACAGAAATAAATTACACGAACATAAATTATGATGCATTGCCATGAAGAAGACTATGCTGTGAAAAATGTCAGGGTCAGCAACTTGGTTGCAGAGGTCTGTCTGAGGGAAACGTTTGAACACAAAGGCCTGGACAGATGGCTCAGCCATTAAGAGCATTTGCTGCTCTTCCAGAGGACCCAAGTTCTGTTCCCAGCACCCACATCAGGTGGCTCACAATTGTCCGTAACTCCACCTCTGACTTCTGTGGATACTTAACACTTACATGCGCACACATACACACAAGAAATTACATACACCTACACATCTAATTAAAACTAAGAAAAATAAACCTTTTTAAAAAGTTTAAACATGAAGGCTGAAGAACTGGACGTTTGAAAAGCCAAAAAAGGGCAGAGGCACCGCGTGTTTGATAGCCTTCAGACAGGAAACACACAGCACCTCTCGCTTGGTGATGAAGCAGGGGCTTTTTCCATGTCACTGTAAGGTATACTGTATTCCTATCTGTGAGGGTAACATGACTCATATTTTAGAATGTTCCTGGTGGGCTGGAGAGATGGCTCAGCAGTTAAGAGCACTCCCTTCCGGAGGCTGCCGGAATGTCACTCAGAAGGGGAAACAGAACACACATCAGCAGTGGGTGAAGAGAGGGACCTGGGCAGGAGATGGAATGGGGAGGGAAACAAGCATGGGGATCAGATGTGGGGACAATGGGCGTGGCAAGTGAGAGGGCTGGGAAGAAGAAGGGAAAATGAGGGAGGGGACCTCCCTTTGACAAGCTGGAGGACTTCAGCAGGTAGGCTCCTGGGAGGATATGGGTGTGACTTTGGCTGAGACTCCTAGTGGGGGAGACTGAAGCGACCACCTTCTAGCCAGGCAGGACTAGTGGAAGGAGGGGAACAACATCCCACCCACAAAACCTTTGATCCCAAAATTACCCTGCCTACAAAAGTGCAGGGATAAAGAGGGAACAGAGATTGAGGGAATGTCCAACCAATGATTGGCCCAACCTGAGAGGCACCCCACAGTAGAGAGCTAGCCCCTGACACTATTAATGATGCTCTGCTATGCTTGCAGACAGGAGCCTAACATGACTGTCATCTGGGAGGCTCCAGCCAGCAGCAGATGAAGACAGATGCTGGAACTTGCAGCCAAGCATGGGGCGGAGCTCCAGGGGTCTTGTGGAAGCGTTAGGAAAAAGATGGAAGAACCTGCAGGTGATAGGAGCCCCACAAGAAGACCAAGTAACCCAGACCCACAGGGACTTACAGACACTGAGACATCAAGTAAGGAGCATGCATGGTCTGGTCTTCGGGCCCCTGCACATATGTGGTCAATGGGTGAGTTGGTCTTCATGTGGGTGGCCTGGCCAGTGGAAGGGAGAAGCAGGCTGTTCCCAACACGGACTCTATTGCCTGCTTTGGATCACTTCCCCCTGGCAGGGCTGCCTTGCCTGGCCTCAGGGGATGAGGATATATGCTCAGTCCTGATGTGACTTGATGTGGTGGGAGGGTTGGTAAGTGGAGGAGGGGAATCCCCTTTTCTTGGGAGGAAAAGGAGAGGGGAAGGAGGAAGAGGATGAGGGAGCCTGGGAGGAAAGGAGGGAGGAGGCTGCCCTTGAGATGTAAAGTAAGTAAATTTAAATTTAAAAATGTTTTATAAATACTCAAAAAAAAAAAAAAAAAGCGCTCCCTTCCAGAGGACCCTAATTTACTGGCCAGCACCCACACCCGCTCACAGATGCCTGTAATCTCAACTCCAGGCATCCAACATCTGCTGGCCTCTGAGGGCACCCACACACATGCGCACACATTTACACACACACACACACACACACACAGAGTCCTGGGTTTCTGGAATGTGGTCTTCAGTTTTGAATGAGCTGTTTCCTCGGCTCTGTGACCTTCTTGCTCAGGGGTTAGAAACCAGAAAGGGGAGAGCAAGGGCAGGGAACCAAGTACAAACAAAGTTGGGTTTGAAAAATGTCTTAAATCATCCACAGGGGAAAAAAAAAATACAGCACAGTACATACACACTTCTGTACCATTGTTCTCAAATTCTTCCCCATGCTCTTTCTGCGTGGCTCGCAGCTTCATCTTCTACACTCAGTAGCGTCAGCGCCTACTTACCTGGCTATAGTCAGGATGAATAAGCCATCAACGCATTCCTACTTTCTTTACACACTGACACTAGGCTTCACGGTGCCTGCTTAAGTTAATGCTTCTATAAGATGGCTTCTCAATACTCTGATAAATGGCAGGGTATGGAAGGAAGTGCTGGAATATGGGAAAGGAAACAGGAGGAGGCATCTGGGCCTCCAGCTTAAACAATGATTGAACAGTGGTTCTGTTTGCTGAAAGGAAAAGGCTGGGGAAAGGCACTGACTCAGCCTTATTCTCTACCTAGACCTAGGTGAGCTGCAGGATTCAGTAAAAGCAGAACAGCAGTCAACAGCCTAATCATAAACTTGGTTACGTGGCTCACCAGTCTGGGTAAGTTACACTTCCTTCTTTATTTTACTTGGTGATGCCACTCTAAGAACGGGGAGAAAAAAGCCAAAGCCAAAATCAAAACAAACAAAACAACAACAAACCTTAACTATACACAGGCAATAGGCACGATGTGGGGCTTAGACTGGCCTCAGCCAAACGGCAGCATTTGATAATGTATATTTTGTCCCTTAGATTTTCTTAAGTAATTTCTTGGGCCTGAGGCACCACATATTCATCTTTTCATCTTTGAAAAGAGGCCAACTGTCTTGTAATCTTTTTTTTTTTTCAGTTTTTCAAAACATGGTGTCTTTGTGTAGCCCTGGCTGTCCTGGAACTTGCTCTGTAGACCAGGCTAGCCTCAAACTCATAGAGATCTGCCTGCCTCTGCCTCCTGAGTGGTGGGGGTTAAAGGCGTGTGCTACCACTACCTAGAGTCTCGTGATTTTTATAAGGATCAAAAGAGGCTGGAGAGATGGCTCACAACCAAAAACACAAGGATCAAAAGACATGCTATGCAAAAAGCACGCATCACAGTAGCTCTGGCCAAGTGTGTGTAGCTCACTAACTGCTAGTTGTTTCTAACCTCTATCCCACGAACGCAGTTCATAAAATATCAATAGGTTTCTCTTAACAGACTGCACATTTGAAACATTGGGAACCATTCCTATGTGTTGTTTCATAATGGAAAATAAGAAAAGTTAAGGTGAAATTACATTTAGAGGCCTGATATCTCTGACTTTGTATAAAGTGCAGGATGAGTGTTGACTCTCTGAAAAGCTGGAATATGAAATACTCTAAAATCTTAAATTTTGGAGGTATCAACATAATGCCATAAAATGGAATATTTCTCACTTGACCTCATGTGATGGGTCATAAACTCTGGGCACATTACAAAGATTGTACAAAATCAGGGGACACATATTTAATGTGTACATGAAACATAAATGAATTTTGTGCTTAAATTTTGGTCTTGTTTTTAAGATAGTTATGTGCAGACAAATATTCCCGAATGAATATTTGTGGAGAGATGGCCCAGTGGTTAAGAGCATGCATTGATCTTGCAGTTTGATTGCAAGCGCCTGCCTCTGGTGGCTCACAACTACCAAAACACACATGGTCTCACGCATTTCAGATACAGATATTCAATCCAGAGAGACTGTGGTTAAATGGTTAAACCTTTGGAACTGCAGGCATCTGTTTGTTTATTCACATAACTATCTTTTCTCTATGTCCATGTCTCCTTCCAAACAGATGGTGGCCACACTTTCCTTAGCAGCAAATCTGTTACCATTGTCTCCACCATCCTAGGATAAGCACAATTCACCCTGTTCCCTGGCACTTTGTAGACATCCTTCTTGGGAGAAAGAAATTGATGTGCAGGGAAGGGATGTGTGAATCTTGGGGAAAACAATGCATCTTTTTAACTTGTCTCACACTCTAACACACACACACACACACATGTCTCTGGGACAAAGGAAATGCTCTGATTTTAGTATTCCATGCCCAACTTGCAAATAACATAAGTTACGTTTTTGACATTTATTCAATCAATTGTTTTCAACTTCCTTTTTTTTTTCCTGAAGCCTAATAAAAAGTAAAATAGGACATTTTATCCCTCTCCTCAGTTCTTATACAACCCCTGGCAACCTGCAGAACAAGAAGGCGCGTTCTTGTTCTGATCCTGGGGTTGTGGATGGGGAGGGCTCCAGGAACCATGCATTTGTGCTGAATGATGGTAGACAAAAGAGCGGTCCAGTTCAATGTCTGAATGGCCGAGAGAGGGAGGGATTGCGAGGCAGCTGTTGCTCGGGACAGCAAGGCGTGCAGGCGTAAGTTCAAAGCAGTGGGTCCAGGCCCCCCAGCAACACACTGCCGTCAGAGAGGACTGCCAAGGAGGCACGGATTACTAAATTAATTGTTGGAACTCATCTCTTTGTGTTTACTTTAGATTTTCAAGCAAACAAGAAGCTTCCTGGACCATACAGGGTGTTGAAACTTTCTAAATCCCAGCTAAGGACAGCTGATTTATCCGAAGGTGCTTTCTCCTGACGTACACATTTCCTGAAAGGTTCTCTTTATAAAACAGCAATGAGAAAGGTATAATCCTCCTTCTGACCCTTATTAAACCTTGAACATACTTTACAATCCTTTAAGTACAGAGGAATCAGGGAGCGATTGCGGTCCCATCGCTACCCACACATGTTGGGCTGTTTTGCTCTTCCCTTGGACAGGAGTGTCTATTATTGTTGGTCAGAGCTGGTAAGCTTCCCAGGCCAGCATGCTTCCCATCTCATGCCTTTATGCTAGCACTACAGTTCCTCGCCTGCCTTTTCCTTTTGTGTCTTTTTAGTCATTTGTTTCTTGGCTCTGTTTTCATTGCCACATTCACTGCCAAATGTGTTCCACTGCAATTTGCCAAAATCTTGGCATCTGCAAGAAAATCAGGAGAGATGAGTAAAATGAAAGGGGTGCTATGTTGGGGGTGTTCCCTAAAATGTGATCCCTTTAAGTCAAAGATGAACTCTGAACCAAATCTCTCATAATGTACTATAGGCTGTTGACTTAGCTAATGAGTAGGAAGCCTCTAGGCAGCAATATCTGTTAAGCAATATCTGCCAATAAGAAGGTCATGCTTGAGCAGGAGAGGCTGAGAGACCTTCTCCTGATTTGGGGCTGGGCCAGTCAGATACAAGCTGCTTATCTGTGTAGATGGCATGGCCTGGTCTATAGGCCAGGAAACCCTGGCTTTGAGGAATTACATCAGAGCTGTGGTCCAGGTCATGTGAGTAAATATTGACAGATTGGAGTCCTCTTGGAGTGTAGGGTGTCTGGTTAATGACTGTCAGACTCCATTCCGGAAAGACCTTGAAATCTTTACACAGAGGTTGGGACAGAACATCTGTCCAAAGAAGATTGCTGTAAATCAATCTGTGCTAAAGGTAGACCCAACAGAACAGCACAGAGCAGCATGAACTCTGCAACAGTTCTAAGTGTTGCAGGCCCAAGAGTGCACTGAGTGGCCTCCTGATGACTCGCCGTATCAAGGTAGTGGGGAGAAGAAGGGCGAAGCGCTAGCCAAGTTCAGCTGGCTTCACTAAGGACTCACCTGTGTTAGGCACGTGGCATTTTATCACCTTTCCCCCACTGAATCCTCAAAGCATCATTAGTTTCCCTTTGCCTGGTAAAGAGTCAAGTGACTTGCCAAAGCGATGAGGCTGGCCAGACCCACATTCAAGTTCATCAGATTCCCATGATGCTTCTGCCCAACCAGGACAAGTGAAAGATATGCATAATATCACTCAAGGCCAAGCTGGATGAGAGGAAGGAGAGACAATGCGACAGCTTGTCCATCTTCCAGAAAAGAGGTCTTGATCATGTGTGCATATGTTCCCTAGGTGAGCAACTCACCCTACTATGGAAACACACCTATTATTCTTAAAAAAAAAAAAAAAAAAAAAGCAAAACGAAATAAGCCAAACAACACAAAACAAAAACCCAGCTAATTCCCAAAAGCAACAGACTCGCTAAATGGACTGGGAATTTTCATGTTGAATCTGCATGAAATTCTCAACCATCAACCATCAGAGACAATCTTAACCAAGAGTTAGTCTTAACCACTCAGCTGCGCTCAGCCACTGTGACCGGAACAGGAAAGGCTGTGCTCTGCACTAATACTCCAAAGGAATAAACAGTCCGGCTGGAAAGCATGCTTTCAACTCAAACTCACCTCGGCCACGCCCTACCTACAGGATGAAATGTGTGCAGGTGAGTCCCAGCCTGATTCAAGGCTTCCTCTCTCGTCACTTTCAGGAGGACCTTGTCCGTAGCTTCCTCCATGAGCCTTAGGTGCTGTCTCACACCCACATGCCTTCGCAAAAACCAGGGTGCTTCTAACCTGCATATCTATGTGGAATCTGCAAAAACAAAACATTCCCAGGTCTCACCTCCTCAGTGCCTCTTTGCCTTGTGATGAGAAGTGACTTGCCTTAACCCCTTCCTCTCCCAAAAAGGATGAACTGTTCCCGCCCTCACTCATATGCCCATCCCTAAGAATTCAAAGGACTCCTTTGTGTTTTTCTTTATCTCAAGTGGAATCTTTAATGAGAAATAAAGATTGATTTATTTCCGTAACACAATCTCTGGGAATAAATCCCCTAGTTACAAATTGAATACATCTTTTAGTGATAACCCCAAAGTTGGTAATGCTCCCAAGGAGCACAGAAAGAATACATGTATTGAATGTAAAAAAAAAAAAAAAAAAAAAAAAAGCAAGGTAATTGAAGGATGATGCCCCTCAAGTATGTACTAATTGGGTTTAAGGTAACTGAAGGATGATGCCCCTCAAGTATGTACTAATTGAATCTATTTCCGAGCTAATAGTGGATGCAAGTCTGGATTCTAGCATTCTCAAACACGTGGGTTTTGAGGAGATTTAGCTGTAAATTTCACTGGCTGAGATTGTCAATTTATCACTGTCTACCAGCAGGTGTCACCAGACAAATGCACATTTGCAAAAGAATAGTCCAAAAATCCCCGCTCTGGGTGCAATTCCACCCTCATCCTAGGGTCTTACAGTATGTGGTGGTTTCAGCTGAACAGCTAGCAGAGCTGCCCACAGTTCTCAAAGTTTACTGTGCAGAAGCCTCTAGGCTGCTTTGAGTGTAGCAAAGGTTGTTGAAATGTAGATTCCTCTGCCTCTAGCTGTAGAGGTTCTGACTCAGCAGGTCTTGAGAGGGAATGGGTAATTTCCATTTTAAGCGTCACCGTATGTTCCCTCTTGTGATGTGGGCTTATAAACACTTATTTGCTCGCTGCATACACTGAACACAGGTGTCTCATAGTCTCAACTCACGAGACAGTCAGGCTACCAGGGGACTTTTTGTTCTTTCCTTCATTCAATAACTATCTGTTGACTTGTTTGTTCTTTCATTCATTCAACAATTGTCTGTTGAGCCCTTACAACTTGCCAGTTCTCATCAGGCTTGATCAAGGGGTCAATCATTAAATATAAAAAAGAGTCAGCTTTTCTAACATCTACCCATTAAACAGCCTGGCTTGCACCATGAGAAGAAAAAGATTCTTTTCCCACAAAGAATATCTATGTATTTATAGAAATTGCTGCCCCAGAATGGTCATTAATGGCTAGTTTATTGGACCTAAAAGTAACAATGTAGTTGGGAATTAATCTTATTTATATGGCTTTAAATACAGATAAAAATAATTTCATTAGTATCTGAAAATCAAAATGTCACTGTGTTTTACTGCCACATTAACTTTATAAATCCAAGTTAAGTAACAACTCTGATAGTCTAAAGTGTTGGGATAAGCTAGAGAAATGATCAATTAAGTTATTTACCTTATGAGCATGGGATCTGAGTTGAATCCCCAGAACCAAGAGGGGCTGGAGGGATGGGTTAATGGGAAAGAGTGCCTTCTGTGCTTCCTGGGGACCCCTGTTTGATTCCCAGCACCCACACTAGACAGATCACAACCACCTGTAACTCTGGCTTCATGGTACCCTTCACTCTCTTCCTGGATTGTCTGGGAACGTCCACATAGGTATACAAGCCTAGTCACAGCGATACACACTCTGAAATAAGATGAAATCTCAAAAAAAGAAAAGAAAGAGAGTGAGAGAGAGAGAGAGAAGGAGAGAAAGGGAGGGAGAGGGAGTACGTTTCATGCCACTAGACACAATCTAAATTCATTTGAGAGGAGGGTCTCAACTGAGAAAATACCTTCATAAGACTGGGCTGTGGACAGCTTGTGGGGCACTTTCTTAATTGGTAATTGATGAGGGAGGCCCAAGCTACTGTGGGTGGTTCTATCCCTTGGAAGGTAAACATGGATTCCATAAGAAAGCAGACTGGTCAAACCATGATTGGCAACCCATTGCCTGTGCACCAGCACCTGCCTCCGGCTCCTGCCCCGTTTGAGTTCCTATCCTGACTTCCTTGGATGATGAAGTACAGATGTGGAAATATAAGCCAAACAAACCCTTTCCTTCTCAAGTTGCTTTTGGTCATGAAACATCATTATAGCAATAATAACCCTAACTAAGACAGACACACAGACAGACAGACAGAAAGACAGACAGACAGAGGCAGAGATAGATATGCTGGCCATGCTTATAACTCTGGCACTAGGACAGCAGAGATAGACAGACAGATCCCTGGGAGTCTCTGGCCAGCCTATCTTCTTCAGCTGATGAATTCCAGACCAGTGACAGCCTGTCTCAGAACACAAAATGGAAAGCATTCTGAGCAATAACAGACATCTGGCATGCAAACACACACATACACACACAGGAGCTAAGTTACATTGCTACAAATGAAAGACAAACAAAAAAGTTCCATTGGGAACTTAAATTTCCCATTCTATGGCTATCCTGAGAGGATGAAAGAGTTAGAAACTTTAATAAAAAAGTATGCATCTGAATGCCAACCATGGGTAAGAACACTACCCAGTGAACAAACTCGGCATGCCTGAGTCCACCTACATTTTTTTTTTTTAATTTCCTGACCATTAGAAATTTTCTTACACTAGAACAGAGTTTGCAGGCGTGGAAACCACCTTTCACTGTGTGCTCAATACTGTGCCATCCCAGGGGCAGCGGGTGGCCCCCAGAGGTGGCAGCAGCACCAGTGTCAGGGGCAGCCCTTCCCAGCAACAGGCTTCGCTTCCTCCCCAGAGCTAAGTCAGACTTGGGGCTGCTTCTGTTTTGACATTTCCTCACATCCTGTTTGATGAATGGGAAATACCTGAGTCTCCAACAGAAAAGCTTTCGCTCTTGAGGACTGAGCACAGTGTCTGAGGTTAGGACCTGGTGTCAACTTCACAAAACAGGATCCTGTTATGGCGGCTTATAGAGGAAAGGGATAAGTTCTCCTGGAGGCAGCCAAAAGTCAGCAAGGCTGCATCTGGAAAGCTCCCTCCACCTTTTTTAGTGCTGTCATTGTCAGTGTCTGGGTTTCACAGGGGCTTGTGAGATTACAACTGTCAAACAAACAAACAAAAACACAAACGGGGATGGGAGGAACAAGGTAGGAGGCCTAAGAGGGGAGGGCAGAACTTTCTTGGGAATTCCATTATACTGCAGCTTGCATCTCATTAGTCAGATGGCCACCTCAAGCCTCAGGGAACTATGAGAAGGTATTGCACTTGACCCATTGGCAAGACATCTGGCTTCTAGTCATGAAGAAGAAGGGTACAATCCACTTTAAGTAGGACAATTATCAGTCACTACTGCAACCATATAGAAACGGATGACTAACATGTTAATTGACAGATGAAACAGAAATACGTCTTTGTAATCATTAGACTCCTTTATGGGCCTGGGATGAGATTATGGAAACAGTTTATTCTCCCATATCATCCTAACAGATATAATTCTCCTTTCTAGCATGTCTCCTTTTCAAGCAGATATCTTTTCCTGGCATTCTAGGAAAGTGTTCCATTTGCTTATGTTCAGGTACAGGATGACCTACAAAAAAGCAATGCAGGGTCATCTCCCTCCTCCCGCTATCCACTGTGCTGTTAACAGAGCCTAAAAATCAGCCAAGCTCAAACATCCACTGTCAGCTCAGACGAAGTATGCCTTGAATTCAGATGCTTAATGGAAAAGCATAGGGAAAAATGGGGGGGGATACAACCTAGAGTCCTTACTCTGTAATAGGAACCCCACCATTTTCTTAATAAAACCAATCCCATTCAGAAGATTCCCCCGGGCATACCAGACTCATTTGTCCATTGAAAGCTGGCTTTATGGACCCAAGGAAGCATAAGCATCATCACCATTAAACTCGAGGCTGTCAGATTTAGTCTACTGAGCTTGTGGTCTGCTATTGAATGGACTATATAATCAGCATTTATACTGCTAAGTCACCTTAAAATTAGGTTATATTTCGGATATTGGTGAGGGCTGTGTTCAGCAATGGAAATTCCACAAGGAATAATTGCTTCCCATAGACAGAGGTCAGCACAGTACAGCATCCTGGTACATTCTTACTGCTTCATCTTGTATATTTTCTAGTTTCAAGGTTATTTCATTATTATCCAGGAAGGCTTCGAGACTTCTAGCCACCATGTCTGAATCCCAGCCAGCTGGAAAGCAGAAGTCAATTAAAGGGCAATGACTTTTTTTCCGAGCAGTTACCTGTCATTGCTACTCACATCCCACTAGAACTGAGTCACAAGGTCATAATTTACCTACAGAGCAGGCTGAAAATGCAGCCTTTGTTTGGGGTGACTGTGTTTTTCTAGAAATCAGGTGACTGTTACCCTCAAAGACTGAGAAAGAGGATACTGGGAGACGCAATGTAGTCTTGGCAACTCCAATTCTTTATTCACATCAGCAGTATAAATATTAAACTCTTCAAGGCTAAGAATATTCTGCATTATTTTTCTGCATTATTATTGTTCATACTTACTATTCGCTGTCTTAGGTACTTTTAATGTAATAATGTAGTTAATGCTCACAAAACTCTCTGCCATTACATAGGTTAGAAAGCAGAGCCCAGGGGCCAAGGTCATACAGTTCATAAGAAGCACAGCCACACTTGGAGGACAAATTCCTAATTAACTGCAATGAGCCACCTGTAGATAATGTAGAAGACAGAAACTTGTCTTTCTTTGCCTGCTTTGGAGTTTTTCGTTACATATATAAACAGTCTGCCTTCTCTGGAGGTCCCTATGGTTTGGTTTTTCAATTAAAAACTACTTTGCCAACATTTCTTAAGTCTTTTTTTGGAGTGTTGTCCTTTATAATAAGGATGAAAAGGGTCAGACCCTAGAATGAGGGTTAATTTGCATAAGAATGGGAAATGAGTCTGAGCATGCCAGCCCAGCTAACATGTCATGGCCAGGTAGAACTCTGGAGCAAGAAAGACCATTTGCCATGAGACAACGTCCTTTTTACCTCCTGTTTCGATCAGCTAAGATGTTTTTAGGTCTCAAATATGAGTGCACATGCACACACCACACAAATAAGCACCATACAACACAGAGCATCTGACAGGCGTGCACTGGTTTATTATCTTGCTGATGGCCCATGGAACTTCATTAGAGTTGCCAGCTGTCTGGAAACAAAAAATATCAAGACTTAGAGGTAAGAAAATAAACCTCTAAAAAAATTATTTTCTTTTCACTCTTAGGAAGGTAGCTGAATGAACAAACTCGAGTGAAGAGAAAACACTGATGCTAGAATTTTAGGGCTGTTTCAGCAGCCAAAACCTAATGGCCTTGCTGTGCTGCTTAGTTTTAACTGTGAACTTGATACAAGGGAAGGAAGTTTAATGAGGAATCATCTAGAGCAAATTGGAATGTGAACATGTCTGTGGGGACTGCCTGTCAGGGTATTTTACCATACAAACAGGAATGAAACCAGAGCGTCCCTCCACTGAACAATGCAGAAGGACATTGGACTGGGTGCACAAGGCTCAGAAACCCAGGCAGAGCCTAGCCAGTCCTGTAGAGGTGACATGGAGCTCTTGAAACAGCATGAAGCGACTTAGGATGCGGTACTGATGACCAAAGGAAGACACAGGTGATACACCACACGCCTGCAATTATCATACGTGTTTATTCCGATGTGGGAATAGAAGGAAAAGGCTTATCATGCACCATGAAAATGTGCTGGAAACCTAAGCCTCATCGCAAGAGTGGTAAGAGGTGGGACTGTTCGGAGGTTATCAAGCCAGACATAGATTAATGGCATTACTATGGGAGTGAGTTCATTTACTGAGGGAATGGATTCCTTATAAAAAAGGAAAAAAGGAGGAGCTTGTGGCCAGGGGTTGGTTGTGCACGTCTTTAATCCCACCACTCTAGAAGCAGAGACAAATGAATCTCTGAGTTCGAGGCCAGCCTTGTGTACAGAATGAGTTTGAAGACAGCCAGGGCTACGTGGAGAAACCCTGTCTTGAAAAAAACAAAAGAACAAACAAACAAAGGGTGAGTTAATTCTTGCCATCTACCTTCTGCCAGCAGACGATGTAGTGCAAAGGCCATCACAGATGCAGAGTCCTGACCTTTGACCTCTCTGCCTCTCTTCTTTGGCAGTTTCAGGTATCTGTTACAGTAAGTCAAAGTAAACTAAGATAAAAAGTGTAAAACTATTCAAACAGATTTGGTACATGAAGGAGGAAAAGGCATCCTTTCTTGTGTTTTTATGAACTGTCTAGATAGGTAAAGGGGTGGGGTCCGAATCTATGGTAGAGTACGCATTGCCTGTGGAAGGCCCTGAGTCTCATTCACAGTACAACAAACAAACAAACAAACACCAAGAAAAATAAGCAGAGGTTTTTAATGAGCGATTTTAAAGTTCCATTAGGCAGAAACTCAGTGTTTTGATTTCTCAATAAGAACCACAACAAAAAAGATAAAATTTGGTTTCTAAATACCAGTTACTATTGAAGGGAACGTGGACTCCTTGAAGACTTGGGCGATAACAGAGCTGAGACAGAATGCACAGAGTGGGGCATCTGGTGGTGACAGGAGAGGTCAAAAGGACAGGAGCCAGCATGAATAGGCAATTATTGGTCAAATTTAAGAGGATTTGGGCATTAAAAAAATTATGGTAATGACAAAAAATTCAAGATTTGATATTTATTCTTCACCAAATTCTTCAATTGTATAACCCTAGCATTACTAACATGTGTTTTTTTTACTATATGTGATGAATAGATAGCAAGTGGGAGAGCTCAGGGGAAGCTCTTCTCCCAGCAGGGCACTACAGAATAAACTCAGGGCAAACAAGGGAACCAGAACTCACCATCTGCTGAGAGCCACTATAACTTTTTTTTTTCCTTTAAGAACTATACAAGGCAAAAAGAGAGAGAGAACTATATGAATAGATGCTGATGCTAGCAGATAAACTATGATGAGCTTCATAGTTTTTGTTGGCTTGGCACAAGCTAGACCTAGCCACGAAGACCACATTCAAATGAGGAATGTCTTGAACAGATGTTTGCAGGCATTTTCTTGAACGCTAATTGATGTGAGAGGCAGGTAGTCCACCATGGGCAACACTGTCCCTAGGCAGGCGGGCCTGGGCTGCATCAGAAAGACAGCTGAGCAAGCCCGAGGAAGTAACCCAGTGAGCAGCCTTCCTTTATACTTTCTGCTGAGCCTCTTGGAGTTCCTGCCTTGATTTCCCTAGATGATGGACTATATAGCCTGTAAGCCAAATAAATCCTCTCTTCTCCTAAGTTGTTTTTGGTCATGGCCTTTATTGTGACAACACAGACCCTAACTAGGACAATGAGAAACAAAGCTTTCACATAGGCTCAAAACACCTCCCACTTAGGCACTAATTACAAAGGATTAACACTTTATTTGCAGCACAGACACAAGACCACTGACCTGAACAATGTGACCAAAGTTGACATCATTCTAACTTCACAGAGATGTGACAGATGCCTCCTGGTGAAGTCTGGAGGACACAGTGTGTGGCACTGCTGTCAGAACTGCTTTGCCTCAAGATCTAACTGTGAGGAAACTTAAGACAACTCAAATCGAAGAATATTCTATAAAACAAATGACCTGGATCTTCAAAAGTAAAAAGAAAGAAAGTTAAGTCATGAGTGACAAAGACAGACCAAGGAACCAGTCCAAATGAAAGGATGTGAATGAGATATTAGAGTTAAATTCAGCGTAAAATTCCAGATTGGAACACTGACTAGAACATTTTTTTTTAATTTCTCACCAAAAAAAGACATTAGTGACAAAATTATAAAAATTAAAAGAAGGTCTATGAATACAAAGGGAGAAGGAGAGAGGGGACAGTGGAGGAAAGGGAACAATATAGAAAATATGATAAAACACATGCAGGGAATCTGAAGAAAACAGTAATTCTTTGTATTTTCATCCTAATTCTCTGTAACACAAATTATTTCAAAGTAAGCTGAAAATAATAGCTAACAGTGGCATTAGCTTCTTAGGCTTTCTGGAAAGATTTATATAACATAAATGTTACCATTTTAAAATGTGCAATTTGGTGGCATTAAATACATTTACATAGTTACACAACCAATAGTACCATCTCACTCCAGAATACCTTAATCTCCCCATAAGAAACCCTATACCTAGCTATCATGCAAGTTCCTCCTTCAATGATCATGGCAACTGCTCACAAGCTTTCTTGTTCTGTGACATATTTTGGACCCTTAATGAACATAGTTATACAATGTGTCTCATTTTGTGTCTGGTTTCTTTCATGTTTTTTCAAGGTTCATTCATATTTTACCATGTATCAATAATTAATTCCTTTTTGTTTTATTATTATGTTACATGGGGGGGCACATGCA
Organism: Psammomys obesus; assembly: GCF_907164565.1. Classification (NCBI taxonomy): domain Eukaryota; kingdom Metazoa; phylum Chordata; class Mammalia; order Rodentia; family Muridae; genus Psammomys; species Psammomys obesus. The sequence continues at coordinate 9,774,929 of NW_026589732.1, read as the reverse complement.
TGCCACAGTGTATGTGTAGAGGTCAGACCACTTCCAGGAGACTGGTCTCCCCTGTTTTCAGTTCTGGGGACTGAACCCGGGACATCAGGCTTGCACACAAAGCACTTTTACCCACTGAGCCTGCTCACTGGCCTGATTCCTTTTGATGGCTGAATTTTTTTTACTGTTTGGGGTTACTTCATCTTATCATCTGTCATCCGGAAGACAATGAGTTGTTGCACTCTTTGAGTATTGTGCACAGTGTTGTCATGAAGGCTTCTGTGCAGTTTTTCTGAACACCTGATTCAATGACTCTGGGTCATAAGGAATTCTGGGTTCAACTGGTGGAGAACAGCAGCCAAATCACCAGCATTGCAGGAGGGTTCTCATTACTCCATGTCCTCGTCAGCACTTGTTAGTGTGCAGGACACTACAGCCATCTAGCAGCTGTGGAGTTGCATCTCATTGCTGTTTGATAGGTAATGGAGTTCATAATCTTTAATGTTCTTCATGCCATTAAAAAAGTCTTCAGAGAAATGTGCGTTCAAGTTTCTCCTTCCTCTCGGGTTCTCTCTCTGTTGTTAATTGTAGGAGTTCTTTATATATGTGTCTTTTAGAATCTGGTTAGATATATGCTGAGCATATTCTGTTTGGTGTGGTTGTGTTTCCCTGCTTTGTCTCTTGTGTGTGTGTGTGTATACTGTGTAGGATAGTGTAGGAGTGTGCACATAAGTATGTGGATGCGTGTGCACCTGTGTGATTGTGTACATGGAGCCTTCAGGAAGATGTTGGGTGTCTTTTCTCAATCATGCTCCATAATTACACACACACACACACACACACACACACACACACACACACACACACACTTTATTTTGAGACAGGGTCTCTCTTTGAACCTGTAGCTAATTGACTCAGGTAGGCTGGCCAGCCAATGGGCTTCAGGCATCCGTCTGTCTCTATTCCTCCAGAGCTAAGGTTACTGGCATGTGCCACTGTGCCTGGCTTTTCGCATGGATTCTGGGGAATCTGAACTGGGTCTCCTGCTTATGCAGCAGATATTTCAGCTAACCGAGCCAAAGATGAGTCCCAGCAATGGATTTCTGAAGCTAGTCCAGTTTTGATGAAGTCCAATTCACATACGTAAGTCCAATTCACATACGTCTTATTGACATCAGCATGTCTCATTTGACATTAAAAAGTATTCTTTCATCTACTGGTCCTTACTAAAATCAGCTGGTTATAAACATATTGTTTTACTCCTAAACTTTAACTCTACTCCATCAATTTCTAGCTTCACGTCAGTGCCTCTTGGCCTTATTTCAGCCTGTTAGTGGGCTTTGACATCAAAAAGTGATGTTTCCAGTTGGAATTGAAAACAGTTTCAGCTACTTGTTTTTTTTTTTGTTTGTTTGTTTGTTTGTTTGTTTGTTTTTGTAGTTCCTCATTAATTTTCAAATAATTCACTTTCACTTATGAAAGAATAAGGGGAAACTGATAGAAACTGCAGTAACTCTGTAGCTTATTGTAGCATGGCCATGTGGCTTCTCCTAATTGCTGAGCATGGATACCTCATTCGCTAGTGCCTTCCTTCCGTGGCATTCTGTGCTTGCAGACTTCTGACATCAACTTGGCTAAATTTATCTGTCATTGTTTTATTTCCTTCGAAGTTATTGTAACAAAACTATTTTCATTCCTTTTTCAGATTGTTCAGTGCTAGTATGTAGAAACAAAGATGGCTTATGCGTGTGTAGAGCCTGAATCTTCCAACAATGTTTCATTATTTATCAATTTTAAGTATTTCTCTGTGTGCATTAATTCTTTATGACTTCACATAGCATCACGCCACCTAGGAAAAAAGTTTGAACCATTTTTTTGAAGTTATGTGCTTTTACTTATTTTTCTCACCTAGCTTTCGTACATAGAACCCTCAGTACAGTACAGAAAAGAAATGGCATTCCTTTGTCTTCTTGATTTGGTCTTTTAATCTTTCATCGGTAACTATGATGCTATTTATCTGTTTGTTTTCATAAATATCCTGTAACAGGCTAAGGAAGTCCCCTTCTGTTCCTGCTTGTTGAGAGTTTCTTCTTCAGTCATGGGAGGGCTTTAAATTCGGCCAACAGCCTTATCTGGATGCCCTGAGCTGGTCATGTTGGGTCCCCCTCCATCTCATGAACATTTTGCTCACCTTGTGTTTTCCTAGATAAATGCTCCTGGGTCAGCACAGAGTTCCCTGGATATGCCACTAGACTTCATTTGCTCATCACTGGAAATGTCTCCATCTATATTCACGAGGGATAATGATCTATGGATTTTTTTTTCTTGTGACTTGTTATCAAAGCACATGTTCCTCATCTATATTTTGAAAGAGTATTTAAAACTATCAGTGTTAATTTTTCTTGGTCAAGCTGTTGAAACCTCTAGTGGGTCTTTTTTCCCCCATCTTTTTCAAGGAACTGCCAATTTGTTCTTTCATTTACTTATTCCTTTTATTGATTTCTACTCTAACCTTTATTTTTACTCTGTTATCTACTTTGGATTTACTCTGTTCATAGTTTCTGAAGGCGGTAATTAAGATTAACATCTTTTTTAACGTTGGCAGTTAGCTCTGTGGTCCCCTATATGCACTGAGTTAGGGGGTCTTTCATCGTTTTACGTTTGTTGCATCATTTTTCTTGATCTCTGGATGTTTTCTCATTTCCTTTGTGTCTTAAGTGGTTATTTGGGAGTGTGCCACATACCTGTGCACTTACTCAAGTTTCCTGTCAGTAATTTCAAATGCCATGCTTTTTGGATCTAGAATGTACTTTTATATAATAAAATCGCTTGCAATTTACTGTCACTTTTTACTGGCCTGTTTTACAGTTTAAGATACATCCCAGGTCCAGCTGAGAGCTGAGCTGTGGCGTGGGCCATGCTATAGATGCACAGCTTAGACAGTTGTTTTATGGCATCAATGCCTCTATTGCCTTGAGGATCGTTGGTCTAGTTGTTTATCCACATTGAATATGGAAGGCAGGCAGGAGTGGCCCACACCTTTAATCCTAGCACTAGGGAGGCAGGAGCAGATGAATCTCTGAGTTTGAAGCCAGCCTAATCTACAGAGTGGGTTCCAGGACAAGACTACACAAGGAAACCATGTCTCAAAAAACAAACAAAAAAAGAAAGAAAGAAAGAAAGAAAGAAAGAAAGAAAGAAAGAAAGAAAGAAAGAAAGAAAGAAAGGAAAAAAAAGAGAGAAAATGAAGTCTCAACTATTAGTCTTGACTCATCTGCTTTAATTCTATCAGTTTGTTTCTTGAACTTGTGTGTTATGAGTGCATGTGTGAACAGACATGCATACATGTACATACAGATATGTAAATGCACATGTGTGAACAGGCATGCATATATGTACATACAGATATGTAAATGCACGTGTGTATGAAATAATGAAGTTAACCTTGAACATGCCCTCCTGGTGCCTTTCACCTTGTTTTTTGAGGAAGGTTCCCTCATTTATCACTTGAAAACAGGTTAGGCTGTAAATTCCAGGGATCCACCCGCCTCTGCCTCCCCAGTACTTGTATTATAGTTGCAGTCACATGTGGCTTGTTAAGTGGGTCCTGGGGATTGAACTCAGGTCCCTGTTTGTACAACAAGCACTTTATTGAGTGAGCTGTTTCCTCAGGCCTGCTTCATGAGTTGGCTTCTCTTATCAAGCGTTCATATGTTAATCATTGCACTGTGTTATCATTCATTTTATCATTATCAAATATTATTATATTGTACCATCCTCTCGTCTTAATATCTGCTTAGTTAATGTTGGTATACCCAGCTTACTGTTTGCACAAAATACTTTTCTTAGCCTTCTACTTTCAACCTAATTAATGTGCTTTTGGATCTAAACTGAGTCCTTTGGAGATGTCATATAGTTATCATGTTCTTTTTAACATGTCCCTCTGATTTTGAACTAGAAAGCTCTATCCATTTGCATTCAAAATAATCACCAGGGAGTAAGGGCTTCCTTCTGCTCTTTTATTGTTTTCTGTATATTTAAGCTTCTTGTATCTCTCAATCCCCGACCACTGGATTCTTTCATGTGTATTCAAAAAGAAAATTGTTTTGTTGTCTATTTGCTTGCTTACTTGAACCCATAGATTAGTGCTCTTAGCCTGGATCAGAGACACTTCTTTTTGAATGGTAAGCAGTTAATGCAGACTCTTAACTGGTAAAAGTGATGAAAAGTAAGTGACTGCTAAGTGTTTGACCCTAAATGGGACATCTTTATCACACACACACACACACACACACACACACACACACACACACACACACGGCTCAGGGAACACTGTGGCAGAGGAGACGGGAAGGGTGGAAATACTAGAAGATAGGAAAGTGTGCTGTGAAATGCTGTCTGGACCTGACACGACCATTGCACTGAGTTCACAGGAACTAGAGTGACCTGTACGAGACCTGTACAAGACTAAGCCTGCCAACATCTCATCAAGGACTGGGGAAGGGCTCATGAGACACCCCCCCTCCCTGAGAGGCAGTCGACAGCTACTAGGGAGAGCGATGCCATGTCTTCAGTGGTGTAGCCACCGGTAAGTTGCCTGTGCTCCAGTAACCCCATCCCAACGTCGGGCCTCAACTGAACTCAGTAAGGCATTTTAAAAAGAGAGACATGGCTGTAGAAGCTAGAAGCTAGAAGGGTTTCATAAGCAGAGGGAGGAGTGGGAGAAGGTAATGGGGAGTGAAAATAATCACAATTCATTATAGAAAAATACATGTATAAACCTGTCAAAAATCGGTATTTTATTAAGTTGTTATAGTCTTGTTGTGTAGCCTAGGCTGGCCTCAAACTCATAATCCTCCTGCTTCAACTCCCTAAGTGTTGGGATTGCTGCCAAGCCCCACTGTTTGGCTAATCAATTTTTCTACCTATTATTATTTTTATTCCTTTCTCGTTTCCCTTTTTGAATATTCTTTCAGTTACTTTCTTAATGCTGCCCTGGTGGTTATAATTAACATCTCAAGTTAGCAACAGATTAGTCTGAAATAACAGCAATTTAGTTTCCACAATATACAAAATTGTTCTTATGCTGCTGTATCCTCCTCCTTGGTGTTACCATCATGTATTAAAAGAAAAAGCAAACAATACTATAGTCATTTTTGTTTATAACTGAAATTCAGAAAATTCCCCAAATAAGATCTTTACTCTTGAGTTTCTTACACATCCCAGAAATAATGTCTCTAAGCATTCTGCTGTGCATTAGCCAAATAAAATTTTACGAGCTGCCTGCCATCTAGTTTCATGCACGTTCTCTTGCTTATAAGTTCCCTTGGAAAAGCCAAGCCTTCTGGGATTGCACACAGCTTTCAGGGTGCAGCGCCTGGGAAACTTCTGCTTATTTTTCTGTGGCTTTTGTTAGTCGCTTTTAAGCAAAATTCTTTGCTGAGGATAAAGTCTCTTTGCCACTGATTTTTTTTTTTAATTCCATACTAGCTGTACTTGAATCTTCCTGATAAGATAGAAGTTAAGGATATGCAACAAAGGACATGACTGCCTTCCACCGCCATCAGTGCTGTGATGTTCAGTTCCCTCGGCTGAGACCTGAGGTCCAAGTTTATCTCCAGCTCCCTCAGCATCTTAGTGGAGCTGAACTTGGACTCATGACATTAATTACTATTCAACTTCACTGTCTTGGCAAAACACAGACTTTCTGCTGAGTACTGGCTTAGGAAGAACATGTGCTGTACTTTTATGCATTGTGGTGCCTGTTCAGATAGAATTATAGTTATTGCTTTAAGCATATAGGAAAAAGGAGAGGGACAAAGCCACAGTGGTAGCTTTTATATTTATCTGGGGAGACACCTGCTGCTCTTGTTTCCTTCCTCCCTCCCTTCCACCTTCCCTCCGTTCTTTCTTGATATGGCTAAACTAAATATCTACTGTATTTCCATTTCTGCCTGAAAGATGCTAATTATTTTTCTCTTTGAAGAGCAGGCTAAGTAGCAACACACTTTCTCAGATATTCTATATTTGGTATTCATTGTTTTTCCTTTAGTCTCGAAGAATGTTATTATTGAATAAACAACACAGGATTCGTGTATTTTTTTTCCTACATCACTAGAAATATTTTGTCTCAATGTCTTATGGCTGTCCTAACTCCTGGTAAGTATCAGGGAATAATTCTACTATTAAGAACTTCTTATGTAAAATGAGTTATTTAACTCATGTTGTATGCAATATTCTCTCTTTGATTTTTGTCTTTATCAACAATTAGATTGCAGTGGCTCTCTTTGAACATATTCTCTAAGGTCAACAGCTGGACTGCATCAGAGTTTCTACTAAATTTTTTCTACTAATAGTTTATATTTTATTTCTTTTTGTGCCTTGTAATTTTGTTGCTGAAGGTAGACACTTTAAATATTATATTGTGTCAACTTTGGAATCAGATTCTACCTCTTCTAGGGGCGTGTGTGTGTGTGTGTGTGTGTATTAATAAGACATGTTCTCCTGTACTCCAGACTGGCCTTGAACTATGTAGTTGATCATACAGCCAAATACAACCTTGAATTTCTGATTCTCCAGATTTCATTCCACCACCTCCCCCACAGACTGCTGGGATCATAGCCCTGTGTAACTAAATCTGATTTCAGCAGGGCTGGGGTTCCTGCATGCTGCCAAACAGTCTTCTAACTGAGCTGGGCCTCTAGCCTTCCCCCAGGTTTCCTTCTTCCCTGCTCTTGTTGTGGGATGCTGTTATCTAGTCACTTCTCTAAATTATGGTTTTTTTTGGCTTTATACACACACACACACACACACACACACACACACACACACACACACACAGATGGTATTCAACCTAAAACTTGGTGTGTGGTCCTTGAAGTCTCTATTCGGCCAGTATTGTGATCGATTCTTCTGGTGCTTGGAACCCCCACACCCACCACAGCATCTTTTTCTAGTCTGCAGATTAACTTTGTGTGTGGGCATCCCATAATGCTTAGCACAGATGCTTCCAACTCTGCCTTAGCCTTCGATTTCTACTTGCTTCAGGAAAGTCACCCAGAGCTGACTACTCAAGGTCTTCAGTTTCTCTCTTTTCTCCCTCCCCGTCTCATGTTTCCTGCACCTAGGCAAAGGCACACCTGTAGCCTTTAGGTTTTCTGGGCATATGCAGGAGCATTTCAAAGACTGCATTCTCCAATCCACGTCTAGCTCTCGACTCTTTCTTCCTAGGTTTTTCCACGTGTCTGCCTCTTGCCCACATGTGCTATCATACACACAGCTAGACGATTACACACTCCTTGAGGGTATTTGTCTCTCAGTGCTTTAGACAGACATCACTGCGGCTGTTGCTTCAGACGTCAGAAGGGTTGAAGGAACGTGAAACAAGGATCTTGGAGCCAAGTCTCTACACGATTCAAAGCAACATTTTTGAGAACAAGATCCATTATTGTTCACTGTGGCCCTGGCAAACTATTCTGTGAGCACAAGTCCTGCTCCCACACCCTCAGTTGCCACTGAGCTAGCGAGTGAGGATATTACTCCCATAAGCTAAAATGCCCTAACAAATTTTTATTAAGTTTTCCTCATTTAGCATTCTCCTGCTTGTAAGCAATTATTATTATTACTACTGTGAAGATTCCAGAATCTGGCAAAAGTGGATCTGACAGGTTTTGCCAGCTCTACCATTCCCTCAGAAGGAGGGACTCCTTAAATTTCCTAATGTGGTATTTTAGTCACCTCACCCCGACATTAGCTTTTCTATACAAAGACTCTAGCTCGCTTTCTTCAGTTCTGCTTTCTAAGTTTATAACAGACAGTAGAGATTCTGAATAAATGGCAGGTAATGATTAGAGTGAATGAAAAAATTACCACTAAACTTCATTAAATTTTCTATTTTACAAAGGAAGACACTGGATCTCAAAAAGATTTCCCAGCTCCCTGACATTACAGATTATACAAGCGGCAGAAAGAAATCCAATCCCGTATCTATGACCCTCAAGGCCCTTTCTCCTTTATATCCTGCTGGCTCTTTTAGGTATCAGACAATAAGGAGACACCAATTACATTGTGGGTGACTGGCACTGAAGTGTATTTCACTATGACATTTGCTACCAAAATAATCCTACAACACGGGCTGAATCCATTTCCTCTTACAGGTATATAGAAACCAAGGCATAGAAAAGGAAAATAACCTGTAACTGGATTGAAAGATTGGAGATGAATCCAGATGTTTCGGTTCTGGTATGACATATTACAAAAGCTCTTCACTGGTTTTCCTAACCCGGAAGATCATTACACGCTGCCGGCCAAATGCAAACAGCAAGCATCCCCTTTGCTCACCGAGCCCCCAGTTTCTCCTGTCCACTTACTGTATCTCTACCTCCTTACCTCACCCACCTCCTTACACACACCCACCCGTGTGCGAGTCTCCCTGCACACAGGAGCTGCTGTTAGAGCAACTGGCACACCCTACGCCAATCATGTGCTTATCCCTTTGCTGTCTTAACCAGACTGAATCTGAATTTGTGAAAGGTAGAGACGAGGTAGTTATTTTTCCTTCTTGTTTAAAAAATAAGCAAAAACAAAAACAGAAAGAGTGTGTGTGTGTGTGTGTGTGTGTGTGTGTGTGTGTGTGTGTGTATGAGAAGGTGCGCGCATCCATGTGTGTGTATGTGAGGAGATGGGGTCTCTGAGCCTGGACTTGTTGTTTAGGCTAGACTTGATAGCCAGCAAGCATTCCCAATCCACCTGTCTCCAGCCCAACCCCCTGTGCTGAGGTTACAGCCATTCACTGCACATCCTGCTTTTACAGGGTGAGTGCTGGGCAGTCAAACTGAGGCCTTCATAAAGCAAATTCTTTACCCACTGGACCATCTCTCTGAGCAGGCTCTTTTGCATCCATGGTTTTTGTTTTGTTTCTCTATATGTGTTATCTCACTTACTGCTCAAAGAACTAACACAGGAGAATGAGACTCAAACAGGAATGCTTGATGCACTAGACACACTGACAGAAAGTGCTCAGGAAAGCCTCTGAAATGGGCCTCGGTGTCACACTCCCCACAAATCTGATAGGAATCTCACAAGCTTGCACCAGCTTATAATTATTCTAACCTTCTAGATTTATTAATTCCCCCCACTAGTGTTCTTGACTCTTCTCTTGCCTAATAATACACACATACACAAACACTATTCAGATTTGACTAAGATTTGTCATCAAACTGAGAGCCAATGGTTCTAAGTGCCATTTATTTAAAATCCTCTCCTTGATTCAACTGGTGCCTATGCTTATTTTTATTAAATTGTTACCAGAACTAGGATTTGCTTAGGAATGTTCTCTTCTAGTCCAGTAGATCAGTTACTATTGTATTATTAGCTTACCTGGCCTTTTGTTTTAAATATAACGTGATGTTTCCATATTAAAAAACAAAACAAAACAAAAAAAAACACTGGAACAATTTATGTGTACAGACAAGAAAACAAAAAACAGCAAACCAATATTACCCATAAACTCCCAACACAGAGCTTAATTATCATTTTAACGCAATGACTTCCATTTAACTGTCTTGCCAGATCACCTGACTTTTCTCTGGCCTTCTGTAGACTGTTCTAGCTGATCAGCCCAGGATGCTCACTGCTCCTGGAGAGGGAGCCATGCTCTGGCGCCTGTGCCTGTGCCTTAGTGCGTTATGCTTGGCAGAGGTCAGCTGTGCTTGCTGAGGAGTGTTGTGCCGAGTGAGGCAGTTGCTCTAATGTTATTTAAACACTGTGTATACCAATAAAAACATGGCAAGAGCATGTTTTATGAAAATTTTTGCTCTGAAAACCTGAATGCCCGGGAAAGAGTCAATGGAGGTAAATGCTGAAAATAATATCCATATGAGTGAGGTAAACAAGCATCGGAAAGAAAACTAAGAAATTATTTGCAACCACAGTTGGTAAATTCTTTATCCATTTTTAAAATTCAATTATTTCATGTTTACTCTTTGGAGGTGACAGTATCCACTGATGATAATTAATCCAAAAATCAGTCATCAGACAACTTTAGAGGAGTTTGAGAATCATAAAATTAATAGGCTCTTGTCAAAGATTAGCCAAAAGTCACATCTGTAATTTCATCTCAGAAGGTTTGAGGCAGGAAGACCATGAATTCAAGGCTAGTCTGTACTACATAAGACCTTGTCTCACAAAAATAAAAACCCCCACCAAAACATTGCCTATGAATAATTATATCTCAAGAATTTTAAAAAAATCACCTTGAACAATTTTCTTTTTAAGCTTATTTATTTATTTATTTATTTATTTTTATGTATGAGTAGCCTGTTTTCGCATACCTAGAAGAGGGGATCAGATCCCACTACAGATGATTGTGAGCTACCATGTGGGTACTGGGAATTGAATTCAGGACCTCTGGAAGAACAGCCAGTTACTCTTAACCACTTAGCCATCTCTCAAGCCCTTGAACAATTTTCAATGAGTCATCAACTATCAATGTCAACACATTCAATAAAGCATCGACTAGACCTTTAAAATGTATATACTACTTATTTCACCAAGTCGAGTAATGCTATAAACATTCCTTCCCTCCTTGCACTCTTCTGACTACACTGTGAATGTTATTCTAATTTATTAGCCATGATTATAGCATATTTACAGCTTGCGTTGCCCAGTCCTTCCTATTAACCTCCTGTGCAGCCATCCCTTCAACTTAACACTTAAATGTATGCCACTGGTTTACTTTTTTTCTTTGCTGGGAATGGAAAAAATAAAGGTTAAGTTTAGTCTCCTACTGAGCCCACGGTTCATTAAATAGCTATTTTTCTTTCTTATTTTTCATTTGTCTCTTTTTTTTGGGGGGGGGGAGGGTAGTAGAATTTTGGTTAAAATTACTTTGTTGTGAGCTCCAAGACTCCATTGTGGGGTGCGGAGAAAGTAACTAACCACAAATCCCTAACACCATGCCTCCCAGTAGGAGGCCACAGGACCTAAAAACCCCATTTCCTCTTCAGGGCAGTTTCTGAACCATCGCTGCTCTATGCCCACAGCCCCGGCCTAGGATGTTGGTAATATCTGAGGAACTTTTGTAAGGTTTTTTTTTTATTACAAATTTGGTAAAGCCATGAGATAGTTTGATGGCCAGCTCTAATTTTCCCAGAACCCTAAATAAAGTCAGCCTAGGCGAAACTGCCATGTTTCTCAGACTCTGGACAACAAAAAATGCATCAAATTAGAAGCCTCACTACTATGTGCTACATCTGAACAGTGACATGACGAGGTACAACCCTGGCCTGCGTGGGTTGCTCCCGTGGTACCTGATGAGAGGCATGAGCCAAGAGCCTCCTAAGACACTGCCTTCCTTGAAACTGCTCAAGCTCCACGAGATCTCAGAGCTGCGCAGCTATCTGACCGGCTCGGGTTTTAATCGCTGTGTGTGCATCAAGCTGGGTAAATGGGTACAATCAGGACATTTGGTCACTGACTGACTATACGAAGGCAGCCGCCTCTTCTAAAATCATTTTACCCAGGGATACTGCACCCATCTAAGTTTGTGTAAACATATCTAAGATGTGAACACAGTCACGACATTACCTAAGGATGCATTTTTCAGAATGTGTCCCTGTCATTAAGTGACAGGTGTCAAAGAGACCTTGGATTTTCCTATATTTTCTGAAATTTGAGGTTATATTAAAGGGTGTCCTTTTTTTATGGCCATAGCACAGAGAAGGACTTCAGGGTATGACTCAGGCAATGAGGATTTTCTTAGGCTCTTTAGTCACTAGGGGATTAGATAGGAGATGTGGTATAACTCAGCATCAGAACAATGCCCCAAAAGCCCCCAAGCCTAGACTGGTTAGTTCTTCAGTATCTCAGATCCTTCGGTATTGGAGAACCCCACAAACGCTCTGTTAACAGCTCCTTTTAGCAGCCTGGCACACACACCAGGGCTATCTAGGCATCACCCTGAAGTTCAGGCCTCAGAAAAAAAATCCCAACTCATAAAAAAGGAGAGACTTACTGGCTCTGCCCGAGATCCTCCACGCAGGAAGCCTGTCCTTTCCTGAGCTCCCAGTAGCACTTAAAATGGTTAGGGTTGAACAGACTTAATTTTTACAAATTCCAATGGGGCACAGCTGCTGCTGCTTAAATGCTGGCCCGCCTCAACTGCACCCCCCCCCCCAGTTCACTGCAAACGGAAGCTTCGGTCACCAGTGCCACTGCCCCTGAACAATGGATGCTTTCCATGGGGAAGACTACACACAGGAGGCCCCTCTCGTCTACCTGGATCGGACTGAGCTGTAACTATCAGTCACACGGCCACAAGGTCACGCAGATTCCAGCAATGACGCCTGACTGGGCAGCAGATAAACCTTATACTTTAGAAACGCATTTCATTACGCTAATACTTCACAATCTAAGACCCTGGGAAGGAAAGGTTCTCTGCCATGCTCACAACAGTGAGCTGACATGAAGCTAGGACCACTTTCCATCAACTACCACGAGTGTGGGAAAGGGTGAGGACACAGTAGACAAATGACGTTCTTTCCTATAAAATTTTATTTATTACATAAAAAATTCTATACATTTGTTAGACTAAAATACAGTTTTCATTATAATTCTGGCAACTGAGTCTGTACACAGAGAAAACTTAGCATTAGACCAGCACTTTTTTTTTTCTAGTTCATATTTCTGCACAGGTAAAACATTTCAAAGCTTCATTTCATATAAGCTCATTGAACTTTGAGGCCAGATGGAATGTCATCCAATTCAGAGCTCTAGGCAGTTCATTTGCCTGCGAGAGTTGATTGCTCCAGAAAGTGAATTGCTTAATATACATAGTTCTTTAGTCCTGCGAGAGCATAACACTCCGTGCGTCAGTCTGCATTGTGTTAGTCACGGCGGTCACAAATACCAGGGCTACGAGGGCATCTGTGGGGCGTGTTCAAGCACCTACATGTTTGTTTCCTCACATGCATAGTGTGGTGACACCATAACAAGAAAGAACCCAAGACAGCATGAAGGTAGATGACCCCAAACTATGGACTGCATGGAAGGCTTAACTGTGTTCTATGTTTTAATGAAAAGAGACAAGATGTAACACACACACAAAAAATCTTATTTCAACACTCTGAAAATAGATACAAATGGGAAAAAAAGGGATAAAAACGGCATTAGAATGCTCTGTTTACGTTCTCACCCCCCAGGGCAGTGGGTAGGTTTGACGTGGGCTGTGAAGACTGCCCGGGAGAACAATAGCAGGTCCCTATGGTACCGATCAGTCTGCAAAACTCCCTCAGCTGTCTTCACTCTAAAAGTTCTAGCCTACACTCAAGTTCAGGAAGGCTGGGCCACATACTAGTGATAGTTGGACCATTGGTCTGCAAAAAGGCAGGCTTTTTGTCTTTGGTTGTTTGTCCAGAGCCCCTGTCACTTCGTTAGACACCCTTCTGTGCTTTCCTGCCTGTCAGCTGTCAGCTCTCCATCAAGCCTTGCAGTCCAACCAGCTAACAGCCCACCTGGACTGACTCCATCAGATGCAGGGTCTAGCAGAAGCGCATCGACTGGTCCTAAATATTGAATCTGTCATATTAAAACTTCTTCTCATTAGAGGAAGTCAGAACTCCAGCAGAGGATGGAAGCGACCAGGAAGCATCAATCAAGAGTAGCAACAGGGCAACGCAGAAAGAGCTGACTTTCTCCATATCATCATCTTTGAAAATTAAAACTCAAGAGGAAGTTCTTAGCAACGAGTACTCGAAGCCAAAGGCTAGGGAGAGTGTTAGTCATCCCTGCAGCCTCTACAGGAAGGCCTGACCTGATAGCCACACGGTAAATGAAGAGGGGCTTCCTGGCTTTTAGAGGCCACGGGACCTCTTCTATCCCTGCAAGCATCTGCCAAATCTTTTCACAGCTTACTTACAGATTTAAAATCCATTTCTCCAGCAGCAACTAGCGCAAATGATATTCCTAGCCAGCAGGATGTGCAAGTATACTCAATGACAAAAGTCAGAAAGCTCCCTTTAAGTCATATCTTCTATGACAAATGAGCCAATCAAGTTAATAAATTTTTGGGCCTTTCCCACCTGTCACACAGATTTACAGCAACAGCCTCTCCATTTACAGCTGTGGAAGGTTCATCCCAGCCGTAAAGGTATGTAGAAAGGTGACCTTTATTATTGACCTGCCAGCTAGATCTCTACTTTGTTCAGGTAGACAACATAGATAGTGGTTTAACATCTGAACGGGGTCTACTGGGGTCAAACTCCTGACTGCCTTTTCAAGGTCTAAAGAGCCTTCCTGGGGAACTGCTACACACCTAAGAGTAAGCTGTGGAGGAGAAGACTCAGGCTTCCTCAAGGCATGAAGGGGCAGACACGGAAAATGGAGGCAGGATCCACCAGCAGAGTAGTCTAACCCTGTTCTCTACTGTGAAGAAAACTAGAGACCTCCCAGGCTTGTGTGTGTGTGTGTGTGTGTGTGTCGAGAGCGTGCGCACACACACCTCCTATTGTTTACTAAACTCTTTTTTAATCAGGTACCCAGTCTAGTTAGCTCATTATCACCATCTTCATCTGTTCTCCCTCACGTTCACAGATGCATTTTAAGACAGTTACATACTATTCACACTAGGCCTTACAATGCCCTATCGGACTTACATCAAAGTAGCTAAGAAGATGGATTCCCTTTTTATCTGTTTTAGGGTGCACCCCAACACACTGTAAATAATTTGGCTCATGGTTACAAATTCCCTCAGGACACACCCCACCTCAACTTCCAAGGTAGGCAATCTTGGTGCTGTGGTGAATTAATACTGCCCATTCAGACTACTGTGGATTCTATGTCCAAGCCTGGGACTAAATCATATACTGTTCTTAATTATAAAATAGATTCAGGATGAACGTGAATGGCATCATCCCCATGGATAGTGGGAGGTATAATCACTTGTAGAAATATTTTAGATGTTCACTGAGGTACACTGGGGGGCGGGGGAGCAGTTCACAGCTTCCACAAGTACAAAGGGACCCTATGGTCACTCAGAGCTGCTTTAGAATTTCAATTATTCAATTTGGATATCATCAAATAAAGTGAGAAACACCTGGAATGTGCATAAGTGAATCAATATTTCATACTCAACTGGATCTTGATCTATTATGAATAAATCCTTGATTTTTTTTTTTTTTTTGGAACTTTCTGGTCTGGAAACAAAATCATTTAAGTTGTAAAACTGAATATCAAAACTAAAGATCAATGTAGTATTTGGCTATTTCTTACCTTTTGAATAAATTAACTAATGAGGCCTCCCCCGGAAATACCAAATTTAAATTGTGTACTTGTAATTTACAAAAGCGTCAATTATTCATTGTTGATCTATTATTACACATATAAGGAAATTAAAATGGGGAGGAAGAAAGAACACAATAGTTCGGTAGAAAAGAAAGGTTTTCCATAGAAAGCCACAAGTTTAAAAGTTCTGCATTGAAAATTTCTGTAAGAAAGGTATTTTCAAACTGTTAAACTCTGAACTGAAATTGTTCTCTTAAAATGTAGAATATGAGATTGGCTCAAATGTATGAAATTTGAATGGGAAAAGCATATTATTTCAAACTTTTCACTGTATATAATATATTGCATTTTAATAGTTTTTAAGTTTGCTAACCTTAGACTTTTTTCCCTTCATATATGTAATGATCCTGCTTTTTCAAAATATGGGCCATATGCCACTAAATGAAGACAAATTAATTCTGCAAGCAGCCACTGTCTATGAACAATGCCTACTCTTCTAAAGGGCTAACACGAATTCCATAATATACACAGTGACATGAATATGCATTTAAAGCAAAAGGCATTCTATGCTATGAATACAGGACACACAAATCTCTGCTTTGTGCATTTACTTAGGATCTCATAATTCTCTAATATACATTCACAGACTACATCTTAACAACTGTAGGCAGGCGCTTCTGTCTATCAGATGGGAAGCATGAAAGGAATAGAGATCAACTGTGTCAGTTGTACTATAAGCCTCCAGATTTCTGAGGATTGTTTGTTTGTTTGTTTGTTTGTTTTCCAAGTGGCCAAAGCAAAGCAATATTGAGCTGACATTGCTATTTTTTTTTTGGTGGGGGGGAGTGGGCCTCGTGAATGTTAAGCAAGTGTTTCTGTCACTGAACTATACCCTCAGCCCAGACCCTGCTTATTGAGAGAGGAAAGCTCACAGACCCTTTTGGTGGAAATGTCTCAGGAACTGCAGGAAGGCTACTGGAAACCCCAATTCAAATGAGAAGCCAAAAATCAAAAATAAAGAGTCCCCAGAACCAATGGCTCCAGGTGTGGAGCTGATTGCACGATGCTGGCTGCTCTGAATGTCAAAGGACCTCCTGAAAGGGCAGCGGCAGCGGCAGCAGTGACTGTGCATGGCAGGGATGTCTGAGGCCTGCAGGTGGAGTAGCGTGGGGGCACTGTGCGGCTTGTAGATGCACGGATCGTGCATTTCCTGTACTGTTATTCTGAGGAGGGAGAGGTATTTATGCTTCAAGCTTAAAGCAGCCCAGGGCCAGGATAGAGCGGTCCACACCTTACCAGGGTGGAATCTTCCCAGCGCACTCAGAAGGCAGATATCATGGTCCATGGTATTGGGCAGAGGTTAGAGTCAATTTCTTTCATTGAAAGAAAAAAAAAAAAGAAGAAGAAAAAGGAAGGAAAAACTTAAAGAGGAAAAACTACCAAAGAAAACACTTATTTCAAGCATAATTTTTAAATAGACTCAGTAAGCACCTCTCCTGGGGAAGACTGGGAACCAAGGCAGCCAAGCTACTTGAGTGGCATCAAGTTAGGACTTCATTATCTGTAGGCTAGGATGAAAATGTTAATCCTAAACATTAACCACTGTATTAAGTGGTTTTAAGGAACAACCTGTGTTGAGCCCTGCTTATCCATGCAAGGATTATACAATCTCAGTGCCCTCACTAAATTGTTAATTATTTATCATTATTTCACCAGTAAGCCTCTTGTTAAAGATGGACTCATGGATTTACACTAAATTTAACCCTCTTCCGCCCAGATTGCAGTAACAGGACAACTTATTCTCGAGGCAAGAGTCCAGAAGGTCTAAATCATGCACCAGGCTCTTACTTATCTGGTGGCAGAGACCATGTGGCACCGTGGCTGCCACTACCATGTAGAAAAGGAAAGCCCAGGTCTAACTCCAGAGACAGGGCTCCCAAGTGTGGTGCTGAAAAACTATCGCAGAAAAACAAGGAAATCGCAATACAAACAGAGGGTTTATGAAGTTATTCAGGTGTCCAGATTTCACAGAGAGTTTTTGTTCTTTGTCTATTCTTCTCACTTGGGCAGAAGATGGAAGCAGTAAGCAGATGGCAGTAAGGCAGCCCATAGCTAGGAGAATGACTTGCAAATGAATGGAAGAGGCAGCAGGAATAACCAAGCAGAACACGTAAGTATTACTAAAGAAGCCTCTTCTAGGCTTTCTCAAATTAATCAAAGAATGGAGCTCAGGGCAGAGTGATATTCCAACAACAAAAATATCTCTCTGTGTGCACCCATGTAATAGATATGCATATTTGCATATAACTATATGGCACACAAATTTACTTAGGGAAAACAGCCTGGAAATTAATTGAACTCAAATGACATGGTTACACATAGATCATAATTTCTAAACACAATGTTAGTAAAACAAAATTTATTTGTAAAACAGGACCTGTTATATAAAATGGCACACAATCAAGTTATACAAAAATACAAATTTTCTTTCTGATTACAGATCTAGTTGCAAATGATAATTAGAAAGCATTCCTGGTGGTTTCCAGTAGCTGGGATTGCGAGCACATGGAACAGGGGCAGCAAGAGTCCATGATGCAGGGATGTCCAAGTGAGCAGAACCTGATTCCCGAGTTCAAGTCCATCATCACGTCACTTTGGAGGGACACCTCCTAAAATGACTAGCTCCTGGAATGTCTTCCGGTGTGAGAACCATCTTCCAGGCTTTGGCCCAATCTAAATTTAGTTCCCAGTGTTTCTGAGTGTCCATAATCTGTGTGGCTACAAGTGACATGGCATTCTGATTTTCTGACATGATTTTCTCTTTCATCTAGTAGGACAGTTGTTAGTTACACTTTCAAATGATGTAAAAAGTACAGTGACACTATTTGGCAACACTAGATGTTAGATGTTAATTTCTGGCAAATTATTATTTCACAATAGCTATGCTCTCAACACTGGTTTTCCAGATCCTGCTTAGACATGAGCTTGTAATTGTGTGTGTGTGAGTTGTTGTTTTAATCCAGACTCTTATTGCAGATACTCTGAAGGTTTAGAAATATTCATGAGCTTTGAAAAGAAACCAAGGCATTTAGCAAAATTTAGCCTAGCTAGATTAAAGAACACCAGTACTTAAAAAAGAAAATACAATTTACCTTTTGCAGCAATTTAAAGGTCCAACCCTTTGAAAGGAAGCACATTAGCAAACAGCTGCTTATTGAACCCTCAGGATATTGTATGCAATTCCATAACACCAGTCTAATTCACTGTCTAGTTCTGATAGGCAATGCTTTCTTTCAAAAGATTTTCCTTCCATGGAATGATAAATGCTGAGGCTTTTTTTTTATTTTTTTACAGAGCCTGTATTTAGTGCAATAAGTTTAAAAAATTTGCTCTGAAATATTTACTTTACATTAACAAAAATAGCTTCTTTTAAAAAAATTGTAACAAAAAGGAGTTATCGCATAAACAGATCATGAATTATTCTTAGCAAATTACACTTTTTTTCTTAAAGCATTCACCATTACAATAAGCAGAACAATGGAATATTAGCCATTCATATCTGGTAAGCTTTAGGAATGAAAAGAAAAACCCAGCAGAAAACAAAACAAAACAAAACAAAACAAAAAACCCCAAATGTACCCGCAAACATAAAGCACATTCACACTTGAGGATTAACACTAACCAATTCTTCAGTTAAACAGCAGAACTCTGGATACTCAACGGATGACCAAGGAGTGGAGCACCTGCCAGTGTGTTCAGATTTTATAGCAAGCATTTGAATAGATGGCCGTTTAACCCTAAGCTCCTGACTTGTCTCTGAAACAGAAGCAAAGCACTGGGAATCTCAATGCTTCGTGTTTCCCTCTCTCTTTGATTCCTTCTAGAATTACCTAGGATGAAAATCAAGACACAGAAACGTAAAGGCTAAACTTGCTGGGTGCCCCAGCTTCCCTTCAAACCAGGCACACGAATGTGTGGTGGATGCTACTAATCATCAAAAAGGAAAGAGACAAAATACAAGAAAAAGTTTGCATAATAAAGATTATCTATCTACCCCTTCCTCTCTCTATTTTTCCCACTTTCTTCCATAGAAGCATTAGGGTAAACTACAAATACCTGAGGAGTTGGTTACTTTTGAATGTTGGCTGACAAATGCATGAGCTACCATGAAATCTCCCACAACGGGCCCACTCAAACGCTTCCGAAAGTAAAACGACATGGCTTCTTGGATTGGGGAAAACAGACTGGAGAAATCTCTTATTTAGCTGAACGCACACGCCTAGTCTGACACACTAGGGCTTATGCATCAGTAAAATAAGATACTGATTTTAAACGTACACTGGGGAAATCACCCCTGCAAAAACTTACACAGAATTTGGTACAATAATTTTACCTAGGCTAAGTAACTAAAGTTAAAATTTCCTCTAGTTATTAAAAATGTTAATCAGATATGAATCTAACATTTCCATTAAGACAATTACAATTGAAAACATTAAATGACGGAAGTTGCCTTGTAAAAGCCACCCGTATGAAAGGAGTACATGTTTGACAAAAATAAGCATAAAAAAGGTATTAAATCCCTGTTCCTTTTCTCTGATTTTGGCTGATTATGTGTGTGTGTGTATATACATATATATATATACACACATACATATACATATATACACACACCCACACACACAAATACATAGTTATGTGTATATATTGTTTTGGAATGTCAATGGGCTCCATAACCGTCGGCTATGTTCAAGCAGAACTTGCTCCCGAAGCCTAGAAAACAAAGCCATACAGAGTATAATCTTAGAAAAATTACTGTTGAAAGGAGACACAAATGATGCTATCAGTTTACATACATGGTCACAACAGCAACAGGGCAAAATACGTCGACAGCCCTCTCTGGAGCCTATGATGCTGGAACACTGCAGGCCGTACTTCCTTTAGGGTAAGACACACTCAGCACACTATTCCAGCTCACACCTCAGAGAGACCTGATCCTTGCATGACAGCAAGGAGACAGCCAGATCTCCAAAAGCATGTCATTCCAATCAGCAAACTCTTCTGAGAATTGTACAGAGACCTCATGGATCTTAGAAAAGTTTTTAAACCAGTGAGGTTCTTTTAAAATAGCTCAAGAAGAAAAGTGGCCTTTTCTTAAAAGTGGCCTAGTTCAACACTGCCCTATCAGGAGGACAATTTAAAAACCTCATTTTCCTAAATATTTTTACAGGCTGAGATAATAAAAAACAAAATCTAAATGCAGACAGCCCAGATGGAGGGAGACAGGCGGCAGCGGTGTTGCTGTATGCATAGCAAGACAGACATGAAGCTCTAGTGGACAGAGCTTTAGGATAACAGCAAGTGAGAACAGGCGGCTCCCAGTCTATAATCCCCTCATTTCAGCAGCGAAGCACTCAGGTAATTCTTTATGACAAGAGGGCTCGGGGATGGCAGGCATCAACTCTACATGTGTACTGGGCACGAGAAGAAATGTTTAATGGAAGGCTTAAGAAACCGGGCTCTAAGTCACGTTCTCTACTGCTTCAGGGGCGGGGGACTCCTTAACAATGACATTATTGGGGATCAAATGCCGTATTGCCCAAAAGACAATGAATTCAAAAGATGTACTTGGAGACAGAACTTGCAGGAAAGCTATGAACTGATGAACATCATAACGTGAAGGCAAAACCTGAGTGAAGATATTAATGCGTTGCTGTGGTATGGGCCACAGATGAAAATAACCTTCAGAAAAGGCTGCGGCTTCTGACGGAAAGCTATGTAACTTGGGCCATTCTCTTAGGATTAGTGTCTATAAATTAGGGTTTCTGGTAGGGAAGGTATACTTGCATTCTGGTCTACCACAACTCATCTACTATTTACTAAGAATCATAATGGAAATACATGCCAAGTCCATGGCCAAATTGGCTGGTCTTCAACTTCAAATATTTCTACCCTTCTTAAAATGCTTATTACCGAAGGATTCAACGGATGTTTCAAGCACCACAAAGGAGGGAGAGGTAAGCTAGTCTCCTCACCGTTTTTTGTGTATGTTCCTTTAAGGTTTTAGCTTTAGATTCTTTATTTCCTAAATAAGGAGGACAACTAGGCAGAACAAGTGGCATTTCATGTCACTGTTGGGTTGGTAACATTCTAATTAGACCAGTGTAGGTTTGAGACATATGCTATTACACTACAGGAAGAGTATCTACAAGAAAAACAACTCAGGGGATGCTAAACTGAGGAAATTGTTTTTCTCCCCCAAGTAAAATACCTGTCTGTCTGTCTATTGATCTATCTCCTCTCATCTATGTATCCATGTGTCCATCCATCCATCCATCCATCCATCCATCCATCCATCCATATATTAATCTTCTGTCTATCTACCTACCTAAGTATTAGTCACCTATCTATCTAAATCTATCTATCATCTGTGACAGGTTGGAGAAATTGATTCCTTTTACAACTAAGGTGTGAGAAGACTAGGCTGTCTTACCAAAATGGAATGTGGGTATTGATGGAAATCGCCTTGTTTGCAGGAGAAAATAACGCAAAACCAAACAAATAAATAAACAAACAGAAATAACAACAGCAAAGAAAGTACAATCTGAGCAACAGAAGAAAAAGTCCGCAAAGAGGAAAAGACAGCAATGTAAACAGAACAATATTGTTTTTAAAAAAGGAGGAATATGAACTTTAGCAAGCTGAAAGGAACTTTCATGATCGCCTTCTAAAATGATCAAAATGAACTGCTGGTTCAAAGTCACCTGACATGTCCTGTGGGATGGAAACTAAGTACTGACAGCAAGAAAAACAGTGTTGACTTGGAGGCAAGTGGCCACCCTTGTCCCCCAGCACTGGCAGGGATACGTTCCTTTCAGCTCACTTTTACAGATGGTAGTCTCAGCTGTGACACGAGTTCTGCCATCCAAGTGATGGGTAAGCAGACAAACAGAAAGAGCAGCATGTCCTGTGTGATACAGATAACAAACGCGTCTCCAGAGGATGTGCAGTCAGTGAAGACAGAGAAAGAGAAGAAGTGAAAGTGAAAGTCTTGGAGGGTGGCTGCCTCCTCATCTCCACCTACCATCGGCTTTAGCTCTCTGGCATCCGCGACGCCTCCCTTACCAGCTTCTTTCATTGCTTTCCTACTGTTTTCCACAAACTCCTGCAAAATATGGACCACATGGCATTAATTTTGGGATCTCTTTTAGATTTCAGTCAGTAGGTGAATTTTAATGATACAACTTTAGTGTGATAAACAGTACTTTGAATGAACAAGAAAACGACTAAATTTGTCAGGATGGATTGCAATTTCGCAGATGTAAAATCTTCCTTCCATCATGCATTCTGACAATCTCATTATGGCTTCAAATTTTATCCAACATTTTTAAGAGTTTGCCTTTCCCATACTTAGAATATCAGTTTCTGTTTGTTTTATTATTCATATCAAGGTTAAATGAACCAAAACCAGTTTGCTTGAAAAGCTTCTAGTTTCTTTTTTTATTATTACTTAATTATTTTTATTAATTATAGTTTATTCACTTTGTATCCCCCCTGTACTTCCCTACCTCCTCCCCTCCCAATCTCTCCCTTCCTCTTCCCTACCCATGTCCCTCTCTCCCACTCCAATGATAAGGGACGCCCTCCTCCCCTTCCCTCTGATCCTAGTCTATCAGGTCTTATCAGAAGTGGCTGCACTGTCTTCTTCTGTGGCCTGGTAAGGCTGCTCCCTCCTCAGGGGGAGGTGATCAAAGAGCAGGCCAATCAGTTCATGTCAGACACAGTCCCTGTCCCCATTACTATGGAACCCACTTGGACAATGAACTACCATGGGCTACCTCTGGGTAGGGGTTTCAGGCCATCTCCTTGAGTGGTCCTTGGCTGGAGTATCAGTCTCAGAAAAGACCCCTGTGCCCAGACTTTTGGGATCTGTTGCTCTCCTTGTGGAGCTCCTGTCCTCTCCAGGTCTTACTATCTCCCACTTCTTTTATAAGATTCCCTGCATTCTGCCCAAAGTTTGGCTATTAGTCTCAGCATTTGCCTCAATACCCTGCAGGGTAGAGCCTTTCAGAGGCCCTCTGTCATAGGCTCCTGTCCTGTTCCCTGTTTTCTCCCTCCTCCAATGTCCATCCTCTTTGCCTTTCTGAACGGGGATTGAGCATCTTAGCCAGAGTCCTCCTTCCTGATTAGTTTCCTTAGGTGTACAGATTTTAGTACGTTTATCCTATATTACATGTCTAATATCCACTTATGAGTGAGTATATACCCTGAGTGTCTTTCTGCTTCTGGGATACCTCACTCAGGATGATCTTTTCCAGTTCCCACAATTTACCTGCAAATTTCATGATCTCCTTGTTTTTTTATCGCTGAGTAATATTCTAGTTTCTTATAAAAATTTTTAGATAGGATTTATCTATGTAGCCTTGGCTGGCCTGCTACTCACTATATGGCCCAGGCTGCCTTAAAACTCACAGAAATTCTCAGGCAGCAGCCTGGGATTATAGGTGTGCACAATCACACCCCACTTAGAACAAAGACCTAGAAAGTAGTATTAGTAAGCATGAACTACTTTAAAAAGCACC
Organism: Psammomys obesus; assembly: GCF_907164565.1. NCBI lineage: Eukaryota > Metazoa > Chordata > Mammalia > Rodentia > Muridae > Psammomys > Psammomys obesus. The sequence continues at coordinate 9,751,092 of NW_026589732.1, read as the reverse complement.
CCCACCAAGGAAACCGAAACCAAACCACAGGTCAGCTACCTCAAAAAAAAAAAAAAAATCTAGCCTTAACGTTCCCTCCTTTACAGCAACTGTATCCTACTCTAGATACTATTCCATAAAGCAGAGCCACGGAAAGCATCAGCCAGAACCTTAGTGGCTAGAGTAGGGACACCCCCAGGGGACTGTGCTGCCCTAGCAGAGCCTGCGGAGAAATTCTTCCCCAGCATCTGCATTATTCTGACAAGCATGGTAGTTCCTACCTCTAATCCCAACACCAGGGAGACCGAGGCAGGAAGAGCACAGGTTCAAGGTCAGCATGGGCTACATAGTGGCAGTTTATCTTTAAAAAAATAAAAGTACATTACATTATTATATTTTAACCCATTATCAATGGGTTAAAAAAATGGAAAGTTCCCCTTGAACTGCTCTAGTCACAAGAACATAAAATACAGATGCAATTCCATATGAAACCAACCAGACAGAATTCATTTAGTACTTATGAAAGCTGCCAAAATTTAGTTGATGATGCTATCAAAGACAGTTAGTATCAAACAAGTCAGTTCAATTACCTTCAATTTTCACTTCGGAAGGGAAAAAAGTATCTCTTTTATTCATACATTTATATCAGAGTTAACTGGGTACTACAAAATGGCTCATTATTTCAATGCATCATATTTGGTCTTAAGTATCTTTAGTTCGGCATCATTTAACAATGATAAAATTGTACTTAAAATTTAAAAATTTTCTGTGAGTGCCTGAGGGTCATATATGTGTGCCATGTGTGTGCAGTGGCCAAGTAAGCTGGAAAAGGAGTCCCACTCCCTGGGACTGGAGTGACAGAGGTTATGGAAGTGCCAAATGAGCACTGGGACTGATACCCGATCCTCTGCTGAAGCAACAAGGCTCATAGCCATTCCCCAGTCCCTCAAAGCACTGTGATGTGGTTTCAAATTGTTTCGAATTTAACTGAATTTCTAACACAGAGGAACTTCAGGGGTTTCATAGAAAAATCTTAATGCAAAATGATTCCCAAGAGTCAGTACAAAATACTGTGACAGCTATAGCTGCTTCTCGTATTCATTATGGATGCCTTCAATCTAGCCTGTGGGATTTAGGATGATGAATTTTAATTAGGGTTGACGATAATGGCCTTGGTTGCTGGAGAAAGGTAGACAGGATGTGAGAGCAAGACTTGCCTGTAAGATCTACTTCAGGAAAGGGTGTTTTCATGGTTAGAGGACATGTTTAAAAGCCCATTCAGAGTTGTGTAGTATAGAGGGGCCAGACAGGATGGACACAGAGTGTTCAGAAACATTGAAGAGCACTGTTCCAGTAGCTGGATCTGAAATGGTCTCTTCTGTACCAGGAAGACCTACCACAATTTCTCCAAGACAAACTTCGTTCATAATCAAGTTCTACGATTTTAACACTGGATTACTCTGTGGGAATCAACCACACAGAGTGTTTTGAAAACAGTTATCACTTTTACCCCTCAAGCAGTAGAGGGCATTTGAAGTACTTACCATCAGCACTTTATCCATATAGAATTCTCGGCCAGGGCTCCCATCATTGTATTTTGTATCAATGGCAAAACACAAGAACAATACATCCACTACCATTTCGTAAATGGACAGGAAGCAATGAGCGACTAGGAAAGCAAAGAGGCAGACGATGATCAGAGGCAGCACCCATACTGTGTAATCTTGCTGGTAGTTGAGCAGCATAATCCCAGCCAAACCGGTGCTGCAGACTATCAGCACCTGCAGCAGAGAGAGCAGAGACCACACTTAACATCCCAGCAGCCAGCACAGTCCTTCATTGCTGCAGACTTAAGAAAACTCTTCATGAGCGATGGCGGTGTAAGGCTGTTCCCTCCCAATAAACTCCACAGATACCCACATATAACGTCACTCATGGACATCACATACACTGAAGAACAGAGATTAGAGCATTCATGCTAACATTAAAGATAATTTGGTTTTCCAAATGGCACATGGTTCCTGAAACTCTCACCCTCTGAGAATCTGGTAATAAATTTTAAAATAAGTGTGCGCATATTTTTTTTAAAGGTTTGCATTCATAAAATTCTTCATGCTGGAACTGGTATGTATTTTTTTCTAAATATTACTACATATATGAAATCATATTAAATACAAAAACAATAAAAACTCTTCATTATAATAAGGATATCATTATAAATGCTTTGCAAATTACTCAACTGTACAATTTCATCTTATGTGTGATTTAAAATTTATTTACCAATTTCCCTACCACTAGAGATTTACAGTTTTCAGATAAAATGATGTTGCAACAATCATTTTTACTCTTAAAACTTTTCCTGTATTTCATATTTTATTTCATATGGAATTTATGGTAAATATAATATAATTTTCCATGAAGTGTAGGCTTGGACTATATGTGAAGCAAGAGTTCCCAAGCATCCACCTCTGTGCTAAAATCATAAAACAGTCAACTTGCTTATCGCGCAGAACCACCTACTCAGGCACTTTTTTGCCTCATATATTTTATAGTTCTTTTAACACATTTTATTTCAGCTTGCCAATAATTTTAAAAATAACTGATGCCAAACATTATCAGCCACATTTCTTAGATGGGGAAACAGCCTTGGACATGTCATCCAACCTGCTCAAGGTCACAGAGTAAGGAATAGGTTCCACTCAATGGCCGCATGATACGAACCCTTTACGGGTGAAAACCCAGCAAGCATTTCGTGAGAACATTCTGAATCTTAAACACTCTTTTCTGGAACTCTGCTTAGCTTACCACCAAGCATAAAAAACAAAACAAAACCAACCAACAAACCAACCAACCAACAAACCCTCCAGAATTATAGAATCACATCATATCCAGTGCTGAGGACAGGCAGGTGGACTCTTGCAGCACCCTCACTATCAATATCAATGTACCTCTCCTTTGCCTTCACCACAACCGTGAGTTAGAGTGCGCGCAATACACCGACTCAGCTACAAATCAATCACTTTTAGAATCTAGGTTTTCCAATTTTATAGCCTTATGCTTACTAATCTTCTCTTATAGTCATCTCAATAGGCTTCTCTACTAGGTGATTTTCATATATGGTTAACTATATTATTTCTTTTATTCAAGTGATTTTGTTTGTTTGTTTGCACTTTGAGACAGGGTTTCTCTGTGTAGCACTGGCTGTCCTGAAACTCACTCTGTAGACCAGGCTGACCTCAAACTCACAGAGATCCACCTGCCTCTGCCTCCCGAGTTCTGGGATTAAAGGCACATAGCACCATTGCCCAGCGGTTTCGATTTTTGAATGAGTTATTTATTAAACTATTTTCAAATTCTGGACATTCTCTGGGAGATTTGGGGTTCTTCATGCTCTTGCCACCCCCCTAATAGTCAAAACATATTTGAAATGTTGAGGTCAATTATAGAAAAAGTGTGGCTCAAACAAAGTAAATATTGAGACAAAGCAGTTAGGACAGAAAGCTGCATATTACGTCATGTGAGAAATAACTTGAAGAATATGTGATATTTCTTCTTAAGAGACAAATGCAAGCCCACTAATAGGGGAGGACCTCCTCCCCTTTCATCTGACCCTAGCTTATCAAGTCTCTTCAGGACTGGCTGCAATGTCCTCTTCTGTGGCCTAGCAAGGCTGCTCCTCCCTTTTGGAGGGATGGGGGAGGGGTGTCGAAGAGCTCGCCGTTGAGTTCATGTCAGAAATAGTCCCTGTTCTCCTTATTAGAAAACCCATTTGGACACTGAGCTACCATGGGCTATATCTGAGCAAGGGTTCTAGGTTATATCCATACATGGTCCTTTGCTGGAGAAACAATCTCATGAAAGACCCCTGTGCCCTGATATATTTGGTCCTTGTGGCACTCCTGTACTCTCCAGGTCTTACTAATTCCCCCTTCTTTCATATGATTCCCTGTACTCTGTCGAAGGTTTGGTTATGAGTCTTAATATTTGCTTTGATACACTGCTAGGTAGAGGGAGGGTGAGTGGGATTGGGAGGGAAGGAGGGAGGGGGCTACAGCTGGGATACAAAGTAAATAACCTGTGATTAATATAAAAAATAAATTAAAAAAAGAGACAAATGCAATAATTATACCAAAATATAACCAAAGAATATTACATATTTTTAAAAACTATTTTAATATCAAACTTACAGGGATGGCACGGAAAAAAGACAACATCAAAACATTCTTTTGCATGAAGTCCCACTCAAAAAAGTCTAGTGAATGGATGGGCCATGTATTTACCATTAACAGAGCTGACTTAATGGTTCTCAATCTGTAGAGGCTAGGAATGCCAGTTGCTGAGCTTTGACTCCAGAGAACTGACTGACAAAAGCAAAGATGCAGCCCAGAATCTGCTGGGCATCCCAGGTACTGACAAAGCACACAGCCTCCATCTCAGAAAGCAGTGTTGTGTACCCATCATCTTCCTGCTTTAGAAAACATGCAACTTCTATTTATGTCTCACATGCTTAAAATCTTCTTAAATGTAGCTCATGATACTTAGGTTAGTTAAATCATGAATAAACGAAGATAAATGCATGGCCTGAGATATATTAATAGCTCCGTGGTAGAATGTTTGTATAGCACGTGTAAGGCTCTGGGCTCTATCCGCAGAACACATAAACAAAGTGCTCTAGCTCCTTTTTTTAAATTTTTTTCTGATTGGATGTCTAATCCAGAGGATAAAATAGTTAAAACACGGTTGAACAAATTCAAGCACTGGGTTGGAATGTGAGAAGTCTGGAGTAAAGGATCCCAGTGTTAGAGGCAGGGAGACAGAAACGTGAATCACAGTTAGTGCTTTGCTTGGTGTCCTAAGTTCATTCAACCTCTGAAGGAGAGTTAACAGTACATACATTCCATGTAAAATTTGCATTCTGAAAATATCTGATGCAAAACTTGCACAATGTTCCTCCCTGTCCCACCCAAACTCAAGCCTTATGCTTATGATACCTTTTTCATATGCATATGCATTCCATTTCATGGAAACTTGATGTTGAGAGATTTTTATCTACCAAAAAAGTAGCATTTATACCAAAACATCTCCTTAAATAAGTTGTCAATTGCAAGATACAACCAATATGAGAAAGGTATTACAAAACTGAGGGAAAGTAATTTCACACAGGAGAAAAAAATTTGGATAGGACATAGGTTTATTGGGTAAAAATAAAAAAATATTTTAAGACAAAAAAATCACCCTTGTAGCTTACAAGTCTCTATTATTTCTAGGACACTATTCGCCAATGAGCACAGGTTACAATTTACTAACTCAGAAAGCTATTGCCTTTGCCACATTAACTCATCACTCTATTGAGAACACCAGGGCTCCAAAGAAACAGGACCTGTGATGTTACACTTTTGTTTTCTTTTATAACTTTTAAATTAAAATCTAAATTTGAGGAAATGATGCATACAAATATAAGGAATAACTCAGTGAGTTTACGTACCCCTTACCTAGCTCAGAGGCATCATCTGTGTCTATAGTTCACAACCACAAAGAATACTAATGTGAACAGGATGCAGACACAGAATATACCTACCAACACCATGTTCTTCAACCCCATGTTCTTGACCATCCTAAGCTATCCTCATTACCCCAGTGTCACCTTTAACCAGAGGACTACACACTCACTGCAGTCTGAAACGTTCTAATTCTACAATGTTGCCTACCGTAACACACAATGCAAGCATACACTACGAATCCTCTGAGAGTAGATATTTTTCCTCACTCAGTATTTCTTCAAGTGTCACTCAAGATACTGCATCTACCATTAGTTAGTCCTTGTGATCATCATTTATACTTGAGCTCCTTTCCTCAGAAGACATTTCTATACAATAGCAACCATTTAACTATAATAAAATTCTTTTTAAAAAATTTGTGATCAGAAAAAAATAAACACATTGTGAAAATGTATACATTTCTGTATCTCTCTCTCTCTCTATATATATATATACACACACACACATATCATCTTCATGCATTAGAGAAATATAATTTCTAAATCTCACACTTAACCTTTATTTTTAATGTCTCATAATACTTAGGTTAGTAAAATCTGTACATATAGCATAAATATATATTCAGAATTTGTATTTGTGTGTATGTGCATGTATGTGTAGGTATGCCTGTGTGTGTGTGTGTGTGTGTTGCAGAAACCTGAATATCCTAATCTGCTGAGCTACACTACCAGCTCAGAACTATATTTAAAAAAATAAAATTAAGAATTTCATTTTACTGTGTTAACTCAGGAAACATTTTTCTTCTTCTTTTTCTTTTTTTTTTTTAAAAAAAAAGCATTGGAGTTAATTTTTGAATGTATAAATTTTTAAAATCTTATAGTTTTAAAGTCAACTTTCTTTTTCTTTCTTTGAGACAGAGTTTCTCTGTATAGCCTTGGCTGTCCTAGACTCCCTTTGTAGACCAGGTTGGCCTTGAACTCACAGAGATCACCTGCCTCTGTCTCAGGTAACTTTCATTAATGCTATTATTGAGGATTTTATGGGTATAAATGCTTGTCAACATATGTCTATATGTACTGCATCTGTGGCTGTGCTCATGGAGGCCAGAAGGTGTCTTCCTAGAACTGGAGTTACAGATGTTTGTGGACCACTGGTGGGTGCTGGGAACTGAACCTGGGTTTTCTGCAAGAGCAGTAAGTGCTCTGAACCTCTAAGCTAGCTCTCCAGCCCCCACTTATATTATTAGTAAAATTTTAATTTAGTAAATCACATTAAGAACTCTAATGAATTCCATTTCTAGGCTTCTAGGACTGAACTAAGCCAGCAAAAATTAACATGGGAGTATATTTGTACAAAAAGTATCATTGTAATATAACTTACATTAGTAAAAACAAGAACAGTTTAAATATTTTTTTAAAAAGCACACATGAGAAGATTGGTCAAGAAATGATACAAGTGCATAACTATATTTAGAAAATGTTCACTGAAATTAGAAATGCTTGTAATATCAAGCGAAGAGAAGGATACAGATTTCCCCTCTCCCACCTAAGTTGTGTTAGCACAGACGGCACCCAAGGAAGCAGGCTATATTTGGGGAGCGATATGACAAATCTAAAGAAAAGCTTTCAGTCAAATTACTAACATGTTACAAACAAACCCCACAAGCCAATGTACAACCCCTGTATTTCTTAGTTTATGTACTCTTCATTACAGAAGGATGACAATGCTCTCTCTAGAGCATTGCCTTACTAGAGAAAGTCATGGCCAGAAGTGTGGAGTTATCTGCTGTTAAGATCTGAGATAATAGCTTTCCTTCCTCTAATGCACATTTTAGTTGACTTATTAGTTCTTTGCTCGGTGGCGCTGGAGATCATGCCTAGGGCCTTACGCATGTTCAGTACAGGTCTGTCACCAAGTTTCAGCTCTGGTCCATAACACACCTTGTTAATGTAGTTTAAAGTAGTTTTACTCAGCCTGATCACTGACTGCATTCTATATGTCTCTTCCTCATATTCTAAACTCAGAATAAGAACATGCTTTAATAGGCTGGCTTTTAGATCCAGCCATTTCTCTAGTCTCAGCACTGCACTGTCAACAAAATTTACATATAGACATATGTAAATTATATATACATATTCATTTTATAAATAAATAAATAAGGAAGAAAGAAAAGAAGGAAGGAAGGAGGGATGGAAAAAAGAAGGGATGGAAAGAAGAAGGGAAAAGTCTTGTATTTAGAACTGTTTTCAGGGCTAGTTCTGACATTATCACAATTATTAAATAACAAGCCCTCTTTGACAAATTTAATATTAATTGAAAAAATGATTGCACATGGTTAGATCAGACAGGCCTGGATATGAACCCCAACCTTGCCACATTCTATTTCTCCAAATTTGGCCAGTTTAGTTAACTACCTCTCTACACTTTGGTTCCCTCTGCTATGAGGTGTAAAAAAGCTAACAATAACAGGTTACCTTCCAGGGGATGGTCAGGCATTGCTAGTTACTATAGATTTCTCTCTCTGTCTCTTTAGTCTGTATGTGTGTGTTCATTCTATTTTAGCTCTAGGGAAATGTTATGAATTTGTAACTAAAAACAACACAAACAAAACAAAGAATATAAGTCTTTGCTGAATCAACATGTATGAAATACACAATCAGTAAACCATCAAATCTTGTTCTTGACTCAGGAACAATGACGCATTTCACCTTTACTATAAAAATGTCCTCTCATATAAAAACATAAGCAAATGTGTTACAATGTAAACATAATTACATATATTCAAAGCAATTATCCTTAATTGTTTTCAGATGATAGTTCCCTATGAAGCTACACATTTCAAAACACACAAAGCTATGATTCTACTACACCAAACAATCTTTTTTTTCTTGTCAAAGACATTTTAAAGGCATAGTGGCTGCTCCATCCCATTGGGTAAGAATGGTGCCTAATGGGACACTGACCATAGTGTTCGTAATTATGAAGATCTTTAAGGCAAGATCCAGAGGTGTATGAAACTGTGGAGTGGAAACAACAGGCATGTTCCACCATAAAAACACAAGTCTATGAGACTTCCCTGGAGGGACAAAGCCACGAGGCGTGACAGTCTAGAGATGGTGCAACTTTCCTAAATATCCTCTAGTCTTAAATACAGGTGCAATGAAATCTAAGTATAATGCTATTTATGACTTAGTAGATTTTGATAGCATGGAATAAACTCTTTTCTCAGCTCTAAGGAAAGTAGGTCTTGTTCTCTAGCACCTCTATTTTAAAAGGATTTTTATATAATAACATCTAACATTCACCCAAAACTGCTAACATTCACCAAAAATTAACAATGTGTCAAGCCGTCCTAGATATCCTCTGTGTATAAGCCAGTCTAAGCCTCACAACACTAAAAATGTGTCCCCATTATTGTCCCAACTGTACAAATAGTCATACAACCAGCAGAAGAGAGCAGCATGATTTAAATCCAGGACGTTAGACCCCAGACAGAGGTACAATGCTATGCCTGCCTTAGTTACTTTTCTATTGCTCTGATCAAAAGCAACATGCCCATGCCATGACATATGCATGGAGGTTAGAAGACATCTTTTCTTCCACCTTTACATTGGTGTTAGCTCCAGGATTAAACTCAGGTTGCAAGATTTGTGTAGCAGGTGCCCACAGAGCCATCTCATCATCCCTCCTCACTCACTACAATTCACAGTGCATACAGAGAAACAGGCCAGGAGCTTGGCCCTGCTGTATCGGTCCTCCTGTTAACTGAGAATGACAGAGCACAACTCATAAATTTATTATGAAGATTAAAAGAACGTGATACTTGTAAAGTAAATTAAGAAGTACCTAATGCATATTAAGGTGTCATAAGTGTTTGCTACCTAGTAAATGACTTCCAGTTTTGTGCTAGGCTACATTGTTTTTTAATTAAAGAACAAACTTTGTGCATTTGCTCAGGCTTTCCATTTGTCTCAGATAATACAGTTGGCCTTACCTTGCCTAGGAATAACATGAAGTCCCCTACAGTGTTAATGGCAGCCACTCGCAGAGCATTCTCCACTAGAATGACAAAGGCATCCTTTGCTGAGGTGCAGAAGTTGGTGCTATTGATAGCTGTGGCTGTGTATGCATTCTAGACAAAAGGAAAAGGATTTCTATCAGTCATCAGAAATATACTTTTAAAAGACATAAAGCATGCATGGTTACAACACAGCTTGTGAGAAGACTTCAGTAAAACGCACAGCTCTCATGTGGTATAAAGTAAGACACGGAACATATGACCCATCAACAGATGGATAGACAGATGGATGAATGGACAGATGAAAACTTATGGTGAAAGGAGCCCCTTTCCAGTCCTCTTACTTTAGCCCTGTAAAAACACTTATTAAAATACACAAACATTCTGACAGCCACGAACTTCCTCCCTATCTTCCAAAATCCACACATAACTTAAACTTTCGTAGGCATCTCAAATTTGTGACAAAAAGAATCCAGGATAGCACAGTGCTGTATCATTTCTTTGTTGGTTCAAAATGTAGACCACTCCAGAGCTGAGGAAAACCCGTGCCTGTCCAGGTCGCTCCTTACGGTGCTGCTAGGAAATCGGGACACTTGGAGCTGAACACTTTGACTCTGATACATAGATTTTCATCATAAAAACTACAGTAACTTGCTACCTGAATATGTTTATTTCAAGAGCTAAAAGATACAGTATTTTTTTTTTAAAATCAAGCCATTAGTTTTGTTGGCATTCATTCATTCATTCATTCATTCATTCATTCACTTCTTGCATCCTTACACTGTCATCTGCCTGCATGTTTTATCATCTACAAGATAGCAGGAACCACAGAATTAACTACCGAACTGCAGCGCTGCACATTTTTTTTCCTGTCTTCTACAAAAACTCCTTTTGAAACATTCTGCAAAATGCCTCAGTGAAGTAAAAATAAACCCATCCTTTGAACCTGTGTTACAGTAACCCTGCTGGAAAACTATGGAAAGCTACTGTTCAGCCAGATCTATTCTCAAAGAGCACAGAATGGTCCCCTGGGCTCACTACCCCCAAAGCACTCATAAAAATACCCATCTAGCCATTTATTCCACAGCAATGATGTTCACGCCACCACCTAAGCACTCCGGCCATACGTGGCCTGCTGGCTACCTTCGTAAATAAAGTTTTTCTGGGACAATGTTCTGTTCATTTGGTAGAATCAAGTGCTTACAACTGAGATTAGATGGCCTGTAAGGTCAAGACGCTTTTTGGGTCTTTCTAAAATTAAAGTGGCTGATCTCTACCCCGTAGTACTTCTGAGGATCAGTATCAGGCTAGGTAGAGTCTACAGGACCCACTTCCTCATCCTTTTAGAAACACAAGCCTAAAGTGCTCGTGTCAAGCTTTAATAGCTTCCAATCTCTTAGCATATTTTATTACAATTCCTGTTCCTTTTACTTCCCACTTTGATGCTGTGAACCAAACCTAGAGCTCAAATGTGCCGGACAAGTGATCATATATGCTACAGCCCCAGCCCTTCATAATTCTTTTATTAATTTATTTATTTTATTGCTGAGACAAGAGTTCCTGTTGTCTAGACTGGTCCTCAAACTTTCTCTTCAGCTGAGAATGGCCATAAACTCCTGATCCTCCTGCCTTCACCTCCATGCCTGGCTAATTCTTTAGCTCAATAATTTACTGGAAGCAGTCTTTAATGATGTGGGATGTAACTCCCTTGAAGAGAAAAATCTCCTTTGTTATTTGATTTTTCCAGGGCTTCTTAGGCAAATGCTCTACCATTGAGCCACAACCTCAGCCCTGATCTCCTGTGCTGTAAGACATGGTGACTAATGCACTAGTTTTTAATGCATTTCCAGGAGAAAATACCCTCCCATAGGAACACACTCTTCCAGAGGATGCAGGTCCACATGGCGGCCCCCAACCTCACAACTGTACACTAAATCCAGTTGCAGAGGATCAGTTACTGTCTTCTGGCCTCTGCAGGCGCTAGGCACACAAATATTCAGGCAAAATATTCATAAATATAAAACACAATAAAAAAATCTAACAGAAAATGCATCCTTATTTAGAAATCATAATGTCCAGAATTAAGAAAACAGGGTAACTCTAGTTAGTTATTGGTATGATGATGATGATTTCTAAACAAGGTTTCTCTGTGTAGCCCTGGCTGTCCTGGAACTCACTCTGTAGATCAGGCTGGCTTTGAACTCACAGGGAGTCACCTGCCTCTACCTCCCCAATGCTGGGATTAAAGGTATGTACCATTATCACCCAGCTATTTTGTTTTTAGTTTTTTAATTTTTAAATAGAGTTTTACTGTGTATCTCAAGTTGCCCTGTAACTCAGTCCGTAGCCCAGGAGCAGCCCTGAAGTTCTGATCACCTTGCCTTAGCCTCTCAAGCATTAGGATTACAGGCTGAGCCATAAAGCCTGGATAGGAAAGCCTATTTCAATTAGGAAGATTCTGAGGAACAAGTCAGGAGGCTCCACGTATCCCCACCTCCCGTTAGCATCATTCCAGCTGCCTCCAGCAAGGTCCTGACCCTGGCTCAGTAGACTATGAGTGCTTCTAGTCCATCTGAATCCATTACTTGCTGTAGTCTATAGCGTGAAACATGGAACTGTAAGCTGTTTGAATACTGTCTATAAAAATGTATTTTTGGGGCTGCGGACATGGCTCAGTGGTTAGGAGCACTGGCAGAGAACCCTAGTTCAATTCCCAGCACCCACCTGGTAACTCACAACTGTCTCTAACTCCAGTTCCAGGGGATCCAGTACCCTCACACACACATACCTACAGGCAAAACACCAATGCACATAAAATAAAACTAAATTTAAGAAATTTTAAATGTATTTTATGTTCTTTAATTACATACTGCTGGCAGCAGGGTGAGATAATGGAGCTTGCTAGGCCAAGTTAGGATTAACAGCTTCCTCTACCTCAAGGACAAGCAATTTGCTACAGTGCAACAGTCTCAATTCTCCTATCTCTAAAGCATGGGAAACAGTGCCTTTTTTACACAGCTGTATTGGGGAGTTGCTGATGTATGAATACAAGTATGACTAGTATGGTTTATGTTACAGGATGCATGATGCATTGAACTAAAAATTATATAATATGAATCCAGCTCACAGGAGAAAGCTGTAGGACTCTAAGAGCTCAGTCAGTCAGCACAGTGTTAAATAGCTAGTCCCAAATGGTGCCAGAGGAGAACAAGACCAGTGTGATCCAATGCCCAAAGGGAAACATGTTCTACTTGTAACAATCTCTGCCCCTAACGTGAATTCAGTTAGACCAGCTGTGTCATTACCTTCATGTCACATCCAGTGCTGGAGAACAAAGAGTGGGTCACAGGCTGCTGTTTGTCTGTACAATTCTAGCACCTACTCTATAAATAATAAATGGCCTAACAATTCTCCTCTGTAAATCCTCTACAGCAGCAGCAACAAACTGTTGGCCCAAGGATCACTGACACTGTGTAGAATTATTTGTTCTAACTTACTTGGCCCCTTTTTTTTTTGGAGACAGGTTTTCTTTGTGTAGACTGGCTTTCAGACTCGCTTTAGAAACCAGGCTGGCCTTGAGCTCACAGAGATCTACCTGTCTCTGCCTCCCTGAGTGCTGGGATTACAGGTGTGCTCCACCACGCTGGCTAAAATGACATGTTTTAATAGCAGGAGATAAAACATAGACATCTAGAATCCTGGTGTGTGTGTGTGTGTGTGTGTCTGTGTTTCTTTTCCTCCAAAAATGGGGAAAGTTACAGACTGTCTACAAACTCACACAGCTACAGATCTCAGTAGTGACTGCCTGCTTTTGATGGCCCAGAGACCTTTCAGTTCATATCACTGTCTATTGTCTCAGACACCCCCACCATGCTCCTTTACATTTCTGAAACTGCCTCTTGACGTGCTTGAGTATTCTAGCTCTGCTCCAGGCTTTCGGAGGCTGCATGCAAACCTCAGGAGAAACAGCAAATGGCTAGGACGCGTCAACTCAAGGATAGGCACCTTCTAAAGAGGACTAGGCAAAACAGTTTTAAAGGGGACTTCTTGGTGTAAAGCAGGAGGCACAGTGACTAACTATGGCATGTGCTCTTCATCAGCCAGCATTGTAATCAATATCACTATTTCCCTGTGCTCCATTAAATCTCTATTCGGAGAGTAAGCAAGTGATTTAGGAAGATATCACATTATAAAATTTTTAGCATATATATATATATATATATATATATATATATATATATATATATATATATATATATATATATATATATAACAAAAGTATAACACTTCAGCATTACAGTATGGATATAAAAGTAGGCAGAGTAAAAAGAGAGAAAACAAAGTCCTAGCAGAGACTCGTATGACATGAATGAATTCAGTAATCCCAGCACTTGAGAGCAGTGGCCTAAGAATCACTGCAAGTGCAAGGCCAGCCTGGGCTACATCCAACACCCTTGTCATAGAAAGCAAAGAGGAATTCAGCACATGGCTAAGTGGGCACTTCACAGCAGTAGACACACTAATTACTGACTGAGCCTAGGACAACCGACTGAAGCCTAGACATACCAGAGTATTAGCCAGAAAGAAAAGAAGCAGCTTGTAAAGGTCTGTTAGAAAGTATAATGGGAAAGTTATTTCATCCTGAGGTGAGAAAACCTTGCTAAACAGAAAAGTTAGGGAATAAGCCACTAAAGAAAGGTTTTAAAGGCTGACAGGAAAAAAAAAAATTAAATTGCTTCTTATTAAGAGATGTACAAGAGCAGAACAGCGGTGGTGCACACCTTTAATCCCAGCACTCTGGGAGGCAGAGGCAGGTGAATTTCTGTGAGTTTGACAACAGCCTGGTCTACAGAGCGAGATCTAGGACAGTCAGGGCTACACAGAGAAATCCAGTCTTGGGGGGAAAGAAAAGGATATACAAGAAACTGAATGTGGGCATTACTATTGACCAAGTGGCCAGTCGCTGAGAACACGCTATGTGCCCACGTGAAAGCTCAGCACTGTACACATCCTTTTCATCCACAAAGCAGCCAATGTCTATGGAGGCTGTTATTTCTTCACACACAAGGCTCACATATCACACTGAACTAAACTTATCCGAGGCATGCTCACATGATGAGAGCAGGCAGGTTTTGTTGGAGCTTTTATAAACTTGTTAGTACTTTTATAGTATGCTTAACTTTAGAGAAAACCAGTGTACTTTCAGAATTACTTTTTGGATTATCTCTGCCCCATCTTAGCAAATCATGTTAAGCATGAATAGTAGCTTGTTTCTAGAACGAGATCTGGCTCAGAGCTCTCCCTGCTCTTGCTCAGAACTGGAGTTTGGATCCTGTACCCTCACTGAACAGCTCACAACCACCTGTAACTCTAGCTCTAAGGGATCCAATGTCCTCTTCGGGCTTCTGCAGGCACATTCACATACACAGACACACACATGCAGACACACCATTAAGAAGAACTCTTTAAAGAAAACTGAGGCAGTGGACAAGTACCCGACAGAGGCATGAAAAGCCAAGTCAGGAAGAGTAATTTGCCAGTACTAAATTTTACCCTTCTTTAATGATTACTAAGGAAGGAAAACTGAGTTATGGGTCTTGCTGAGCTTGTACAAAAGCTACACTGTTGAGACCCTCATCAGTATCTAAACTCTCTCCACTAAGAGTATGGGCTCGACCCTAGATTAACGGAAAGGAGAAACTTCACCTTCTGAACACTGAGTCATCATGGAGGCGACAATGACAATGTGCGATAACTAACTCAGTCTCCAGCACGGCATTGAACATCTACACAACATGTATTGCAGCATGAAGAAAGGTGTCGCGGGATTCCAACCCCTGGGGCCCTTACGCCTCAGTGTTTCAGAACACAGGCGAAAGGTGTGCTGACCCAGCTCTGGAATATCTTCCAGGAACTTTAAAACACTCTGCTGCAGAAAACTGCTCCTTAGGCTCCACTTGTCATGGCAGGAAGCTTTCTAACATCTTCCTTATGGTTATGTCATTTCAAATAAAGTGCCACACATAACTCGTCCCCACAGCTGGACTTCATAGCCCCAAACACAACTAAGTGTGAGCCCAGAATTCTCCATAAAGCCTTGATCATGTCTGACATACTTGTCCTTTAATGCATCTCTTGAAACCTCAGCTATCATGTCTACAAATGAAAATCCAAAATGAACAACACCTGTCTGAGAAGCATCAACATCACAAGAGTATTGGTGAGCTACCGACACAGGATGTGATTATGACTTGAATCTGAAATGTCCCATACTGGCTCATGCTTTGGAGGCTTGTTCCAGGCCTGAGGCCTGTGCTGGAGGCTAGGGAACCTTCAAGAGGCAGGGCCTCGCTGAATGGTGCAGGCTATCAGGATGAGCGTCTGAAGGGCACGACAGTCTCTGTTTCAGTCCTCATGCTCTGCCTCCTGGTCTGCTGTGGTAAGAGTCCCCACCATATATTCCTGCCATAAACTCTACCATGACAGGCGCAATCACCCAGAATCAAAATCTTTTTTCCCTTTCTTAAGCTGTTTCTATCAGGCATTTGGGTAAAGTGACACAAATAACTATCGCAGATATGCTGGAAATGCTAGATTGTTTGCACTGGTCACTGACTACATGGCATAACTTTTTTTTTTCCTCCCTTCCCTGAAGCCGCCTGGCTTCACTGTGAGATTTTATTTTTTTAAAACTCAAGTTGACTCTCACTCAGTTGGCTCTTTGGAACCTACATGGTCACTGGAATAACTAATGATTTACTCTGAAAGCACCTGAAGACCACCTTTGCATCAGACACTTTGCTACCCTCTGAGATGTCAAAGCAAACAAGATTTCTGCCTTTAAGTAGCTGTCAGTCTGCAGGTTAAGATAAAGAAGCGACACTTTCAATTCTTCAATGTTCTCACAGAGGCATGACTTGGTGTCACAGCAGCTCAGCAGAGGGCTGGGTGGTAACAGAAGGCTTTCCAATGATGGGTTCAGGGCTGAGGACTTAGACCAGAGAGCCGGTCTAAGCCTATCTTCCTGAAGATAAGCTACTTATGTAAGCATAAAATTTAAGGACAATGACTTTTAGTATATCTATCAGTTGGTCCCAGGCCAAATTTTAAAGAAATTCCCCTGGAAATTGTTCTGGGTGTTATTAATTATTTTTAAATGGGTTTCCAAACATATGTAGATAATAATGATTTATAAAAACATATTGAATATATTCTTATTGAATATAACGAAGCATTATACCCACTTTCTCACATTAGCTACAGAGCTCAATAAGGCAAAGTCCAGGCATGTTCAATATCATTGCCACAGAATGACCACCTCATGGCTAATATACAGGGAATGGAGGGTGCGATGGTAGAGGTTAGTGAAGGGAAAGTCAGGCACTTAGAGGTGAATGGTAAGAAAGTCAGTTTCACTTTGGCCTGATGGATGAAGGCACTGATACATTAATATTGATCTTAGAGAGGGAAAGTAGGGGGAAAAGAAGATGATGAAGAGGGTTGGCAAAATGGCTCAGGAGGCAAACAGTAGCTACTCAGGACATGGACATACATATATTCACACACACACATACACACACACACACACACAATAATAACAAACAACAACAAAAAACTGGAGATGCCAAGGACTGTACAGCATGCCCTGCTGGTTTAGATACAGAAGCACAGAGGGAGCCCTGCCTCTAAGTGTCAACTCCTTCAAGCGACCTTAGCAGCAATACCTCCCAGGCTGGGACAATGGCTCAGCCACACGCCTGCCATGCACGAGTCCTTACAATCATGTAAATATCTGGGCACAGTGGCATGTGCCTGTAATCCCAGAACTGAGGAGCCAGGAGACTCCTTGGGGCTTGCTGGACACTGACCTCTGGACATACAGAGAAAAGAAATAATACTTCCTCTGGTAATAGTCCCCAGGCCAATAGTTTAGAAGAGATCTAACAGTTTGGCCAAAACAAAACAACAACAACAAAAAAAACAAACTGTCTCTATAAGAGCAGTGATTTTGAAGAGGAGCCAGAGTCTAAAAGGGACTAAGTACCCACAACAGATTTCCACTAAAGTAAAGCTTGTAAACAGTATTTAAATAATGAAAGGACAATAAGAAAGAAAAAAAGATGTGAGTTAAAAGAGATTATTTTTGCAGTAAGATAAACCCAATGACATGTTTATCCGTGTAGTAAAACTAAGATTAATATAATAATGATGTCGGTGAGCACATACATTAGTTTAAAAACAGAAACAGGACTGGAGCATACTCAGTCAAGGCACAGTGTATAATACTGAATAAAAACACAATTTCTTTCAATTAAGTTCAATTATTTTATCTTAGAAGAAGGAACAACAAATCTCTATTTGAAAATGAAAGCCATATATAGTATATTTTACCTGATTTAAGTAATTTAGGCACTTTTCAAGACACCAAAGGCAACAAATGCAAGATTTCAGCATACATCGTGCACAAGCATTTTCCTGGGAAGAGGAAAAAGTAAAATAACTAACAAACACAGAAGCAATAATCTAGTCATCATGCACACATCTTCAAATGCTGGAAAAATAAAAATTTAAAAACCACAACATAAGCTTCAAAGCCTCCGTATTACTTTTTCCCTCTTTCAACATAATGGCTCAATTATTAAAAACCACTTCAAATCAACATTTAGTTACCAATGATTGCATATACGATAGATTAAGGCATTAGGAGCAGCAAGACAAAGCAAATGTTAAACACCTAATACGAGAGTCAGCGTACGGTTGGTGACTATGTGTCTTGAGTAGAGAACACAAGGAGAACATGGTCGAGGAAGGGAATCAGGACCAGTTTCTAGGAAGAGGTAGATTTTGAGTGAAACTATGCTGAAATTCACATTCAAATTTCCAAAGTCCGTAGGGACTGCCTATGTGCTAGACAGCAGCCCTTTATGAGATGTCAAGATTAGGTAGTTTTTTTCTTTTGTTGCTTTTGTTTCTTTGTTTTGACTCTTGAGACTTTCAAATGTTTCCTTTGCCCTAAGGTCTTTTAGTTTGGTATCATTTATCAGTTTCACTTTGGTTGTCTATGTAAGCAGATCAATGCCAAAGTCCACTTCCCCTGTTTCTTTCTGGTCAGGGGTTAGAGACTTACTGTTAGACTAATTTCCAGTGTACACAGTAGGGACACTCAGTTAACAGTACTGTACTAGACACGAGGGTTTGATAAATGTGAGGCTATGAGGTTTGTGTATGGAGCTGTCTGACTTTATAATCTGACCGTTACACATGTATTGGAACAGATGCATGCACAGTGATTATGGGGTCGTTTAAAATGAACTTATAAAAAAGGCTAAAGAAGAGTTTCTAACTCAATACACGTGGTGACCAATGACTAGAGAGATTTTCAGGGTGTGTGGAATGTGTGGATGGGTGACAAGGAGGGAGAGCTGGATCCCACTTTGTTCAGACTCTGAAGAAAATGTTGAGAAGCTTACATTCTACAGTGTATAGAAATGAGGTCTGGCACAGAGCCCGAGAAAGCCTGGCTAAACACCTGTCTTACCTTTCCTTTGAGCTGACTGTGGACATACAGTAGGATCATCCTCGGGATTTTGACTAGGGTGATAATGAAGGATCCTTTAGCCACAGTACCAAGGTGGTAACGAATAAGGCGGTTCACTGATGCCAGAATAGGTGTGAATGGCAAATTCCTTTTATCCCTATTTTTAAAATGATCAAAAGGATAATTAAAAAAAAAAGCCTAGAACAGGGAGGAAACACAAGTGTATATGGTCTGAAATCTAATACAGTGGAAATAAAATCACCCTAATATTATCTATTTTTAGAACAACATGACAAAGTAACCACTAAAAATGTTATGAAAAAATGCCACAAAATCAGTTTCATTTCTCTACGGCACTACCATGCAGTTCTTATACACTGCAACTTTAGATAAAACTGGGTTTTGAAAGTTCTTATTAATGATTATTTAGGGAATAAACTGAATCATGAAAAAACAAACCATCTACCACTGGCTGGGTGTGGTAGGAGCACTCTGGAGGCAGAGGCAGGTGGATCTCTGTGAGTGTGAGGCTTCCCTAGTCTACAAAGCAAGTTGCAGGACAGTCAGGGCTACACAGAAAGACCCTGTCTCAAAACACAAACAAACAGACAAATCTATGGCTGGTAGTCATTATAACAGACTAGTGTACAGCTTATTTTGTTAGGTCTTAGCCCTAAAGTCAGCAAAGGGGTCTCACAACAGTTCTTTTGAGAGAAACAGATGAGCCTTGCCCTCTAAGGGATTTTTACATCTGACACTCAATGAAGTTGACTTCCTTGCAGAAGTCATAGTCTGCTCCCCTGAAAAGGTTTTGAGGCAATTATAGGAAAGTCTGAGGGATGAAACAGCCAACCCCAGAACTATCAACTGCGCCATTTTGTCACATTCTTTCCCAACGTGGGCCCCACCCCCACTTGCTTTTTTTTTTTTTTTTTTTCATAGAAATGAGACAGTTCGAGCCTCAGTCCCACTTTTTTCCCCTGTAGACAGGATTACTTGAGGGAACCGGGGTTTTCTCAGAGGTAAAAGTCTCACCTAGTGAAGTAGTATGTTACCACAGCTCCTGCTACAGTCATCTGCTGACACGCGAGAATGAATTCACTGATCCAAATCAGGCCAACCACATGGTACCACCACATGTACTGCAAAGGCCCGGAAATTTTGTACTCCACGAGACCGTGTTCATTCTGAACAGCGCTGCCTAAGAAAGTGTCAAGGAAGCAAGGAATCACACCAAGCAGGAACCAAAACACGCGGCTGCCATGAACGACGCTATGAGGGACACTCGATTAGGAGGTCAGCAGGATTTCCCACAACAGATGCCATTCCCAAGCATGAGTGTGCCTGGCTCTCAGTGCTGTTTCACCAAGGGACGGCAATCACTATCACTTAAAAAATTGTGAAATTAAACATTTCACAATTACACATTTTGGTCTCCTCTAAGGCATCAAAGAAAGTGTTTAAACTAATCTATTTAAACACAGTTCTAATTCCATTATCAGTTATTTAGGCATGAATTTTCAAACACTTCAATGTTTGTTTGTTTGTTTGTTTTTCTCTTTTTCAGGGTTTTACTTATCCAGTAAATTATAGATCTAAACTATTCATTAAGCAAAGAAAGAAATGTTACATTCAATTACTAAGTGTGAGCTGACTAGACAGAAACGTTTCATCCAAGTTTATTCTTGTTACACTCACTACTCACAATTAATATAATCATTAATTCTATTGGGTACGGCTACTGAGTCCTGCTGTCAGTAGGTCAGAGTCTACCTACAAAATTGTAGTCCAGAATGACTCTGGACTGTGAGGCAATGCACAGAGGCTATGGATTCATTAATTCATTTCAGAGTTGATGCAAATTTCTGAGTAAATTGAGAACACACTTCAAAACCATGACCCTCTCAAACTTGAGCAGTTTTGTGTATTAGCTGGTCTGGAACCAAATTGCTAAGACCTGCTAAAAATCATGAAGTGGTAATGAGTTACTGAAGACCACTCCTGTTAGACTTGATGGCTACTGGATCTCTGTCAGCAAATGTATGAAGAATTGTATTCTATGGTGTGTGTGTGTGTGTGTGTGTGTGTGTGTGTGTGTGTGTGTTTACTAAGGATCTTATTCATGTAGCAAGCAATCTATAATAAGCTACACCCCCAACTCTCTCTGAGGTCTTAAAATATTTGCGTGTTAATTAGATTCATGGCTAAGAAGAAGACACACATTTCTTCTTACCAGTAGTGCCAAGGAAAAGAAGCGTCATTATCCAGTATGCCCAAAATAAGACAAGAGCAAAGAAAGTCCAGAAGGGCTGGAAGACTAGCAGAGGCAAGTGTATGAAGACCTTGCCAGCCACATGGAACAAGGCGATGGTGAGAGCAACACGCTTGCGCATAACCAGCATTATCAGGAACAAAATGACCTGAGTGGAGACGAAAAAAGGAAAGGGTTATTTCTCTAAGCAATGAAAACAGAAACTGCAAAGTGGTAGAGATTTCTAACTCAACTTTCTCAATGTATTAAGATGGGAATTTTCAACCTTTCCTTTGCCCACTAATTACCAGTCAAAATATGCTGTCAGTCAGAACAAGACTTCATTTACACAGGCGTGCCTATCATGGGAGAGGGGGAGGTGGGAGAGCTCCACGCTACCACCTCAAAGCAAGGGAGTGTTAATTTGTATTTTATCTCCTTGGTGACCTAAACTCCTTAAGCGGGATCTGTAGCAGAACATTCATTTACCTACTCACAATCTCCACTCCTTGCCCCTAGAAGCTAGCATAGAGAGCTATGGTTAAAGAAGCAATATTAACAGTTATCTTTGGCACCAATGTTAGTGGCATTGTTGTTATTATCAGTCTCATTGATGCTCAAAAAAAGCTCGAGATCAGCCCTCACTTAACTATGGGCTAGTCAGTAAGATTTTCAGCGTATAAAAACATCTAAGAAGAGCGCATCTCACTTATGTTTTCAATACAACATACAAAATTAAAAGGTAAGTTTTAAATAAGAGAAAGGGAAAAAAATGAATGAGCAAGTAAAAGGAACAATATTCTATTTTTTTTAAATATACTACTCAGGAGTATGGAAATTGTTTCTTAAAATGTAATTATATTATGACAATAAGAAATATGTTATTAGCAAATGACAACATAAACATCCCAGGTGAAAATTATCTCAAAAAACAGACAGGGCAGAACAAACTGTTGCATCAAAGAACACTCATCAATTAGAGAAGCCTCTACCAGACATTGAACTGGAAGTACATGATAGAGCAGCAAGAAAAGGCCGGAGGAGATTTCTCTTCCCTTTGCATCGCCTGCTAACAGCTCTCAGCACCGAGCTGCACCTGCACTCCTACTCACAGTGAACACTGTAGCTGAAATGGCATAGATGAGTAGGGCCCGCAGATTGTCTTCAGCTATCTGAAGCTGTTCAGGAATAACTGTTTCTCTGGGGGACCTTCTTTGCTTTGCATACAGCCACCACAGTACACCTGTGCCACCTGCAGAAACATAACAATTGGTTTTGCAAAATCAGTATAAAAAATAGGTGAAGTATACGCTCAGTTTTCTAGACCTCGGACACAGTGAAAATCTACTTAATTAGAATGTATGTGGGTAGAATTCTTTGGAAGCATATGAGGTAACGCAACTTTCATATTAAGTATCTGTAAATCTTTCAGTGTATAAAATACACTTTCTTCCAATATATTCATCATTGACTATGAAGCTGAGGACACAGCCAGTAAAAACAGACATTCCAAAAGTCACGACAGAATGTGAAATCTAAGGAGACAAATCTAGGAAGGATAGTAATTGGTTTAGGAAAGTACTGCATTTTTTTTTTTTAACACTACTAAGCAAGGCCTCAATGAGATAAGAGAGTCTGGAAAAGAGAATAAAGACTTTTGAAACTACCTAAAGAAAAAACATTCTAGAGACAGGTCTAAGAGGCTGATGAGACCATGACTAAAGAGACCACACTGATCAATCCTAAAGCAAGTCAGCAAAAAGGACTTAATGGATACAATATGGAAGGACCATTCAAAATAAAGTGGGGAAGATATAAATATAACATATATCGATAGATAAATATAAATGAGTATAATGTCTGACAGATTTTTAAAAATGGACTAAGATCGACATTTACCAACCTTTCCTCCAGAGTAAGTAAAAAGAAAGCTCCCTATCATGTTGGTTGAAAACCAACTGTGAATTTTTCTTCTAATGAATGTGAAGAAACCAAACCAACTAAGGGAATATCAAAAAATATTTTTTCACTTTTGAGAACCCAAGGTACCAGAAAACTGCTTGGGAAACTGTTCAACATATCCGAAAGTGAAAGAAATTACATTCTCTAACACATAGGAATGGGCAGTTCAGAGAGGAGCTGGAAACGCAGAGAGCGGAGTGAGTGGCAGTGGCTGTCGGAAGCCGCAGCTCTCAGTACGCACTGTACGCGCAGATTCTGAATCTCTGCTAGCACCTCCTTGAGCCCTCAACAGCTGTCACCCTTATCCACTATGACTATCTATTACGTGGTTATTATGAATTTCACAAATTATAAAACTGAAACTAGGAAAGTTAAGTAACAGGGAATGCCACATGTATTAAGTGGCAAATTTTGATTTATTGTTAAGGCTACATGTCTGAACATAAGTTAGACTCAAAGGCTGGTGGGCAAAACAAAAGCACAGATAAGAGGAGGAAGAACAGACAGAAGGGAACTTAGTATCAAATCTCAGGTCCTCCCTGCTGTCACCAGACACGGACTGACAGTGGGAAAACTAACAGCAGCAGGGCGCAGAGTCAGCCTCATGAACTCATCCCAATGCAAAAGAAAAAAAAATACCGAAGACAGCTTAGAAGATTATAAAATATTCATAAAATATGCAATGACTTTAAGAAAAAAAGCCACTGGGACAGGAATAATGACCAAACATAGAAACAAAAATAGCTGGAGGAAAAGAGGTGGAAAAGAGCCATCCCCAAAAGACAACAGGCAAGGATAGGAACCAGACTCATCTTTCACATTCTTTATATTGTAAGGCTGCAGTAAAAAAAAGAAAAAAAAAAATATATATATAAACCTCTAAGGGCTGAATAAGGCAAACAAACAAAATGCAATATGGTCATTCTCTGGGGTTTCTGGAGGAAACGCAGCGGCATGAAGGAACATATGCACCTGAACACGCTTCTGCCCAGTAAATCCAAACTGTGCATGTATGTAAAGGTAAAAACCATGTTTGATAATCAAGCACTGGGAAAATACAGACTCCGTTTCAGTTAGTACAAAGGTGAACCAAATTACGAATTCAGAAAGGCTTACACATGCGAGACCAGTAGATACAAGAAAGACTAGTCCAAGAAACCTAACCAGAGATGTAAATGTAAATCAGAGGCCTTTCCAGGCAAGGGTAAGTACATTCTTAAGACTCAGTAGGTAGAAATAATATTTTAAATTTAATGATATCTTGAATGTAGAAGCTGTGAGTATTTGACAAGACTGAGAAGCACGAATGAGCAGAAGGGAGGAAGCGAGGCAGGAAGTTGGAAAATGATACACTTTGAGAAGGCGTGAGAAACCTAACACAGACCATTTCCGCCTTTAATAACGACAGGGTTAAGCACTGTTTTACAGATAAACATAGCGACCACTTACTGTAGAAGCAGAACTATATTAGCTACACAGAGCAATGGATGAAGACTGTCAGGGAAAAGAGCCTGTACAGGAATGCTGGAGAAAAGGAAACACAGAAGCAGGTGGCAGCAGCAGAAGGACCAGCACCAGTCAGCTTTTAGATGTCAGTGGAGAGACACAGGAACTGGAGCTTCAAATGTTAACTAAATGCTGTGTGTTCATATACAGGCACGTAGAAAAGGGTGTGTGCTTCAAGTGTCAACCAGAGTGAAACGAGGAAATGAGAATGTAATTACGACACCCTTCAGGCAAAAATAAACACTCATTCCAGAGAAGAAATAGCACGGGAAAATAAAAATTTCATTTTCTTCTGCTTATTTCTCCTTACTACCATGAAATTAGTTAGGTACCATGAAAACAAAGGAGAAGAAAATTGCTTACCAAGTGAACCGAGTATAACCAGAATTGTTAAGATCCACACAAGCACTCTTGATATATACCTGATAATCACCATCAAAATCATGGACAGAACTGCAGGGAAGATAAAGAACACACACACAAAAATATCATTGATAAAATGCAAGAGAATAAAGAAAAAGACTTAAAACTGTTGCTTTTCCTACAGGAATAATTCGATGCTATTAACTTAGTTCATGACCACAATTTTGAAAAGAAAGGAAATGGCTGCTTTTGAAATTACAACTCAACACACTTAAATAGCATCTCTGAAAAGCAAAGGTCCTGTCTGCGAGGGCTGTAAACTACAGAAAAGAATACATGCAACTGCACATGGTGACTGCACAACACCCTCACCAGCAGGAGGACATCACACATGCAGACAGACGTCAACACGGGAGGTGTAGAAACTGACATGCCATGTTGGTGATC
This sequence comes from Psammomys obesus, assembly GCF_907164565.1. Taxonomy (NCBI): domain Eukaryota; kingdom Metazoa; phylum Chordata; class Mammalia; order Rodentia; family Muridae; genus Psammomys; species Psammomys obesus. Next base: position 9,725,530 of record NW_026589732.1, on the reverse strand, counting down.
AAAACGAAAAACAGATGAAAAAAGTGTAGCATGTAGCTGGAGATCAATCATTGCTAGACTGCCCTGTCTCAGGACAAACTGCTCTAATTCAGCAAACTAGACGGCATTTTCACATTGTCTAATGTTTTACATTTAACTCTATAACTTCAAGAGTTATATGTCTGAAGAACTGTACGTTATATAGTTCTGAGTCTATGAAATCTGCTTAAGTCAAATCCTCCCCGACCTCATTTCTAAACTCACTGCAAGGTTTTTCCTTAGAAACGAGCAGAGATCAGGTTGGGTTACTTAGCCAGCTCCCTTACCTATCCCAAACTAAATGCCAATGCGCCAAAACTGTAAAATGCTTGAAAAAGAGGACACACAACCTTTGTGTGAGAAGTACAATTATGAATAATACTTTATATACAATTATCTGAAGGCCCATTCCACAAAAAAAAAAAAAAAGATATCTTGGATTTATATTCTAGTCTTATGCCTCAAATGAGAGATAGTCTAATAAAAGTAGAATTCCAGTGAATTCACATTAGCGTTATTAATCTTAAAGTTTGTATATGGTTTTTGGTTAAAGCATTCAATTATTTCAGAAAACCAAGTGATTTTTATATAAAGTTTGTCACATTTCTTCAGGCTATTTGCAAAGCTAAATAAATGATTAGGTCTATGTGTAAGAATTTTAAGGTACTACTTTTACAATAAATGTATAGGAATGAAAAAAAAAAGATGGGACCTTCAAATATCACAGAACTAGAATTTCATATGGACAACATTACTTTAGTTGAGTCAAGTACCACCTATGTAAAAGGAAAACATTCTAATGAAACGAAAGGTGTAAATACAGCTTGTATCTTCACAATGAATACAACTACTATTAAACATACATAGATACTAATTTTACTTATGCAATGAGATAGTTGTTTGGTTCCTACTATCTTACATCTACCAATATGCTCTTCCACAGTTTTAGAATGACATAGATAATTTTTTTCATTTGTAAAATAAAATTAATTTTTATTATCTAATCACTGACTAAATAATTCTGTGGCTAACAAGTGGAGATTTCCTAGTTTTCCCAGCAAGGCAGTAATACCATGAACTATAGCAAAAACGTAGAATTATATACTTCAAAAGTAAGCTATGTTCTTAGACTATATAAGAGAGTACGTAGCCTCTTTTACATATAAATATACCTTTGGAATGATATCTAAAAACAAGAGGATTGCTAAATCATTAAAAGGAGCCTCCTGCTATCATTAAAGATAATCAATCATGACTTAGTAACCAAAGTTTGGGGAAACAAGTCTTTAATCAAAGAAAAAAAAGAAGCAACAAGAGTTTCAGATATATACATATACATACTTTTATGTATATTATTTATAACTCTATGTAATCTGAAACAGTTATTTTGGCCATGGGCAGTCAAACATTTTACACGTATCCCCAGTTGTACGCATATTTTGGCTAAAGACAGAACAGCCTTCTGCAGTACTATGAAACAGCTAATAATGAGAAAAACAATTAATTACCTAGTGATAACAAGCAAAGTCCCAATATAATTTCTTTGCTGGTCATTACTCCACTAATCAGCCTGTGTAAGACACTATTGTCACTGACAAAGGTGATCAGGGCCTCTGCAAACTTGGCATAGCAGGAAATGTTCACAGGAGCACAGCGATGGAAGAATGGAATAGGTGCACTGGTGACACAAGAAAAAAAATCAGAAAAAAAATTACTCCTACTCAATATAAATGCCACATCAAACACACAAATGAAAGGTGAGTATGGCCGCAGTACACTCCAGCCTGCACGTTATGGGAGCTAAGTGCTGTGCGCTATGAAGATGACTGCCGTGCGTACTGATGCCAATCTTACCAGAAGCTTATCAAAGAGGGGGGAGTGCATATTCCAACAGAAGACATTACCCTCCCCTTCTGAAAATAAATACACACATACACATACACATGGAGAGCTACCGGAAGCAAAACCAAGCACATGAGATTCCTCCGCTCCGCACATCTACCAGAGGCAGATGGCGAAGCTCACAAGCATGTACTTCTGAGAACGGAAAATGAACATGTGCCAAAAGCAACTTAAAAGTAAACATACACACATGCTTTTACATGAAATGGGCCACCATTAATAGAATGTTTCCTCTTTCAAATCACCATAGGAAACCTCATATTAATAAAGGTGTTTAGGGTACAAGCTTATGTGCCCTCATATATACAAAAGCATGCCAAGACATTAATAGACAGCAACTTAAAACAGCCATGAGAACTCATCCATAGAAATGTTTATAATACAGAAATACATGGGGAAATTACATATAATGTAATGGTGTTATCTCTGAATAAAAGATTACATACAAATATGGGAACAAAAAAACACTACTAAAAAGTGAAAAGCATATGACTTGTTGGGGTCATGGGAATTTTTTTTTTTTTCTTTTTCCAGTGTTTGGTATTGAACCCAGGACCTCTGGCATGCTGGGCAACTGCTCTCCTACTCAACTCTATTCCAGCATGATATATATGATATGTGTCTAGAAAAAGAAAATGGACAGTGACTTAATCATTTACTCCAAGCTTCTGTGTGCTACAGCTGTGACTTGTGAAAGACCATCGGTGTGGATTAGCCATGGCTTAAATCTGGCTTGTAATAACATAAATCTACTTTAGCTTCTGAGAATGCAGTAAAAATGATGATACTGTGAACTACAGAACACCAGGATTCCTGGACAGTCCATATATAAATACATAGGCACACATACAATGTGTGAGGTAAGTTAAAATTTGGCCATCTTAGCCTAAACCTCACTTGATTAGAACTGTTTGTCAGACAAGTGGCAGGCCTCAGACCAGGCTGGACCGGAGAACTGAAATGTGTTCTCATTCTTAAATGTTGGTCTACCTAGTAGGTAAGATTATATGGTTGGGCATCAAACGTAAAAGCTTCTAATCTGAGGAAACAATAACTGACCCAAAGCAAAATACTATTTTTGTTTCCTTCCCTGAAAAAATATTTCCCTTTGAAATCAGAATGGGTGGACTATTGTATCTGCTTTCATTAAATGTTAGGAAATGAACACTAATGGCAATAAGCAACGTCATCCATACTACTACACTTTACAAAACAATTTTAAAGATGAAGCCTTACCTTAGTCACATTTCAGTAAAATGTATCCAAAAGTGATGTAACAATAAAACGTGAACATTCATTTAAAAAAAAAAAACAGCCCATCTCTGTGTACCTGTATGAGTATACTTCTAAAATGGCATTAAATGAGCTCCCTACAATCAATGCCAAAGACCTAACATTACCTTAAATTTTGGGAGGCTAGAACATTCTGAACAATTGTTTCTTGAACAAGCATTATGTCATTAAATATGAGAAAAGATATTAAATTACACAACACTTTTAAATGAAATGGATGTTGTTAGAATAGCTACAAAAATTAAAATGGATTAGCCATAAATCTCTAAGTCAACAGAGGCTCATTTGGGGCAGAAATCTTTAAACTGATAACTGTTATAACTGACAGGTCTTTTTTTCCCCCTAATGTTGTCTAGAGAGATGTCTTTTCTGTCAAGTCACTATCTCTGTCTAAGCATCTTGTCTCTTTGTCTGTCTGTCTAAACTCAAGGCTGGCTTTGCATCTTTAAAACCCAAATGATCTCTAGTCTACAGTCATCTCCATCTCTATGCTCTTGTGTTTTGCCCTGCGGTCTCTGACGTAGCTTTAGGTGAACTCATTTGCCCCCACCTGTAACCTGATGGGCCTAGCTTAAGCCCCTTTTCTTTTTTATAGTAGCCACTAATTTTCGTGGCCCTGCATAGTCTTTTCTTTTTTTTCTGTCAGGTATCAATCAAAGCCCTAATTCTCCTAACACAGCACAGCTGCTGTCTTCCCAGTTTTGCTCTGTTCACGGGAAGGGTAGCGCACCGTTTTGTGAAGTCTCTCAGGTCATCAGCACCACCAGTGTCACACAAGGGCCCACCGTAAGACAAGGACTGCAATTCTCAGGAGTAGCATAGCCTGTACAGTCAGTGTTTGCTTCCTTGTGAATTTAGGATGAAGAGAGCAGCTTGAAAATGAAAGGACTACTTTTAAAATCCTTCATATCTATTTAGGGAGAAATGCCAAGTCAGAGCTGTTAGGAACCTTTTCTTTCAGGCCATTTGGCCAACTCCAACTCCAAGCACTCTTGTAAGCACTCTTCAAAGAATTGGGGTAAAATAACAGTACCCTTTTACCCTATAGTAATTACCCTATAGTAATTTACTATATAGTAATTAAGAAATACCTGGTAGCTTAAATTTAGAAGTATAAAAATACCAAGAAAACTAGTTCATTACATTGACTAGTTAATAGTCAAAATCTGCTTTTATCTTAAAACAAACAAATAAAGGACAAACAGGAAAGAATTTGTGGATCCATTATTCAAAAGTAAAATTACTTAGCTGTGAAGTGAAAATTACTGGAATGGCTTGTCTGCCTGCCTTCTCTCCTTCCTTCCCTCTCACTCCTTGCTACTGAACTCAGGGCCATATGCCATGGGCTCTCCCAATAACAACATTCCTGGTCTCTTAAATCATTTTGTTACTATTGTTTGGATTCCGATACACAGTCTCACCCTGTAGTTAGCATAGCCTCAAACTCACAGCATTCCTCCAGTCTCAATTTCCCAGTGCTGAAATTATAGGTTATTTACAAGCCACGGTATTCAGTTTGGCATTCTTTTCTTTTTTTAAAACCTTGGTTTATTTAAAGTTTTATCAATTAAAAGTGTTCTTTGACAATTTCATACCTGAATAAAATGCATTCAATCTTTTACAGAATTCTTTTGAGTACTTCTGACACCAAAATACTTGTGTTACATTTCACCATTTAAGTCCTATTTAACATAATGAATTCTAAATTAATTATCTCATTTCATATACCCCTGAGAAAACACTTCTGGGAAGCTGGTATATGAGATCATATCTGCTATATGATATAGCCTGTACTTCTTAATGAACAGGGCATGCATGCATAAAGAATTTTTACAGTAAGTTTATCTCTCTTTCAAGCCACAGACTCGTGTCTCTACAAGGGGACACTGTGGCTTCTGTACGGCCTGGCATTGCACACTACTGAAATATTAGTTAACAAGAACGAAATGTATGTGTAACAAGTCTTTTGAAGATTTTTAATAAATTAGCTATCATAGATAAACTGTACATTACCTTGGCAAACTCAATGCTTACTTTCTTTCTGAGTTCTGACTACCACAGCAAATGAGCTCCTTAACATATGACAAACAGAGCCTGATAACCTGGTCAGTGTGTCTTCTTGAGAGAAGGCACAAATCAGTATCTGGATCACCATCTGAGAACCCCAAGTGAAAAATAAACAACCACACGTGATTTCTAGCTAAAAGTCTGAGAAAAGAATAGCACTAGAGGATTCTATAAAAAACACCTAGCAGCTACATAAAGTAATCTTTGTACATTTCATTTTATTCTCTCTCCTCCCTCATGTCTAGAAACAACTGCCACAGAGATCCTAAAAGATCTAAGCTCAAACTCTGACCCACAGTAATTACTGTATGGCCCTGGGGTAGGGTTAGGGTTTCTAACAGAATATTTCAAATTCAAATTTAGAAGTCATGACTTGTTTGAACTCAAAGTCCCTGCTTCTCTGCCCCAGTAGGACGCTATGTTCCTAGGAGGAGGAGTCCAGGGTGCTTGCTCCAGTTCCAGGGGATCTGACATATCTGACATGCTCTTCTGAGCTCTGTGGGAACCCACCTATACCTACATGTGTATTTTAAGTGAGGGCTAGGAATTGTGGTGCACACTTTCTTTTTTGGTTTTTTTTCAAGACAGGGTTTCTCTGTGTAGCCTTCGTTGTCCTAGACTCACTCTGTAGACTGGGCTGGACTCAAACTCACAGAGATCCGCCTACTTCTGCCTCCCCAAGTGCTAGGGTTACAGGTGTATGCCACCACACCCAGCTTGTAGTGCACACTCTCTGAGTTCCAGGCCAGCCTGGTCTACATAGTGAGTTCCAAGCTAGCCAGAGTTACATAGTGAGACTATATCTACATTTCAGAATGAATGGATGGATGGATGGATGGATGGATGGATGTGATAAAAAAAAAAAAACTGCTGCCCAATGTGGCAGCTTGCGGGGTGGGTAGGGTTGTGATATATGCCACACTTATACCCACCCACAATTACGTAGGAACAAAGTAACCTCATTTCCATACCCAAGAGTTTCTAGCTATTTTTATAATAATAATGATAATGATGATAGTGAAAAAAAATAATAATGTTTTAGCCTACAAAGAATGAGTCTGTACTCAAAATATACATTTAAAGCAAATTTTAGCAGTTGGGTAGATATGCATATAGAATTCTTATCTTCTCCACTGAGCCATATCTCCAAGACAGGGTTGACTTGAGTTGCCCAGGCTAGCCTCAAACTTGCTACTTGGCTCAAGTCTTTGACTTGAGATCTTCCTGCATCAGCCTTGGAAGTATCTGGGATTACAGGCTCATACCACCAGGCCCAGCTCTGCTTGTGTTTACATACATAGTGCCTCCTTTGCTGCGCAGCTGTGGTATCCCTGACGGCCATGACTGCAATCTCCTGAGAAGCTGGTTTATGGCTGTAATTTTTAAATCCTTCCCAAGTTTCTTACAAAGTAGTCTCTTTACTTTTACACCTATAGGCTTTAAATTTTGATTTTTCAGTACAAACTTGACAAGGCTAAAAGAGCTAGAAATCAATTTGACTGATGTGTCCTTTTTGTACTTTGCAAAAGAGAATTTAAAACTTGAGTTAATAAAGCACGTTACAGCCATAAGTAATCCTAAAGTTGACACAATCTGCTTTCATGTTCTTGAATCTCAAGTTTTTCAGTTAATAGTCCACTAATATACTGATAGATAAAAGTGACTTTCAGTCAGTTTTCTAGGTTTCCTATGTTACACCATTACAAAGATAAAATACTTCAAAGTATGTACATGTATAAATACATGCATACACACATAATTTTGAGAAAGTGCTCTATAGTTTTTCAGGGTTTGTATTATATTACTGTTTGCCTTACTGCTAACTACTGTGAACCGCTGCCAAAGACTATTTCTTCATCTGTGGTCTGTTACATGTTAAGTATTAGTAATAAATGTTTGCTAAGTAAGATTTTAGATAAAAGTCTGGCGAATAGCCTCACACTGAGACTACAGCTGAGGAATCTAACCTAAGCAAACTATGGAGCATAACCACCTACACACTCTTAAAATGCGGAGCGAATAACAATCTCAGAAAGTACTGCTAGGATCAACCTCAAAGCATCTATGGGGAGAGTGAGAGTTCTTTTCTAAATCTGTTGCAGATTTGACAATGAGTCAGCAGTTTTATACACTTAAAAAAAAAAAAAATGGAATGAAAATAAAAACACCAGAAAGCAAGCCCTGAAAGAAATTCAAAATATCTGAGAACAAGAGAAATCTGAGAGTAATTTTTTAAAAAAGATTTAAAAAGCAAAAACAAAAACAAAAAATAAGACAGTGCTGTTAAGTGTATCCCTACTTTTCAAATATCATTATCAAAGTAATGGTCCCAGCAACAGGATCATCAAATGACATTTTTCTCAGAACAACACAGTGATAAGTTGACCTATGAAGACAAAGGCTACAAGTTAACAACTTTGCAATAAAATTTACCTGGCTGGTACTGGTAGTTTGGGGCAAAAGCCAAAGGATTTTAAAGGCAGAGTGTATTCAGAAGGCTTTAGGTTGTAGCTACATAGTGCTGAGCCTGTTGAAAGAAGATCACAGGTTAGCTGATGGAAGAATCTGCGCAAAGCCTCCAACTGTTTCTCCTGAACTTTGTAATACTAACATACACAATTCCAGTCATTACAGATGCTGTAAAAATCAGATTTAATGTACACTATGAATCATTTATGACAGTTTTCTCGGACCAGTAATTTAATGTATTTTAGGTACAAATTTTTATTACTAAAACCTTTATTGACTATCAAGTCAGGTTCTCTGCCAGATGGCTGAGGTATATACATCACTTACTGTAAGCCTATAAAATGGGCACTAGGGCATTAGGACACTCACAAACTAGGAGACAAACAAGCTAAGAGCACAGAGGCAGTGGGGAGAAGGGCTGGGATTTATTAGAAACCCAATATTATTACAAAGTCTGCACTCCACTATATGATTGTCTTTGATTTGTATAGCTTCCATTTCTGAAAACTGAATATCCTGCACACAGCACCGCACTCAGGCAGGATAACACTTTTTTCTTACTTAAGTCAACAACCATTGCCAACTGTAAATCACTGAGCAAACTGATAAACTGGTAAGTGATCTCCATTTTCCAGACAGTTTATAATATCTCAAATTCAACTTTTGATGATTGGCTACCAAAAGGGTTTTCTGAATCTATGATTAATACTTATCTAAGAATACTGAAAATTCAGAATGACACTGAATTTAGCATGTGCTATCTTACTGAGGTGCCAAGTTTATGAAACAGTGACTCTTATAGAGGAAGGATCACCATATTACAACAGGAGCTAGAGTATGTAAGCATCAGGCTGTTGCTTTAGTTTTACAGAGTACCTACCACATTACAAACAAACTATCTGAGTAACTGAAACGCCTGTTTCTAGGTTAGCAAAATACTCATCGTTAATAAAAACAAAAATTTTTCATTTGTATAATAAACTGTTATATTGTACCACTGTGGAAAAGGCTCAAAATATACAGTGAGGCCAGGTTGGGCAGCTTCAACACTGCGTTAATTACAGGAAAGGCATTTGATCATATCTCAAGGAAATGGAGAGGAATATAAAAAAATTAACATATCCTGGTTTGTTTGGGACAAACTGGGAGTGAATGTATTTAACTTTTATCTTGTTTGATCAATCAAACTAATTTTTGAAAAACTCTGGGAAACAACAAATCAGAAGCAATGAAGTCTAAAACCAGCAAACTATCTGGTATTTAAATATGAGGATTGCAAAAGCATAATCACCAAAATACAAATAGTACGTATTTCATGCAAGCATAATACAAGTAATTTGACAATGGAAAACTATTTTAAAGATACTTTAAAGTTACATGGCACTATTCTCCCAAGGGTTTTGCATTTGTTGAGACTTAGCAGGGGACTAAGTTTTTAAAATAATTTTTTATAGTAATTAGTTTATTTACTTTGTATCCCAGCTGTAGCCCCCTCCCACATTCCCTCCCAATCTCATCCTCCCTCCCTCTCCTCTCCCTGCCCCTCTCTAAGTTCACTGATAGGGGAGGTCCTCCTCCCCTTCCATCTGACCCTAGTTTATCAGGTCTCACCAGGACTGGCTACAATGTCCTCCTCTGTGGCCTACCTAGGTTTTTCCTCCCACGCGGGTGGGGGGATGGGGGAGTGGGGGTGGGGAGGTCAAAGAGCAAATGAATCTGTATTATCTGTAATGTCTTAAGATAATGCTGGTTCCATTCATAGCACCTTTGGAGGAAACATGACACCAACCAAATATTTTAGTTTAATCCTAAAAACAGAAATCTTATTGAGAAATACTCGTTTTTAAAAAAGGTGACTGTGACAACAAATGCAGAGCCCAGAGTGACTGTGGACTTTTTGAGCTTAACAGTCAACACTTCCCTCAGACCAAGATGGAATCAATGTGCAAAACGTGAAAGGCACTAACTAGAGTACTTTGTGTTGTGTCCCAGCTGCTAAACACACTGCTTTCATCTGAATTCAATGGACACAGTCTCCACCCCTCCACCTTCCTTCCTTCCTTTGGAGAAGGAGGTCACCAGGTGCAACAAGGCTCAATTTTGTAAATACTTTCTCAGAATGATGTGCAGTGGAAGGATAATAGCTTTATCTCCAATGGTCTTCTGGGCCTCAGGCCAGTACTGAGGAGATCCTGTACTAAACAGACTAAAGGGAAAGGGACCTTCATAATACCTAAGCAGCAACAATCATAAGACACTTTCCATTGCCTCCTGCTCAGACTTGATAGATGGAAGAGGCTCAATCAAGCACATGGAAAAAACCTTGCAATGCAAACATTTTACAGTTGTTTTTCTTTTCACGTTATTCATGAATGCGTTTTCAGTGGCCATTTTAAATGCAGCACCTGATACTAAACAAAGCCTAACAATCACAAGAGGCTTATACCCAAGGACTTAGACATACAGGCCTTTTTAAATGCGAAAGCAGGGTTAAACACACACACACACACACACACACACACACACACACACACACACTTGAATAATGAAAAGTCAAAAACTAAAAACAAAAGCAAGCTAATCTAAAGCACACCAGAGGCAATCCATGCAACTCAGCCAGTGTTATTCAAAAGCTATCAAAAGGAGCAATCTTAGAAGCCTAGCAGGTATACAAACATTTATCACAGTAAATGTTTGCTATAACCCCCAGAATGTTTAGCGTCTATGATATTTCAAATGCCTTAAAATACTCAATTATTTATTCCTTAGTTCAACTGTGGTTATATTAACCCTGTGAGTTCTGTTCTATTACTATATTCCAGAAGTTACAGATGAGAGAAAGGGAGAAGAGGGAGGAGGAGGGAGGAAAAGAAAGAGAAAGAGAATCAATGAGCTGTTTATAAAGACAATTCTCTGTTCATTATGCCATTATGCTTTTGTGTTATTCAACAAAATCATAACCAGGCAAATATTCTATAAGGTTCCATGCCCAAATATGCACCCATTCGTTGACTAGTATCTTTTACTGGTATCTAAAACACAAACAAAGAAACGAAATTATTTCCAATACCTACTCTTTCATGTACTTTAATCCTGGTTAGAGTTCCACCATCCACGAAGTCCCCAGAGTGAAATATATCTTTATCTGACTTTTTTCTTTCTTTCATACAATTGACACTGGTGAAGCCATGAAGCCCTGTCAGTAAGTAAAACTTTCTATGTTATCTTAGACCTTCCTGGTCTGCTGGCTCATTTTAAATCTCTCCCAATGGGCTTTTCTTTACCTGTCACATGACACTCAGGAGGGTCTTTGGAAAATAGAGGTTCCGTGTTTTATAACCTTATATAAAGATAAAGCTTACCCTCCTTAAACTCCTGGCCTTTCTAAAGCAGGATGGTACCTCCAAGTGTAGCCTCATTTCAACCCTGCTGCTGAGTGCATCTGTTCTCCTTCTGCTTGAGCTGTCTAGTACAGACTAGTGTCTGAGTAAGGTTCTGCTGAAGTCGGAGGAGAATTTTTCAAACACCACCTCCTCTCAAGTCTTCTCTGGCCTACCCAGGAAGACATTCACCACTCAGCTCCATTATAGAACACAGCATCTTATTTGGCAAATTTTCCATCTATCATCTCTATGTTCAGTATGTGAGCTCTTTGAGAACTGTGACATTTCCAAGTGGATAGGTGAAGCTGGAAACCATATTCTTGGTGCATCAGATTACATACAATGTTCAGTACATACAATGTTTCAGTACATGCTATAAAACTAGTTTCTCAGTCTTGGTATTATGATAGGTTATAGCAGACATTGTTGGTTATGGAAAACTGTCCTACGTGATGCAGGCGTTTATCAGCACTGTTGGCTCTCCCCACTGGATTCCACTAGCTTCCCCCTAAACCCTTGCTCAAGCAACATCTGAACATGTCTAAACACTGCCAAATATTGTCAGGTAGCACCATTACAGTACAAAAACAAAAACAAAAAACAAACAAAAAAACCAACACCTGAATTACTTGAAATAAAGATATAGCATAAAGGTAATATTTTGCAAGCTGATATTTTTTGCCCTTAAATTGATATTTCATTTACCATCACAGTAATCTTTATAAGCATTAAAATATAAAAAGCAGATACCCTCAAATATAATTTAGAAATTTTTATTAAATAGAAAAAAATCTCAAATGTGAATGTTTTCATTATAAAAATCAAATTCTACTGCCTTGTGAAGTCTAATGAATTTAACTTCCATTTTTCTAATTGGGAAAATACTGTGCATTTATAATCTGGCAAAAATCACTTTTCCAGTTTCAATCTCTAGTAATTCATGAAATGTGTGGACATATTTATAAATCCCAAGAAGCACCTATCGATAGAAATTAGCCAGGTGGTAGCACCTTGTCAACTTGTAGGTACTCATTAAATATTTGCTAAGCAAATTATCTCCACCCAAGACTTCTAGGTGTTGTGAGGACATGTCTGTTCCTGCAGGACTGCAAGTCTCTTTAATGTGGAACTACTGTATGTATCTCTGGTGCACACTTCATGGATATTAATTATTTGTGTGAAGGAATTAGTTTACACTATCAGCTGCAAACATCTCTTTTTATCTTTTTTTTTTCCATACCTTTCTAAATGATCAAATATCCTGGTCTCTGAATTGAAAGCAATTAAATCATCTGCTGGGATAGATCACTGTACTCGTTTACACACATTACCAAGTCCAGCCTTCTGCATCGCTATGTAAAAGAAAAATCTATACTAATTGTTTGCTTTAAATTATGTTGTTGCCAACTGAGGTTGCTGCACAGTGATCTGACATCGACTATAAACTTAACAGCCAGTGACCATCAAAGGCTTATTAGTATTCACAAGTAGTTAATTTTATCTAAATGTCATATAATTTTGTTAAAATTTTTAATAGCAAAACAATAATCATTCTGGAAGCACCACTCACCATGGCTGTACTCAAAATGTGTCTATGATCCAGAAGGTAGAACATAACATCTCAGAATTATATGAACTATTATACATCAAAGAAGCACTTTTAAATTGTGGTATTTTCTAATATACTATAAATGAGATGCAAACAAGGAAAAAAAAAACTGTCATAGTTTGCTATGAAGTTAGGCAAGACAGTGGGAGTATGTGTGTGTGTGCATGAGTAATAAAATAGAGTAATGAAAATGATAATAAATGTCCTATGTGAAATATTCCCAACTGAGGAATATGTGAGATTCAGATGTCACTTACAGGAGAGATGTTCATTTCTAAAGCGCTTGTTAGAATTAAGCTAGAAAACTACGTAAAGCATCTGGTACAGCACACAGCACATAGTAGGGATCATAAATGGTATGCTGAAGGAAAACTCATGACTTAAATCACTCACTCAGATCCAGATGCTGGGTCTGAACAATGGGATGAGCGATGGCGAGCCAGACTGGCTCAGAGGAGAAGAACAGCTGCAGAGCAAGCACTCGTCATCTTCCTTGTCACCTGTCATGATTTGCTTGGGTTCAGCTGACAGGCCCGCCCCACCCCCAGAAAACCAAAGCTAGCATCAGAAGAAGGTCACTTCATTCCTTCTATGATGTGCATGGTATTTGTGCTTTCAAAAAAAAAAAATCATAATAAGGACAGAAAGAAACTAGAAGGAAGGAAAGAGGGGGTGAGATAGAATTCACACCCTGCTGAAACAAGAACTCAGATGGGAGCTCTCACCAGACAGTTTCAATTTTCTCTGTAGGGCATAAGGTTGGGAAAGAGAAGGAACAAGAGGGCTTAAGAGAAGAAAAGGGACAGATAATCTCTTGAAGAGGGTGTAGAAGAGAGATAAATGAATAAAATGAATTATTTAGAGATGAATTTTTTTAAAAACCGGTTTCACAGCAATTGTGGTTAGATCGGAGCTAAAAAAAATTTGCCTGCTGGTGGCAACACACATGGATACAGAATTGAGGATAAAGAAAGTAGAAAATTAGAGATTATTAAGTGGCAGTGGAGTCAGTTAGGAAGACCACGTTCTTTGAGACAAGATCATGGGTACGTACTGTGTGAGCTCATGCACTGGGGCCTGGGTATTCAGAGATAAACACAGCGTGATCCTGCCTCCGGGCAACTCACTCAGGACTGCAAAGATGTGATAACAAACTGATAGAAGTTTAATGTGGAGTCCTTACGGTTTTTGGTAACTCCAATTTTTTAAAGGCCATTTTAAAATTGTTTTTATGCACTTGTGGTATTCACATCATATATCAATTATGACCCATAAGAAATTTACATTTATACATTTATCACCCAATTAACATATTAGAGAGTATACTTTACTGTTATCTAGATGCACCTGCTGCCTGTTAAAGCTCTTTGTAATACAGCAGCACCTCCGCGGAACCAACCTAATTCCAGACATGTCTTTTAACCTCACCACTATCGTCAGACACATTTTAGAAGTTTTCCACAAATATCCAAGAAAACCCTTCTTTCTTGCCTAGAAAAAACACAGACTTGAGAGAATACTGTATTTACCTAAAAATGTGTTTCTTATAAACATGGCTACAGGATCAAAGAGCTTTGTCTTAACAAACATTTTAAATAATTTCTACAGGTAGTAAAAGTTCATGTAAATCGGTGATTTCAAATGCTAGGAAGTACTTTCAAACGTTGTCATAAAAACTTAAAATTTGCCAGGGAGTGGTGGTAGCACACACCTTTAATCCCAGCATTCAGGGTTCAGAGGCAGGTAGATCTATGAGTTTGAGGCCAGCCTGGCTTACAGAGTAAGTTCCAGGACAGCCAGGGCTAACAGAAAACCCTGTCTCAAAAAAAAAAAAAAAACAACCTTAAAATTCTTTGAAAATGACTTATATTTTCATTCTGATAAGAAACATATTGTCTTACCCTGCATTTTAAATAAGATTTAGAATTAGCACCCTAAAAGTCACTCACACATGATCTTTTGTTTCAAGAATATTTTTTAAAACTGTGGTAAAATATACATAGTGTGAAAGTTATCATGCTAACTATCTGTGGGAACATGGTCAGTGATGTGGAGGGTAATTACAGTGTTTACAACCAGCACCACCATCCATGTCTAAAACCTTCTTCTACAGAAACGATAACTCTTTACACATTAAACACTAACTCCCTAATTTATCCCCATTCTAATGCCATTCTACTCCCTGTCTTGAAAACTTGACTACTCTAAGGGCTTCAAATACGTGGATATTCCAACAGTGCTCGTCCTTCTGTGGAGGGCTTATTTCTCTTAGCACAACACCCTCAGTCTAACTGCACAGAACTGTAGCCTGTGACTGGATTTACTTCTTTCTTCAAGCTAAATAATGTCATCATGTGTATATTAACATCTTTCTTCATTTGTTTTTTGAGACATGAGCTGCCATGTTTAGCTTAAAAATCTTCTTAATCTATTAACCTGTCTGTGGACACTTTGGTTGTCTCTGCCTCCTGACCTGTGACTAATGTGTAGTGAACATGGGTGTTGCAACTATTTCTTCAGAACCTGTTTTCAATTCTTCCAAATCAATACCCAGAAGGGACACTGCAGATTTAACAGAACCCCACGTTTCCGCAGCAGCTACATTATTCCGCATTCCATCAGCAGTGCCAACAGTTCTGAATTTTCTATAATCTCATCAACACTGTGATTTTGTTTTTAATGATGGATCTTATGGGCATAAACACTCACATACAGTATGTCTGAAAGAACATGTTAAAAGGTAGCCCAAGATAGACTAAAACTCTGAGTGCCAGATAAGTGAAATGGCTATGACATGATCTGGATATTAGCTACTGACCAAATAGAAGATCTGCAAATATTTTCTCCTGTTTCATGGGTTGATTCAACTCCACTGTATCAAAGTTTGAGATTTGTTAATTTGCTAATTCTAATTTTTTTTTGAGACAAGGATTTGCCAAGTAGCCCATGCTAGACTTGGACGTGTGACCGTCCTCCTTCCTTGGACCTAACTGCTGAGATTATAGGCACATGTCACCAGACCTGGTTGTATAAAACTTTCAGCTTTGGCGCCATCCAATTCTACTTTCTTCTTTTGTTTCTCCTTGTTATTTGGAGCCATTCAAGAAAGTACTGTGACATCCAATCCCCTGATGCCTTTGCCTCTGTTTTGTTCTAAGAGTTTTAACTAAGCTTTTTAATGGGCTTTAATTATTCTCTCCTAGAGGTATGAAAATTTCCTCATTTATACCCACATCATCTCTTACAGAAAGCTCCTCTATGGAAGTAATACTGAGGTCTGTAAATGTGAGCTCAAAGGGCCCTTACTTCCTTACAGAGATTAAACTGTGTAGAAAGGCACAGACAGCAACAAAAATATGTTACAAAGACCAAAGAGGGATGCTGCTAACTCAACAGGAGAACGAATGAACTCTCCTGGTGATGATGGTAAACTGGAATTATGGCACATCAGCTCCAGTTTGTGTCATCAATCTGAAGAATAATGTAAGCTCTTATGAAAAATTCAGAAAGTCCAATTCAGGTGTTGCTATCAAAGCAGATACTTGGACATCTACATCCAAAGTTTCTTCTCTTTTGGAATTTTAAGAAAGTTTTTAGAGTTGCCAACTAAAGTTACTGTTGTCCTTATCCTCTATGGTGCTTTCGGATGCTGTCATTACTGCTGCTGCTGTGTGCTGTGAAACAGGATCTCACTACGTAGCTCCACCCTGCCTTGGAACTCAGCATGGACCTGCCCTTTCTTCTCAGGGTTGAGAATATAGGTGTACGTCACCATTCCCAGATTCTTTATTATTGTTTATACCAACTGACTCCAAAGCCTAAGGGCGCTTCCTATCTGCTAAAGTATTTCTTAATTAATACTCCCGAAAGACAAAACTACACACTTCACTGGAAGTGTCTTCTCAAGACACTTAGACCACACTCAGTATCACATTTACTTATAGATTAGAAACAAAGCGTGCCAGAGCAAGGCACAGGCCATCTCTCTTCAAGAGATCACAAGAGCAAGTCACACAGAGGACAAGGAATTAGCCTTCACCCGATACTCCTGGAGATGCCTCAGGTTCAAGGCACCAACACTCACACCCAGTATGTTTGAGGGGATACATTGGAAGATAGTTTATGATCAGACCATAGCTCTGAATGTCATATAAGACATTCAGACTTCTTACTCTTTACTACCTATGAGTTCTGAGCAATGGGTTAGTGTTGACGGGAAACTCTGAGAACTGATGGAGACAACTGGTGGAGAAACTGTAGGAAGATTCCCACATTCCACTGAAGTAGAACAGTAGGGGTAGAGCTAACACCAACTTTCAGAAGTATTTTTACCAGCTAAAGTCTTAAATATTTTTCTTGTATTGATTTATCACAAGAATCCTAATGAGGTATGTTAGGTAGACACTACCCTACATGACAGATGAGGGGCCGAGGCCTGAAAACAACTAAGGTGAAGAAGCAACAGTTGAATCCAAACAATGTACTTGAAAGCCTGTGCTGTTACCCCGTAAACTACACCACCTAATGGGTACCCGTGTGTAAGGAACCCCATCCCATACCTCGGATGAGGTATGAGTTACAAAGCTCACAATTGCAGCATAGGACTTATCAAGGCAAACGTGAGTGGCACAGGGGTGTAGAAAATGAGCTCTTGAGAAGTACCTGGGTCCCTTTCATCATCACCCATCACACACTCAGTATTCTTCACACATCCTTGTATTTATTTGGATGAGGCACCTGGGCTCAGAAAGCTCTTCTATCTCTTATTATGGAGCCAGTAACAAAATCTGAATGAGAATCCAGATCCTCACCAGGCCATGTCTTTTCTGGTATCTATGTTAAGGGCGTGAGGCGGTAGACCAGGAACATCACCCACCTTCCTCTCCTTGGAGGACCAGCATCCTATCGGAAGAACCTGAAATGGCTGGAAACGGCATGGTTGCGGCTCTAGGACTGTTTTAGCCAGCCACATGTTACGTGCAGTGGATACCTGAGTCAACAGTCGCTCAAAGGACTTAGCACCAGCCTTGGGCTTAGGCAGCAGGAAGGCCGAAGAAGCCTTACACACAGATCATAAACACAGACCCTCAGCGTAGTTCAAAATAGAGGCCAGAGGGGCCGAAAGCATCCGGTTCTCCATAAAGAGTGATTTTAAAAATACTCTAAAGAGAAGTGTGGCAAACCACGTGGGGCTGAAGACAGCACCTGGAAATCAGAATTTCCAAAGAGCAGAGCTGATTGCAGCAAACTGGCTCCACTGGTATTCTCTGCTAATCCCAATCTTTTAACCTCAAAGTTCCTCAAAACTATTCTTGGATAAGGTCATGACATAATATTAAATTTGAGAGCAGAACATAAAATTATATGTACGCCAGCACACTGAAAAAGAACTGACGGCAGAAATTTGATTATAGTTCTTTATATTCGTTCCTGTAACTTTTGCCATTTGCTTTACACAAGCATATATTATACTGTTAGCACAGATTAAATATAGTCAGAGGGGGAAAGAGGGCCAACAGACTGATTCAGAGATTCAAATAGAACTTGGAAAGAGGGAGAAACCTGAACTTTACACAGAGTATACTAATAATTCCAAATGATTCTCCAGCACAGCTGGTCACAGCAAGATTAGCATTCACCTGTAACTTCAGCCCTTGGCCCTTGAGGCTCAGGCAAGAACATCATTAGTTTATGTAACCAGCTCAGGAATGATCCCATCTCAAAACAATGAAACAAGAAATGTCCAACAAGTTGTATCGAAAGCATGTAAGGCATTTCTTTAAAAATGTACCAATTTGCACATCACAAGGACTTAACTCACAATTTCTCTGGAAAACACCCCACCCCAGGGAAATAAAGGTGTGAAATAATCTATTTCTGCTTTGTTTCTAGAGACAAGAGAGCTTGCTACACAGTCTAAACTAGCCTTGGGCGAAGCAATGCTTCTGCCTCGCCTCCTGGACGGCAGGGGTTGGTCACTCTGCCCCCAGCAAGTCTAGACTTTTAGCAGTCTCCCTGAATTGATTCTAGTGTTTTGTTTTCTTTGTTATTTTGCTGTTGGGTTTGGTTTTTTGAGACAGGGTTTCTCTGTGCAGCTTTAGCTATTTTGGACTCGCTTTGTAGAGCACGCTGGCCTCAAACTCACAGAGATCTGCCTGCCATTGTCTTCCCGAGTCCTGGGATTATAGCCATGTGCCACCAAGCCCGGCTGATTCTAGTATTTTTAAACTAGGAAATCTAAAATCACCTCAGCTTTTCTTTCTTTCTTTCTTTCTTTCTTTCTTTCTTTCTTTCTTTCTTT
>NW_026589732.1:9583438-9706478 GCF_907164565.1 Psammomys obesus | reverse complement strand
TTTCTTTCTTTCTTTCTTTCTTTCTTTCTTTCTTTCTTTCTTTCTTTCTTTCTACCTCTTTAAAGTTCCTTTATGGCATATTTAGTATGAGGAAAAGTACATACTGGAATTCAAACATAAAGTATTTAACAGTGAGAATTGGAGATCAGTGTGTCAACTTGGACAGCCTAAAATCTCACCATTGATCTCTGCAAACTTCTGGACGTCACTCAAGGTTTTCAACTCTTGTCTTGGACATGCTGCTACACATAGTGCTATAGACTTGATCTTCCTGTTTATCAAGTCCAGATTGCATGGATCCAGAAAGAACACATACCTAAAGCATGGAGAAAAGAACCAAGATATTATTTTGCAAAACATAAATGGTTCACATCATACTTGACTAAGCCCAAAAGCAAAGGACATATGCCATTGAGCTTCACAATCAGCATTCCTCAAATAGAACCATCAGTAAAAGCTTTGAAAACAATGACTTACAATGCTAACAGAGAGAATGGAGTAATTGAAGGGCACAACAGTTTTCATGACTTCTTTTCCTAATATTTACATTTTATCATGGGTAGATTTTATCATTAAAAATCATCATTTTCTTGCTGTGTTAAACTTGTACCAAATACTATTAGAATATCCCAATGTTGTGATGTAACATGTTACAGTTGTTATGGAAACCACAAACTTTGGTTAATGGATAGTATTACGAAAATGAAAACATGTATATTAATAAACATATACTGATATGAATGGAAAGATGACTATACACTAGAACATACAGAACATCACAGCTGTCTATGCACGTCAGGGCTTTAATTTTCTTCCTTTTACTTTTCATGGTTCTCACTTTCTAAAAATAATGTAGATTACATTTTAATTGGAATATCCACAATAAATACTATGTATTTTTTTAAATCTCATAGCAGTTACATAAACATAATACACACATCCTAAATTATATTCTCTGTATTTTTGTATAATTACATTTTTTTTAAAGGGAAGCTTAGGTGGAAATCACAGGGTTCAAGAGATAAAATCAAAGAGAAGATAAAAACAACAGATACTATCACCTGTCCAAGAGAAAATGATGTCCAAACATACTCCAACAAGATAACAGAGTGTAGTGGTACAAACCAAGAACGGGAGCACGAGAAGGACTTTCTCATTTGGCAAAAGTTAAAGAACCATAGTCCTGGTACATTTTTTTCTGAATCCATGGAAAATTTTACAACGTCAGCGGCCTTTCCAACAAACCACTTGAATCTATACTCCAAATACAACTAAACATTAGAATTGGGTAATTACTTTTCTTAGCCTTTGGCTACAATCAAGTGAAGAAACAGGATTAGGCACAAAACCTAAAAAGCAGAAAGGATAAAGGCAATGCACAGGTGAAACACGCGCTGTAAAAGACTGCCAGAAGAAATGGGGCAGAAGGTGCCAGGCAGGCCCTCACAGATGGAGTGGTAACACTATACGTTCGCAGCCAGAAGACCATCCAGGAGGCCGGCAGGAAGGAAAAGCTTGAGCTGCAGCGCAAATCAACAAGCTCTGAGAGACTCTAAAACCAGTCAAGATCCAAAAAGATAAAAGGAATGCAAAGATGCCAGATGTAGTTTAGAAGTAGGGTTCATGGACAGCGTGCACGGCAGAAAACAAGAAGGTCATTAGTACAGGCAGGCACAGAGAGAATGCGCTCAGGGACCCTGGGTAGAGACAAGCAGCCTCTCACTAATTCTCCCGCCATCTGTCCCACGCATCTGACTCAGAGGGTCTGTTCCTAGGACCACAGACAATGAGCTTCACAAAGCCAGATTCTGGGCAGGGAACACTCAGGCCCTGAAAGAGGGCCAGTCAACTGGCACTGCCGCCACTGCCAACCATAAGTGCTGTCCATGACAGCAGTAATGAACACAGCCAGTGCTTACTGAAGACTCGTGTGCCAGACACTCTAGAAAACTCTGTGTACATGTTTACACACAATGGTGTGGTGTGCTTCTGGGACAGCAGTGGAAGGAGGGCTGGGGAGAGTCACTGAATACATGGTTCTTAATGATAAACAATGCCGTGAAGAGTATGTAGAGAAATCGTATGACTGCAGAAAACAGACTTAGAGACCAGAAAAGGCGGCCAGAGGCTGCCAGGCCTCACAGCTGGGACGGGCTAGAACAACGGCAGCCTCCTAAGAATAGACATTTTGTCTGTTGTCCTGCTTCTGCCTCTTCCAGGGCTAAAACTGCCCTGGCTATATTCAGTGTATGCTCAAAAACAGCACAGTAGCTGTCTGTACTTGTACTGTGCCTTAGTTATACCAATCTGAACCTGCGTTCTGGTTCTTTTTACCTTCTTTGGCCTCTCAAGCAGTGGCGATCACAGGGATGTAATATCCTCAGCTTTCAGTCCTCCTCCTAACAGTTCTTTGGCCTAGTTTAAGGAAAACATTTTTCCATATTTGAAAAACTACATAGCATTTATTCTATAACTGATGGAGCACACTTAACAGTGTACTTATGACAGTTCTTATAAGTCTCACCCGGAAAACAGCCTGACTTTTACAAAGCCTGTATTTGATAGTAAGCCACTCCACTCAACTCCTTCTGAGCATGGCACAAGACAAGACTACAACACTAATACTTAGTTTTCATTTGGGAGAAGAATCTGCATAGATACCATTAGGCCTGAGAACAGGTCAAGTAAAACAAAAATGGGTTAAGAAGGTGGGTGGAAATCTACAATGTCTATAAAAACTATCAAATTAAAATTGTCGATTATAGCTTGAGTACGTTTCAGATAACCCATAACCCATAGAAACAAAATATAACTTTAATAGCACTTCCAGAAATGTATGCTAACGGATACACATGCTTAGTAACCATAGCTTCCCTAGTTCCAACCTAAGAATATTAGATCCAATTCAGACACACAAACACTGTGGAAAACTACTTATAGGCTTTAGGTTCTAACCGAGTTAATGCCTTTGGATGATGGAAGGCTTCCTCTCCTTTTGACAGTGAAATGAGCTGTCACCTATATTTACAAATAAGGCTAGCATCAGCAGGTGGGACTCAAGTAGTTTCCCTTCTCATGCTTTCATTCTATGTGGTTTCGGCTACCTGTGGCCAAGCAAAGCCGGGAAATAGTAAATGGGAAATTTCATAAATAAACAGTATGTAAGTTTTGAGTAATTTTTATTGTTATTGGTATGATTGCTTTACTTCATGGTTAGTTATTGTCAGTTTCACTGTGCCTGATTTATTAGTTAAACTTTATTACAGGTATGTACTTTAGAAAAATAATGGTACCCATGGGGTTTAGTACAATCCATGGCTCCAGACATCTGCACTGAGTCTTCGAATGCTTTCCATGAAGATGAAGGGACTCACTCATCTGACAACTGCAGAGAGTGTTTTTCAACCAAGAGACAGAGGATAAGAAGCAACAGAACACTATCTGTCTCAGAGCTTATCCTAATTCACCTCTCACTGGCCTACAGCTGGGTTGAGGATGGGGCACAGGAATGTCACAGAAGCTCAAATCTACTAATAACTTAGAAACAGCTTTGTTTAACTTTCACATCCTTCAGAGGACCTAGAGTGAATAAAACACCCCAGTAGGAATGAAGGAAGGGCGAGAAACAACGAGAATACTCCAGAAACTGAACAGCCTGGGCACCTGCAGGCACTGGCACATACGGTATGCACACAGCACGCTCGGGTGTTCCAGAAAAGACGTTTGCAAAGGGAATTGCCAAATGTCTGGGTGAGCTTTGAACTTAAAGGTGTGACAGGCTCAGCAGTTACAAGGGCAGGCTCCAAACAAAACCGAGGGCAGCGGGGACAGAAAACAAGCCCAAAGCACCCAGCTGTGCTGCCAAGGAAAAGCTTCAGAGCTGTTAAGGCAGGGGGCGAAATACATGCTCCATCCAGTTCAGGTGGCTTCTAGGGTTATTTGAGGAAGATAGGAAACAAATCCACTCTTAACTTGAAAATCTAGAAATACACCAACAAATTATGTCTAAAAGGAAAGAAGAATAATCTAAGGACAACGGTCTGTCTGCACAGTAAACAGGAGGACATATGCATCAAACATGAGAATGAGGCCACGGGGAAGAGGGGGCCACAAAACCCAGAAGGTCAGGAAGAGGAGAAGAGCCTCAGGAAAGAGGTGACTTGAAAAGCTGTGCTTGGAGCAAGGAGATGAAACCCAATTATATGACGCCGCAGAAGGTTTAAAGGTAGCTTACACCTTGCACCAAAGACAGGAGAAGGGAAAGAAAATAAGATTTACCACGGAGTTACTACATGGCACAAAGCCTGAGGCTGCATCCTCACAACTCAGAAGCCAAGGGAAGGATCAGACAGTGAGTGACAACTGCAGGTCACACAGACTTAAAGTCTGACCCCCGAGAGTTATTCTTTCTGATCCTGATGGGAAATAGAGGACATGGACAGTCAGTGACAGGCTCATGATTGGCTGGTGAGATCAGGGCCTCAGCTGAAGGAACCCTGCCTACTCACGATTAAGTGGTTTACCTCATGGGGACCAGCAGTCAAAGGATGAGCATTAAAACAGGAGTTAATCCACGAAAAAGCATCCCATTATTCTACAAACACTGCTAAATGTTTACTCCCAGGGAAGGAGTTTTCATGCAAAAACTCACAGAACACAAATTTTGAATGCAGAAAGAATCAAAGAGACTACAGAAAAGGAAGAGAGAAATAAACAATTAGTCATTTCAAAACCACATGATGGGTGATGGGGTTAAAATGGCAGTAAAACTGTATAGTTTTGCAAGGAGGAAAGGGGGTGAAAGAAACCATTAGGGAGGGGGAGGGAGAATCTGGGCTGCATTTTGAAAATGGGTAGGAATTTTCCAGACAGATGGGGAAGGGAGCACTCCAGGCAACGGAAACTGCATGCCTAAAAGCACAGAAGCATGAAAGAGCATATTTAAGGAACTGCAAATAATCGGGCAGGGCTGACTCGGGTGCAACATCAAAGAGGTATGTGCCAAGGAGAAGTGGGGACAAGAGGTGGCTGTCCTAAGAATTCAGAGGACCTTACATTCTGCCCCATAAGGCAATGTGTAGCCACATGGCCACCTCACAGTAAGGCCCTGGTGTAACCAGCAGATCAAATTGAAGGCTGGGGCGCAGCAGTGCGGCTCCGGAGATGAGCCCTTGCCATTAAATTGCCTCCTGCTGCCATGGCAACTCTGCGGCAAGGCTTTTTGGAGCAAGAGGTGGCAAGCAGCTACTGGGTCTGCTGGCCACCTCCTGCCGAATTTGGCTTCTCTCCTCTCTAATCAAGCATTGTGGCTGTAAAGCCGAGAGGCTGCCAGAAAAGCCCCTCCGATGCCTTCTGCTTTAGGGATCCCTGACACATGTCTTCCCCAGAGGGGAATAAAAATGGAGACTGATCATTTGTCCGATTATTACCTGGAATCAGTTTACAATGTATGGCCACTTTCTACAGTGTGTTGTCCTCAGAGAGTCACCAAAAGGAAATATACAGCAGCAATGCAGGCTTTCTGCTCATGCTAAATAACATCAGTGCGGGCCTTCTGCTGATGCGAAATGCAGGCTACTGAGCTTGAGGATATGTTTTCCACCCACAGAAAGGTTTGCCCAGAGAGCCCTCTTGTTTCCTGTGAAGGCAGGACTGCAGCAAGGCAAGTCCAGGCATCACCCCACGCTTGGAACCAAGTACCTACCCTACAGAGGACAGCTGACAGCCCACAGAACTGTAGGAACAGCACAGCCAGACCAAGCTAACTAAGCTAGCCAACCACAACAACACACAGTCAACTGAAACATATTTGCCCCCAACATTCTCGAACAAAACATTAAGACATAACCATAAGAGTGACCTAGGAAGCTGTACGGTGTTTGCGACCGTCCCCCTCTGCCCTGTGAGCACATACATTGCTATAATTTGAATATCTCTTCCTCAAAATTCCATGTCCAAAGGTGGGGATGCAGCTCTGTGGTACAACACTTGCTTAGCATGTACGTGAAGATTCAACCCCCCTCAAGCAAAAAAAAAAAAAAAAAAACACTAAACAACAAAAACAACAATAAAACGCCATTGAAATTTGTAGTCGTGGCAGCATTAGGAAGACCAGCAGACATGGGGCTCAAACAGGGAAGTGCTAATCTGACGTCCGTCAACCTGAACCAAACCCTGGCCTACACACACACACACACCCTGCGTGCGTGAGTACAAAGCTTTATGTGCTCAATACTTCCATCCAAGCCCTGTATATTTTAGTCATTTATCTGTTTTATTATCTGTCTAAACCACTAGAAATCACCTCTAGAAGGGCAGAGCCAGTTGCCTATTTAACCCGTTCTATAGCCTCAGTGCCTAAATAATGTCTGGAATGAGAAAGGAACACCATACTCACTTATGGAATCACTAGAAAGATGTACTTGTGTAAATTTTGCCAGGTAAGGATGAGGTGGAAAGGAAGTAGGGGAGAAGATATTTAAAATTGAAATAACCTCGGCTATTTAACAAAAAAAGTTTAAACACCTCCTCTGCCAGACAGAGGGCTAAGTAAGCAATAAGATTATAAACATGCCAATACTAGCCAGGCAGACATGTGGCTCATGCTTCCTATCCCAATAGTTGGGAGGCTGGGGCAGAAAGGCTCAAGTTCAAGGCCAGCCTAGGCTATCTACAGAATTCAAAGCCAGCCAGGGCTACACAGAAAGATCCTATCCCAGAAACCAAACACCACCACCACCAAACAAGATTACAAAGTCTCCTTCCCAGCATTCCTGGTACAGAGGGCGAAAGGAGCTATATGCAGTACAAATGCTTCACCTGTGAAACAAGTCTGGCAAAGGAAGGATCTGATGGATCTCTTGAGTAGTGCCTGGGGCAGGAATGGGGGGTGGGGAGAAGGAGTATATGAAGAGGAGAGAACTAAAGGAACTACAACTGAGTAAGAATCAGCAGGGTATGGAGAGAATCTGGTGGGAGCAGAGCAGGTAGAGCCACGGGGTGAGAACATGGAAGCGGTCAGCATGGCTGGTGTGGACTGCAGTGAAACATTCAGAGGTCAGCCAGGGTGCTGCAACTAGACGGTGGCCCTTAGAGCCATCAAAAAAGCAGGGCCACCTGGAGTTGGGAACTCACTTGCTGCAATGTGGAATAAAATGAGCAATAGGTGAGTTAAACGGGTAGGAAAGAGGCTAAAGAATTTTTTATTTTTTTTTACCAAGAAATGATGGCTTTGATTAAGGTGAGAAGAGAAATAATAGGATTTCAAAACTACTCAGGAACAAGTAAGAAAGTGTAAGAAAGGCAGGGAAGAGAAGAACATCCCATTCTGACCAGGATGTCTGGGCTGTTGTTTGTAACTCATTTCCATAAAAAACAAAAACTGTGAGTGCGGGGCACTGTGGCCATTGCCAATAATCCCAGCACTCATGATGGAGGAGACTGGAGAATGTAAAGCCAAGAACAGTTTGAGAAACACAGCAAGACTGACCCAAAACACAGACAAGAAGGGCGTTGTCCTCAGGAAGACACAGAGAACACTGAAGGAGGAGCACCATGCCCTCCTTTAGAAAGCCCCAGTTTGACATCCCTGGTACATTAACGTTACAACAGAGGCACGGAAAAGCCAGAGGCAAAGATCTCCCTTGTCTGCTTCCTCCTTACACATGTATGGAAGAGAGAAAATGTACTGAAGAACCTGAGTTCAGTTCTTTTGGTAGCTCACAACCACCCTAACTCCAAGTCCAAGGGATATAATGACCTCTTCTGACCTCCACCAGCTATACAGGCAACACAAACACAAATAAATAATAAATCTAAGAAAATCTTTTAAAAGGGTATAGAAGATAAACGTTAGAATAAATTCAAAAGCCACTGACTATATCTTGTGCAAAACTGAGATATGAAAATAAATACTTCATAAAAACATTTCATGATAGCTACCAAAAAATAACTTTTCTACTTAGCAAAGGTAACTAGAATACTGCCAAAACCATAATCAGAAGGAATGGTCTCAAATTCAGCTTTTCAAGCAATCACACTGAAAAATACTGTAGGTCATGAAACAATGGCAAAAGACTTTTGCTTTTTTTCTTAGTTTAAAAACTTTGTTGGGACAATCTGTGAAGACCGAATTTGCTTTCCTTTAAGACAGGGTCTAAGTTGCCCTGGCTGCTCTCAAATTCACTGGCTCAAGGGACCTTTTGTTTCCTAAACCTTTTCAGTGTTGTGACTATAGGTAGGCCCAGGGACTGTGACTATAGGGAGGTCTAGGGACTGTGACAACAGGTAGGCCCAGGAATTTTGATCAAAGTGGGACCCAGGGACCATGACTATAGGGAGGCCCAGGAGCTACCATGTGTAGCACATGTACCACCGTGTCCAGCTAAGTTCAATGTATTTAAGAATATACTATTGAATTGTTTGTCACAAAAATCCAATTGTGAAGTATTGTCATCCCTAAAGAGTTTCCATATCTATTAGCAGTCATTGCTCAGTTCTCTGTACTCAATACCACTACTTAACATGAGCTCAAAGCTCATCATACTGAAGGTATGGTTCAATATTTTACTCCGATTATACATAGTATTCCATTGTATGAGATATACCACATCAGTTCATGTAAATCTGCGTAATGATAGTTAGAATCTGGGGGAGCTTTCACTAGTCACCTCCTCTATTTCCCAAATAAGGACACAGAGACCTATTAGATTTATTCAACAAGCTTTAAGGCACTAGAGCTGGGCAGATTTTTCTTGTATTCTAACTCTCTATGCTAGTTTGGCTACTTCCCAGCTACATGGCCCAGTTCTGTCTGGGCTGCTTCTGCTCCATGAAGGTCAGTCTTCATGGCTAACTCCTTGTAGTTACGTCCATTCTTTCAACTCTTCTTCCTTCTCCTACTATCAACATTGCTGTTAGCATTAATATATACATCTCTGTGTGTACATGTGTTTTTTTTTTCTTCTAGGTAGATTTCAAGAAGTAGACTTGCTAGGCCATACTATGTTGGACATTTTGAGAAATGGTGTTTACCAAGGAAGCTGTTCCATTTTAAACTCCTATTGCAATATATGAGTCTCCAATTTCTCCAAGTGCTTGTCAATATTTAAAAATAGGTATCATCTGATGGAATGGATAACCAAATTATGGTCTACAATACAATGGAATAATTTTAAATTATCATTCTTCTAGTGGAAGAAAAAGAAGTAGCTCTGGTTCTTCTTTGTATTTCACTGGTGACTAGTGATGTTCAATATGTTTCAGAAATTTTTTTTTAAATTTTACTTCCTGTGGATTGGCGTTTTGCCTGCATGTATGTCTGTGTGAGGGTGTCAAAAACCCTGGAACTGGAGTTACAAACAACTGTGAGGTGTCATGTGGGTGCTGGTAACTGAACCTGGGTCCTCTGGAAGAGCAGCCAGTAAGATGGCTCTTAACCACTGAGCCACCTCTCTAGCCCTTTCAAAAGCCTATTTATGCACATGGCCTTTCTGTTCCTTTGGAGAGCTATCCCTTGACTCTCTCGCCCATCACAGATGTCTGCCATCTGTACCAAAGAGGCAGACACAGGCACTAGATGCTGTTGCAGCACTACGAAAAAAAACATTACAAAAAAAAAAAGTTAAATAGTAAAGATAAACAAGGACAAAAGATCATTTAGGAGGCAATAGAGGAGCCAAAGATCAGGCTAAAGCATAGATGCAGTAGAGAAACAAAACAAAACAAAACATGCACACTGCAGACAAGCTTATCGCCAGAGTAAGGCGGTTTCAACTTAGCTGAGTCGATTTTATAGATAGATTAATGACAGGTGATGACAAGACCAAACTGTGGCTCTGTAAACTATGGAAGAGTGAATCCTGAGAGCGTTCACTAAGGAAAACTTGAACACTTCCCTGGATGAAAGTGAGAATCAATGGGGGAGGATATGGAAAAGAGCTTTGTAAGTACATGCATGTAACGTGGGCTAAACGCCTTCCCATCTGGACTACAAGGAGAAGCAGGCCACAAACAGCAATTAACATTCACAACTCCAGGCCCGGTGTGAAGGCTCAGATGTCACTATCACATGTACTCATCCCAAACACCACTGCATGGCCATACTACCAACAAGGCTCTTAGCGCCAAGTTTTACTGTTGTTATTCCTTACACTGCAAATTCTTCCTTAATTGTCTCTCCGTCCTCAATTCCATGAACAATTCAACTCATCATAGAAAAATTAAAAATGCTGTTTCCATTATCTTGCTTTTATCTTTTCATTAGAGAATCAAAATTTTCATAATCAAACATGCCAACCTTGTTATGACTTAATTCCTTTATTGTTTCAACAATGTACAAATTATCCCCTCTTCAATGACATACAATAGTCACTTCATCTGGAATTTAGTTTGTATGGTATGAGATCAAAATAAGACTAAGTATAGCATTCTTTACATTACCATCCAAGCCAGTATTTTTAATTTTTTTTTTTGTTGTTGTTAAGTGATAGTTACTTT
The DNA here is from genome assembly GCF_907164565.1 of Psammomys obesus. Taxonomy (NCBI): domain Eukaryota; kingdom Metazoa; phylum Chordata; class Mammalia; order Rodentia; family Muridae; genus Psammomys; species Psammomys obesus. The sequence goes on along the minus strand of NW_026589732.1, from coordinate 9,695,981 downwards.
TACATGTTCTACTCCTGAGTTTTAATATATTACTACCATTTGGTTTCCATGACCGTATGTACCTACGTTTAGGCAGTTCTTATTCTTGGAACATGATTTAGTCTAGAACAGCAGTCCCTCCACTGTTTCCCTAGTTCCCTATGGCAACTATAGATATACAATCTTTATGAGAAATCCTCAATCCCATGTCTTGTCTGGCCAGCACATCAATTGCCAACAGTATATTGTTTTATTGTTTTGTGGGGTGGAGATGAACTTGAACCTGAGACCTGCTAGGTAAGTGTTTTACTACTTAGTCACGCCTCCATCTCTCCAAGTGTTAGCGTTTAAAATCAGAGCTAGACAGATGGTTCAGAAGAGTACTGTTCTTGCAGAAGACCTGAGTTTACTTCCCAGCACCCCATGGCAGCTCACAATCATCTCTAACAGCAGTTCCACAGAAACCAATGCTTTCTTCTGACTTCTGTGGATACCACACATACATGCAATACATAGACATACATGTAAGAAAAACATTTATGAACATAAAATAAGATAAATCTTTAAAAATATAAAATCAAAAGACTAGCAAGTTTATGTGCTCTCCTCACTCTTCATTAACCTGTGCTACCCATCAATGTAGTAAAGAAGACTCTAACTTGTCAACAGGTATCTGACCTCACTTGAAAAATGGGGTGGGAAGATGACTCAGCAGTTAACATCTTGCTACAAAATCGAGAGAACCAGAGTTCAGAGTTCGGAGTTCAGATACCTAGAAGCCATGCAAATAGCTGGTGAGCATGCTGGTCTACCTGTCATTCCACCGTTTGAAGACAGGGACAGAGAATAAGTCAGTAATAACTCACTCATTACATAGGTGAGCTCTGGGTTCAACTAAGAAACTCTCTCAAAAAATAAGATGGAAGAAGACTCCCAACACCAAGCGTGGACTTCCATGTATACACACATACAAACGTTTCCACTCAAAACATGCTTACACACACATACACATGAAAAGAAAAACAACCCTAGTATCAAAGTCTCCTCTACCTACATTCTGTATCTTAGCTGGAACCACACAAAAATCATCATGTGTGGAGTTCCAAGGACCCAGTATCTCCTAACATCTTACACCTGGTCTATTTACGTGACTTACAGTGTTTGCCTGGTGGCTTTAGTTCTCATCCTCTTTGCCTGGTTCTCATCCTCTGGTGAAACCCACAAGCCCCTCTTTCTGTTTTCAAAGCCAGAAACTGGTAATTTGGTAATCGGCTTCAGTAACTACACTTAGCTTAAACACCTGGTCTAACCTATCAAACACAACAAACCTATTGCAAGGCTCAAACACTCCCTCTCAGGTACCGTCTGTTTTACAATGTACATGTCTCCTTTTAATACTCTGAAATTATTTTGTGAGCAAGAATAACTTTTTAAAAGGATTTTTCACTTGAGAAAAGTTTTATCTGCTTTTTATTTTCTGATTTATACCACCAACCAGGATTAATTCACCATGCTGTTGGGGTCTTAACTGGTACTGTATTAAATCTATAAATTAACCTGGGTTGTACTGTTGTATTTACTGCATTAAGACTACCCACGAGGAGGAGATTTCATATCTATTATTATTCTGCTTTCCTTCTATTAAGATATTATAATTCTCTGCACTTGACAGTATGTAAATGTGCATGTGTATGTGCAGGTACAAAAAAAAACTTTAAAAAAGAAGTATTCTCTTTTTCATTATATTTTCAGCATAATAAAATAAATGACTGAATTTATTTAGGCATATGTTTTATAACTTGCAATTTGAGCATCTCGTTTACGGCATGTTTTGTTGCACCTCCTAAACAGGCCATATTGTATTATTTTTCTCCCTAATGGCATATATACATCCCATTTATTTCTCATATGATTTGCTGTAACTAGTTATTTAAAACAACAGTATGCAAAGGCAGCATCCCATTTATTTCAGGTAATTATTTGTCTCTACATAACCTTGGTAGCTGACCGTACTAGAGACTTCTTTTATGCCTTCAAACTTCAATTGTCAAGAAAAAGTGCCAATGGGGATAACAAGTCCTTCTGATAAATGTTGCTGGGACACTTGCCAATCTTGTCTACTTTTTTCATATCATCTAAACTGTTTAAAAGTACTCACAAAAATATGATTTAGTTCCAGGACAGTCACAGCTACACAGTGAAACACTGTCTCAAACAAACCAACCACAAAAACTATATTAAAAGCTCTTAAATAAAGCATAGAAAAAAATCTTTGTGATTCTGGGGAAAAGCAATAAATTCTTAGAACAGACAATAGTACAAACCACTAAAAGATCATCAAAACTAAAAACCCTCCCTTGTCAAAAGATGCCGTAGGAGAGCTGGGGAGATGGCCCAGTGGGCGAAATGCTGCACAAGCCAAGACCTGAGATCAATCTGCACAACCAGGTAAACAGCTCAGTGTGGTAAAGGACACTTGCAACTCAACACTGGAGGAGACAGCAGCATCTCTGGCACTCGCTGGCCACCCTAGTTTAACAGTCCTAGCAAAAGACCATATCTAGAAAAGAAGGCAGCTCACAAGAAACACCACTCAAGACTGACCTTTAGCCTACACATACAGATGCCATTGAGAAAACAAAGAGAGGGCTCAGTGGCCAAGCATACTTGCTGCTCTTACAGAGGACCTGACTTTAACCCCGAGGACCCAACTCTAACCCCTAGCACTCACATCTAGTAACTCACACCTGCCTGTAATTCCAGCTAAAAGGGACCCAACACCTCTTTCTGGTCTTCTTGAGCACCCACACATTCCCCAAGAAAACAAAAGGGTAAAACACAGACTACAGAAAATATCACCAAAATATGTAACCAACAAAGAAAGGTCTTGTATCCAGATCATAAAGGACTTGTACTGAGATTGTAAATCATGATTGAAATTCTTTTATAAAAAACGAAATTGCTTTAAAAAAAATGTGTGAAAGGCAGGATGGGAGGAAAATAAATGTGTGAAAGACATAAGGATGTCACAAGATAAATGAACAGTCACTACTTTAAAAAATGTTCAGTGTCACTGGTCATTAAGAATATGGGAATTAAGAACAAATAGAAAGACTGAAAAATGAAATGTGAATTACAACTACAAGACAATAAGGTACCATTATACACCCACTAGAATATCTAAAAATAGACAACACAAAATGCCACAAGGAGACAGGGCAATTAGAACCTCCCACTTTCCTGAGATGCAAATGCTGCAACCACTTTGAAACAATGTGAGAATATCCAAATCTTAGCACCAACCCAAGAATACTGAAATGTATGGCCTTACAAAATCATGTCCATAAGCTTCCAAACCAGCTTTACTCATGATAGTAAGAAAGTATTTTTTTAATTTAAAAAAAAAATGCTGAATAAGTAAAATATGATACAGGCACAAAATGAAATATTACCCAGCAATTTTAAAAGGAATAAACTATTGGTATATTTATAAAATATGAGTGAATATTAATAACATTTTTATGCTATGTTTTTTTAAAGTAAAAAACAATCCAGGTATAGTGGTGCCTGTATTTAAAAAAAAAAAAAAAAACAAACTAAAAACTAAAAAGAAAAAAAAAAAGATTCAGACAAAACACTACATATCTCATGTTCTCACATAAGAATCCTCTAAAAAATAAATGAAAATTTAAAAAAAGAGTAAAACTGTATTAACAAAAAGCAGACCAGCGGCTGCCTGGGTTATCCAGGACAAGGAAAGGCTGACTATGAAGGGGCACAAGGTTATTTTCTAGCAACAAGAGAGGTGTGGATCATTGTAGACAGTGCATGATTGTATGTACTCACCAAGTTCTAAATGAATATATTATCTTATTATGTATAAATTAACCTCAATAAAACCATAAAATAAAGTATTTAAAATTTCTTCTTGAAAATACCCTTTGCAAACTCCAACCTAATCTAAGCCACCGGTAGCTGGTAAGAATTCAACCTTAATCAGAGACAGCACCCAGTTTTGCTCTTGGTTTTTGGGAGTCACTCTCTACATCTAAGAGTATCTTTGTTTCACTGCGTCTTGGGTCACAGCACACAGCCTTACAACACTGTCTACGTTGAGGGTAGATACTGTAAGAACAGTGATTATTCTAGAAAGACCACCTTCATTGTGTAGGTCAGGCATTTGGGATCAGGTGGTATCCATGTGACTTGGGATGCTGAGAACTTAAGACTAAGCCATCTACATATACAGATGATGAAAGAGCACACACCAGGTTCAAATGAGCTTCCTAGTTGCCCATCTCCATATTCTATACATCACTGTAAGGCAAGTGCCCCAACTCCACCTTGTTCCCCCCTTCTATGGAGAAGAAAAATGTGTTCCTCCTGGGGAGTAAACTAGAAGCATGACTATAATAGCTTTCAGTGACTTTTGTGAGTTCTTCTGACAAATTCTTGAGCCCAACAGTAATTGGGCTCTGAACCCACATCCAGCAGCGGACGTAAGGGTGGTCATGGAAAAACGGCATGCCTTTCAGCTCCCCAGGTGCCCTCAGTTCAGGTCCAGATACACTCACATCCATGGACAGGTGCAAAACAATGAAACTCCTCATTGAAGTGGTTAATGATTATCTCAAGTATGTTACAAGTATAGTACAAAGGTCTCTCAACAGCTTTTAAAATAATCATAATGTTGCCAGGTTAACAGGGACCCAACAGATCAAGCATGGACATGAGCTGCCTAACTTAGATACGGCAAGTGTGTACATTAGTCCTGCACCAAAGGAAACTAATCACCCTACCTGAGCTGCATTCATGCAATGCAACTCTGTTATTTAGAATCTGAACAGTTTTGACTTCCATCTCCTGTATTCCCTAAAGCTGAAGTATACAGATTGTGTCCTTTGCTACTGCTAGCAGTATCAGTCACAGGAAGTATTATGATAATGGACAGAATCCCACTAGAAATTACATTTCTTTTAAATTAAAGCTAAGAAGTAATGGGATCACAAAATATAACAAAAATTATTTTCCAAATATGCCTTCATAAACTTACCTTTTGAAAATTAAGATTTCACAACTTGTAATGTTTTCTATGAGACAAAAGTTTGGAAAACTTGAATAAATGAATCCAACAAGTTTCAATCTGATCATAAGTGTTAGCATTTCTGAATGTTGATGATGCTTGTGGGACAGGAAGTGTACAAATGCAGGTTCATGTGAGGTCTCTAAGGTTCCTTCTCATTTCATGCTAAACTAGAAGAGGCAGCAAGCTAAGGTTGGCATCTGAAAGCATTGATGGGAGACTGGGGTTGGTGATTTCCTTCAGAGCAAACATGCTCAAAAGACTGAGAACATACTGCATATTGAGAACATAGTTCCCTATTGAAACTAACCGTGGAAAGAAGCAGGTCAGCTGCTAGGCTGCTCTGCAGAACACTGTGAAAGTAAAGCTCCAGTACAATGAATAAACGAGCTACATTTTCGTCTTCAAGCTGCTTCTATTCCATGAGATGGTTAGAAGTTCCTTCCCATGTATAGCAGTCCTCACCCTGCATTAGCCCAGCCCGTAAGAACCCCAACCTGACAGATTGGAATCCTTGACCTGAACCTCATCCACAAAACTGGAGCTCTACATCTGACTAAAACTATCATGTTCCCAGCCCTCCATCACTGGCTGAGGCTCTTTAACTTAGAACCAAAAAGCTGTCCTGGGGAAAAACTTATCATGGGAAGGACTTCATCCAGTGTCACCAGAGGCAAGGTATCATGAGCCAGATACAGGTATAGAACTCTTAGGTTGATGTTAGGTGCTGAAAATGAGTCCTTGTATAATAAGCAAGGAAACAGGACCTCAGTCCTAAAGCCACATGGAACTGAATTCCTGGTACTAGAATAAGGTGGGAAGATGACTCATTCCCCAAATCTGCAGCATTGTGAGTCTAGCCTTAGAAAAAGCTGGAACAGAGAACCAGCCAAGCACCAACTGCAGATTTATAAAACACCTTTCTTCCTTTCTTCCTTCCTCTTTTTCTTTTCTTTCTTTCTTTCTTTCTTTCTTTCTTTCTTTCTTTCTTCCTTCCTTCCTTCCTTCCTTTTCTTTCTTTTTCTCCTTCCTTCCTTCCTTCCTTCCTTCCTTCCTTTCTTTCTTTCTTTCTTTCTTTCTCACTCTTTCCTTCTTTCTTTCTTATTTATTTTGCATACAGTGTTCTACCTGCACGTATACCTGCAGGTCAGAAGAGGGCACCAGATCTCATTATAGATGGTTGTGAGCCACCATGTGGTTGCTGCAAATTGAACTCAGGACCTCTGGAAGAACAGCCAGTGTTCTTAATCTCTGACCCATCTCTCCAGCCCCCTAACCCCATTGTTTTCAGTTACAGCAATTTGTTGTAATAGCAATAAGTAAATTAACATACTGGGTTTCTGGTCCTTCATCCTGTTACCCTACTTTTCTCTCTTCACCAGTGGTGACTAAAAACCCAGGATGGCAGAGTCACAAAGTGTCAATGGATAGCATTCATGCAGGATGGAGCGGCTGCAATTGCTTACCCCTGCCTTTGTCTTCCTTGCTAGAATATGAGTTCTTCAAGGACAGGGACTATGAATAGCTCTGTATTTAATTTAAGGCATATAATACATTTCATGTATAAACAATAACATACAGAAAATAAAACCTATCTATTGTTTAATAATAGCATTAAGATTTCCATGTCATTCTATAACTGACATGTACCTTTGTACAAGGATCAATAAAACTGGTCTCTACACACTGCTCTATAACTGATTTTCCCATAATAATGTACAGGGGCAGTCCATGCCAATAGACATGCTTCCACAACAGCACTCTTTCGGGGTCTGCTGGGCCTCATACCTGTTCTTCCACTGTAAGCTCCTGAGCCCTAAGACATCTCTTTGTAACACTTCCTCCACCTAGAGTATTTGTGATTGCATGATTTTTATGAAGTTCTACTTCTTTCACCAGATTACAATTTCCACGAGATAAAATATTAAGTCTATGTAGCTCAAGAATATATGTAAAGCTTAAACACCCAGATTTAGACTTGAGCCAAAGAAAAAGAGTTTTAAGTAAACTCTCCTTTTCTTTAGCCACTTAGGCTACTTAGTATTTTATTATCGATGTAAGTGGCCTGTAACACACAACTAATTTTCAATGAATGTAGGGTAAGGACTAAATAAAAGAAACAGAATTTTCTTTAATTCTGTTATTCATTCATTCATTCATTCATTTTTTTAAATGTATGTGGCTGTTTTATCTGTCTGCATGTCTGCACATCAGGGCGTTGGATCCCATGGGACTACCAATATAAATAGTTTTGAACTGCCATATGGGTGCTGAGAGTTGAACTCAGGTCATCTAAAAGAGCAGTCAGTGTGCTTAACTGCCAAGCCATTTCTCTAGCCTCAAAAGAAAAGATATACTGGGGGGTGGGGGATGGTGACAGGGTTCTCCACATAGCTATGGCTGGCCTGGAACTCACAGAGATCTGCCTGCATCTGCCTCCACCTCCCAAGTGATGGGATTAAAGACCTGTGCTACCACGCCCTGCCAGAATATTCAATAAAGGTGCGCACACAGCAATTTAAGGTCAAGTCAACAGGAAGAAGAAAAATCCCAGTTACAGGCACTAGGCCACAAAGAATCTTAAAACAGCCCTTTAAGCAAATTTTGCCTTTTTTTTTTTTTTTTTCCAAACAGGGCCAAAGATTTTCAGTGAACAAGATGTTAAAACGTCCCAAAAAGATGTAAATTACACCAGGGTAAAGGGCACACAACTGTAATCCCAGCATCTGAGAGACTGAGGCAAAAGGACTATATGGGGTCAGCTAGCCTAAAAAGTAAGAATGTCTCAAAAACAAAATAATAGCCACAACCAAAGCATGTTTTTACACATTGATTTACTAAAGAAAACCATTTTCTGAAAAACAGAAGGCAAGGTATAGGCCAGAAAGCTTGGCAATCATTTAAAGAGTAAACATATTCCAGACAGTAGTATATGGTCACCAATAACTCTCCATATAGCCCTTACACAAGTTCATCGTTGACTTGGAGTGCAGGAAAGATGGTATGGAATATATAAGCAATAAGGAGGACCAGTGGCCATTAAGGTCCTCAAAGAAACCACAGCATTCCTCCAAAACAAGACCAGTACTCATGAAACAATTATCCTACTTCAGAACTATATTGTAGGTATGATTCTACAAACATGAAACACATAAACAGCAAAACAGAAACTATGAAGGGAGGATAATGTAGTTCACTACCACAGTTCACATTCTTTCACCAAAAGAAAAAGACTTTTGCGATTGCCTTCAAACTCTTTAAAACCTTACAGATTTGGTCTCTTTCAAAGTCTCCATGGCTATAACTTTATATAACTGGCTTCCTTGTGACCCAACAACTGTTTCCATCTTTAAATGTGGAGAGGAATCTCTAGAATGAAAAAGTTACAAACCCAGAATCATCATCCTGCTCGAAGGAGGCAGAACAGATGCTAAACAGGGGCCACTAGACAGAGGACCATCAGAGAACTAGCCCTGGTCTCTGCATGTGTTTGTGTAACCACATAGAGAAGAGAGAGAGAAAATACATTGCTATTGTCATACTCAAAATTACTTCTTTTACTATGAGGTACAAAGAATTTGAAGATGGTTACGTATACAGAAGGACATGGATGGCTTATAAGCAAATACTCTGTTGTTTATAACCAGGATGTAAGCAGCAACCAATTTTGGTATTTGCAAGCGTGTACGTACTGGAACAATCCCATGGAGATATAAGGGAGTATGTTTATGTATCTCCATCAAATTGCTCATGTTTCTTAGATGCCAGGTCCTTTACTCATATAATAAAGGGACTCAATGTCCTCAAGGTCCCTTTTGGCACAGGCACAGCAAGCTGCTGGCTTACAGTGAAAATAAGCACAACTAAGAAGATAAATTCCCTGCATTCTGGTTGTTTTTGCTCCATTTCCTAAAAAATTATGCAAAAAAAAATTCGAAAGAAGGCACCAAATAAGATACTCCCACTTTTGACTATTCACACACAGATGCCATCCTCCTCCTCAGACTTTTAACTCCAAGCATGCTGTTAACACAGATTATCTCAAATCTGAGAGGCTGTTTAGGGTCATGTAACTGGAACTTTAAATAGCTTTCTCAGAAAAAAGGCTGAAAGATGAAAATTAGATTTATGAGAACACACATCTTCAGAACCTATAAAAGAAATCAATGCTGGTAAGTAAGATACACTGGGGAAATTTCTTAAAAGTTAGAAATAAAGTCGACACTAAGCAAGAGGGTGTGCAAGAAGAGGGCAAAGTTCTCAAGAAAGAATATTTCAACTAACAACATGCCCTCCCTTCCCTACACTAAGAGCTGCTGCACCCTTGCCATACCCTCTTCTCTGGGCACTCAAGACATGAGACTATTTCTTGTGGAAACACCAAGTCCTCCCCACTACCTCAAGCCTCCTCTCAGAGGCTGACAAAGGAAGACCCCTTGTCTCAGCACATTTCCCTGAACAGGTTCAGGCATCTGAACATAAGCCGCTGCATCCCTGCTCTGCCCACAGGGACACCAGCCCTTCTGTCTTCAGATGTTGCTCTTCCTAGCTCGTATCCCACCAACACATGGCGACGACATTGTCCATTTGGCCATCAGCTGAGGCCTAAGCAACAGAGCAGCCTGGAAGGCTAATAAACCCTTCTCTTTACAATAATGATAGCAGGAACTTTCATGTACATTCTAAGGATGCTTATATGCTATAGATCCAAAATTATGGGCCAATTAGAACATGGCAGAAGAGATTTATCTTTAGAGTTGCCTATTAGTTCACTACCGACTCCCTATAATCAAAATTCTGGCTCTAAATTACACTATGTGTAATATCATCATCGTGGCTCAGCTACAAGGTAAGTTGCCGTGTGTTCATGAGTGTTTGTCAGAAAAATAATGTCCTACTCTAGAATTCCATGGTTCTCTAACAAATGAGCTTATCCGAGTTGATCCAGACTTAGGCTTATATCTGATTTTGCTTCTATGCAGGGAAGTCTTAGTTTCTCAAGCAAGCAACTCAGAAATGAATTTAATTCCATATGAAGTTGAGTCTATCCTGGATCTCAGAAACACTGGGGAGTGGGGGGAGCAGTTCTTTGTGTGACATTGTTACTCCAAGAAATACACTATCAGATGCAAAGTATTACGAGGAGTAAGAAAAACATTACAACTAGAAGGGTCAATAAATAGGATTTTTCCTTACTAATAAGAAAATTCTTACAGTCTTTTGGCATCTTAAACACTTGGTTAAAATAAGGCAGATCTGACCCCTCTTCCATTTCTCTCCTGACTTCCCGCCTTCTATGATAAGTACAATTAAATAAGCCCTCATCAAGGAACAGAAGTACTCAGATCTGAGAGCCACAAAAAAACTTGTGGCTTCCGGGAAGAAGAGTGCGGTAGAGGACCTGACACAGTCTTGGAGGCCTCTCTTATCTGACTCTTGTTCATGTCCTTATGGAGTTCTTTTTTCATTGAGTTTGAGTGGACTTGACATTTGTGCCCACAGAAAATGGCAAAGATGACATACATCATGTCCACGATTACAGCACATATAGAAAATTTCTATATGGCGAGCAAACTTTCTACTATGATATTACTTCCATAATTATAATTCATAACTTCCATTGTTCTAGAAGATTCTCTAGATGCCTTTTTGTTGGCTCTGATGGAGTAAAGTGCTACTATGGCAATCTACATCTCAACTTCTGAACCAACAGACACTGACATGACAAATGTGTCCTGCGTTAAGCCACTAAATTTATGATATTGTTACCTAGCAACCAATAATTAATAGGCAGATGAGAAACACAATATAATTAGAGAGCAAATTGAAGGCAATAGAACAACGAGTGTGAGACAGCAGAGTTCAGGCAATCACAGTCAAGGGAAGCTTCCTGCGGAATAGGGTTATTTTGAAACACTTCATAAAAAGGTCAGCTGCGAGGCCTGCTGTAAGGGTTTCAAAGATTCAGACAAGCCGACAGGCAGAAGGAACAGCACACAAGTGGCATCGATCAAATCCACAGACCATCATAACACCACACTGAGGAATACTGGGAGAGGCCTCCATAGGTGAAATGGGTCCAGATCTCAAAAAGCTTGCAAGGGCACGGGCTGAGTGGGCTCATCTTTGATACTACAGACCACAGCAGGAAAGCAAAGGCTCTTGAAGAGGAAAATGGCAAAATAAAAGCCCTATTTTCAAGAACTTAATCCTATCACAGCATAAAGGACAAAACTGATTAGAGATAAGAAGGCCAAGAATAGATACAGTAAGCACAACAGTCACCATGAGAGGCTAACAGTGGGGGGAGGGGCTGCACGCACATTAATAACTAACGGCATGCAAATTAAAACTATAAAGCACTATTCTGTGGCTTATCAAATTAGTAAAGAATAAAAACTAATAATACTCAAAAAAATAAAGCAATCTCAGCCACTGTTGGTGGGAATGTAAATGCAACAGTCTTTATGAAAATCCTTCAGCAATACGCATTAATAATCTTAAAATATTCAGCTCCTCAAACTCAGTAATTCACTCCTTAGAGTGAATTTATTTACTCACTCAGCAAGCTTCGAATGGATTGCCTACTTCATTCTTGACAGTGCGCTGGCTCTAAGGATTCAACACTGAAAAGGACAGGCCTCATTGCTTTCACAGCATTTAGTACAGACACCCCTTTGACAAATTATTAAAAAAAATTGTGCAATTATGTATATTAAAGACTGCAAGGAGAGTATACTTTGAAATGGGTATTTAAAATTGGGATGGGTGCCTCTTTCGTTTTGTCGGCAGCATGTCAGTCTCCTCACAGTTTAATTTGTAAAGCCAGAGACAGCTTCTCTGGGAAGTGACCTTTCTGCTCAGAGACGAAGGATGAGTAGAATTTAGCTACATAAAATGGGAAGAAAAAAAAAAAAAAACTCTGGTAGAAGGAATAATACTCATGAAAAGATTTTAGAGGATTTGTTGCTGCATTACTCAACAAATGTGTGTGGAGGTCAAATAAGGACCAGGCAATCCCGGTGTCAGACACCGCACAGGTGTAAGAGTGCCACGTTAACCGTGGAAGGGCCTGGAGCCCAGATAAGACATCGAGGACAAGGAGATGACTACAGACAAGGGCAGCCAGGACATGTGGTAGGAAGAAGAGGATGAAGAAAAGCTAAGGCAGACAAAGAATGCTGTCTTCTTGTCACCAAGTTCAAATACGAAGACTTACCTGAACACAGATATCCAAAATTCTACCAATCATGCAGCTCATTACCAGGTACAGACAGAGAGGCCTGGCTGCACTGCACTGAAATGGTAATAGTGCAGAGGAGATGAAGTGGGGGCCAAAAGCACGGAAGTAAGAATGGCGGCACACACCTTCAAATCCCAGCACTGGGGAGGATAAGGCAGGCAGATCTCTGTGAGTTCAAAGCCATACTGGCCTACTTAGAGTTTCAGGCCAGCCAGGGCTACACAATAAAACCCTGTCAAAAAACCAAAAAACAAAAAAGCACAAAAATACATGTTAAATATGTGTAAATGCATTAAGAAAAAACTACTTGGAAAACCATTTTCCCTATAATTAAACATGAATGGCTTTTGACTAGGCTAAATATTCAGAGAAAAGTGACTCTCAGAATAATATCAAATTTCTATTTGCCAGAGGCTAATGTATATATAAAATAGAACATTTGGAAACTGGTGGCCCCTCCCAAGCCTATTAAACACCACAGAGTTAAATGTGAAGGCTGGTACCTGTATGTCTTCCATGCAGTACCAGCAGTACCATGCAGTACCAGGTAAATTCACGTGACAGTCCTACTAAGTCAGGAAGCAAGCCATGAGTACAGTGTACTAAATCAAGAGACCGCCCTCCTTCCTATGTCCTGAGTGGAGAGTAGCAGAGATTTGGTCCACTTTAACAGCCTTGGGGATTTTAACATCTTATGACACAGGTGCTACCTTAGAAATAGGATAAATTGAAGCTTTTCAACTTCTACATGTCCAAAATTATTTCCAAAATAAAAAGTAGACAAAAAAGACAGTGGTATTTTTCATATAAAAGCTGACCCAAGGTCGAAATTATGTATTAACTTCATGAGGCAATTATAAAGAAGCACAAATGAAGCAAGTTTCTAAACTGCTAAGACTCATTCTCCGCCTCTCTCAAGGGATGCAGGATGCAGACGCACAGGAGAAAAGATGGTGACAGCCTATACTGGATCTTCCGCTACTCACCAACCAGCTACTCGGCCTTGGCAGTCACCTCGGCTAAACCTCTGTTACTCCTGCCTTGCAGGGTGGTATATGCTTGCCAACTGAGGAAAGCTATGAAAATATTCATTGCTGTTACCTGAAACTTTGTTTATCTGACCTGCGTGATCTCCTCTTCATTAGAAGGAGGACTGTCTCTAAAAGAGGATAACTATTCAAAGTTCTTCAAGTTTGTGAAATCATCAAATACACCTTATACAGAGGGGCCAATATTGAACCAGAATTGCAAAATAATAAGTTGTTACAATCTATTCTGACTTTTCCTAGAAAGTATACTAGATTAATTAGCCTTGTTAGCCTGCGATTAGACTTATTAATTCTGAAGTCCTGGTTGGACTTGAAATAACATAATGAAGTTTGAGGGAATATACACTCACAGCCTAAAAAAATTACACAGCAATCATACATACAATGTGTTTACTATATGAAATATATTTTCCCCATTGATATTAGAAATAGCTCTTCAAGAAAAAGGACAATTAAAGTCAGGAGTTTCACAACATCCTCATGATAACACTGAGAACCCAAAACCATTTTCACAGACTGTCAAAAAAGATGTAGCGTTCATGGAACTGTAAAGGCTTAAATATTTGTAAATGATGCAACACAAAATATTACTATATAACTTTAAGGCTTTGATATCATTATCATCCATCTGTCTCCTACTAAGTATAATCTTAATATGAAGAACATTGTTTTTTGGGTTAAGGAGTAGAACACAACCCAAAGGCTAATGGGAAGACAGCACAGGAGTGACCCTTTCAAATCAAGACTTTCTTGATCCAGTAAAACTTCAAGGTAGCCTATTTAACAAGGCAGTTAATTTTGTTTCCCGGAGAATGTATTTGTTAAATGAAAGCAGCAGTGACTAACTACCCCATTTAAAAAAATACTCGTACAGAAAGTATATGAAAATATCCCATAGGTATTATTATCTTTAAGGTACAGAGAAAACCATGCCTTCCTGTTCTTCCCTCCAAGTTTCATCATGCAAGGGTCTACTCACTTCCGGTGGGTGTGGTCCAGGCCACTGTTTGGTATTTCTTCCAGCTTTGCATTTCTCTGCCCACAGATATTTCCATAGCTGTCGTATCCTGACACTAGTCTTGCTGCTGCACCTGTTGCTACTGAAAAGCCACAAATAAATCCCTAGGAAAGAAACAGAAAAAACACACACAAATAAACCATTTCAATAGCAACAGTCACTACTTGGTATGATAATGAGCTTCTTTTGTCTGCTGAAGAGAACAAAGAGCTATATTTTCTTATAGCAAACACTATTACACTGTTTTTCCTGGTCTGTATAGGAACAGCATGAAGAAGTCCACAGGGAAATACCATTTGCTACTGAAAGAAAACAAATACAACCTTCCTTGGGTTACAATCGCCTTTGCATTTGTGGCAGTGCGCTACTGAGCACCTGCTCTGAGCCAGGCTGCATGCAGGGACTTTATCATTCATTCTCTAATTCTCCGAAGGAGGAAACTAAGGTCTGGAATGGCTAAGTAAGTTACCCAGGAACACAACTAGTAAACATCAGAGTGTAGAATAAAGCCAGTTGTCATCATTTGTTAGTTTTACTTGGTCATAAAGGGGTTCTATTAAATGAACAACAAAGGATAAATGGGGGTTAAAATCCAGACAACAGTATGTGAGGTTTGAATCATTATCACTTCAGAGCACACAACACTGATGTCCTTCCTGTGGCAAAGCTGTGTAAGAGCCAAGACTTACATCATGATGTTCGCTCTTAATACTGAAGAGGGAGGATAAGTGAGGCACTGGCCTCACGTACTATAAAGATCACTTACTTCACCCTGGTCTCAAAGGCAAACTGTAGACACTCTGGACCACATGGTGCTTGCCGAGTCAGGCAGAGGCTGATCACAACAAAGCAAGGGCAGCCAGCACTCTACCACAGCCCAGTGGGTATAAGGACAGCAAATAAGACTAGAGATGGCTGATAATGGCTGTACTAGGGACAGGGGAGAGGTAATGGGACGTGGTCATCAGGAGGACCCATTTCTGCTATCTTTAGTCAGGTTAAGGAGGCAGAGGCGATTCTTATCTAAATAGTGCTGCTGGATCTCAGGCTGCAGGGGTGTATGCTCCCATCTCATGCAATTCCTCAGAGAAAAGCATTTTCTCCTTCACTCGTACTCACCTAAAAAGCCTAAAAATAATCTAACAGCCCTTTTTTCTAAACAGTTCTTCTGACTTTCACTGTGAAGATAAAAAGAGATGATAGCATAGCTCTATTCAGCAGAAACTTCTAAAACCACACTTTCTTAGTGAGAAAGTGGACTGAGAACAGAAACCATGCCCAATTTCCTAGTCTCAGACGCTGACCAACCTTCTACCTCAATTGGCTTACCTGACAAATGGACATAAAGAGTATGTAGCACCTCAAGCTGGGGTAGGAATTAAATGGCCTTGTACGAGCTTATTAAACAGCTCATTACTGTCATTAGAAACTGGAGCATGGATGAAAGACTGTGGACTTTGAAGCTGCACACTCTTGCGGTATCAATGGGACACTGGTGACTTCATTTTCTGAGTATGACTTTGGTCAATCCTCCATGCCTCAGCTTATCCATCTATTAAACTGGGACCAGAAACCAGTTAACCCAAAGGCTGTTGCAGGACATACGAGAGACAACACATGTGGAGTGAACGCTAGCGCCTCATTTCCTCAAAGCAGCAGCTGAGCGGCCGGCACCAGTGCTAGGCCTGGCTGGCTGCTCCCCTGTTGCAGCCCCCCCTCTCCCCTCCTCCCAACACTGAAGAATGCCAAGTCCTATCCATGGACTTCAGCCCAATACTAAGGTATGAAAAAAATTACTCTTGTATACACATACACATATTGAAACGAGCACACCCTCTTAAGCATATGCTTCAGCTCCAAACTAGGAAACCGTGTACCGAGCAAACAGAAGGAAAGGTAGACACACAGGCCACAGTGGAGACTGTTCTATCATTAGGAGCCAGAACGTCTCCCAAAGATCCCTGTGTTAAAAGCTCTGGTCTCCAACCTACGAGCCAGTAATGTGCCTGGGTGGTGGTGGATCTGGAACAAGCCAGCGGGCAAGCCTTCAGGTTCCACATGCCTTTGAGGGGGACGGTGGGGCGCTGGCTGCTGCTTCTAAATGAGCTCATTGTCTGGACTCTCCCTACCATTTACTACCTGGGTGCCTTTGATCCAATTACCAACTTACACTCTGCTCTCTCCATTTCTAATGCTGAGCATGTCTATCCCACAGAATAATGATGAGAACTAGAAGAGATAACACAGATCCAATCCCTGGCTAAGTGTCTGCTACCTGGCGGGGGATCAATACTGGTAAAGTCAGCCTGCAAAGACTAGCATCTGTACCAGGAAGTGACAAAACTTGCTCTGTTCCTCATGTCAAAAAAAAAAAAAAAAAAAAAAAAAAATGATGTGGGTGAGGGGAGCAAAAATGAGTAATAATGCCAGTAATTTTGTTATTACACAAAATACTTTTGGATCACAATTAAACTTTAGAATTCCGGAGCAGTAAAATGGTTTATTAAAAGGTATGTTCTTCTTTTGTTATTCATGGGTGCTTTTTTCCCTTACATTTGATAGGAACATTGTTATAGATTCCTTTAAGTGGTTTAAAACTTCTCTTCCTGATTGTCTTAGAACAGTACTGTCCCACACGATGGGTTTCTCCCTTTTTATTGGAAGTCACCTCACATCCCTCTGGGTCATACATAGCAAGGGATAAATTATGAGTGTTACATATGTATGCTAAAATGGGACCTTGTTGTATTTTTTACACAGGTCATTTAAAGTTCTCAGAAGTTCCCAGAAGCACTAGATCAGAGAGTATGAGAAGCTGCAAGGGTGGAGTGGGGGGATGGGGTGGGTAGCAGATAATAAGGAGAAAGAAAACACAACAATCATCCTAGGGACTTCCCACTTGGTACAAGCACTGATGATGTAGAACAAGGCCAAATCTAATTAAAATTCCAATCTCTTTAAGAAGAAAACCACTGAAATACAAATGCAGGTGATGATATAAATTTAGAGGAGAAAAAAAAAATACACTACATGAAATTAAAACAGGGTAGGAGAAACTTTTCAGAATACATTCAATATTTTAATGGCTTTCCAGACAGAGGAAGAAAAAGGCACCCAGCAGAAGGAAAGCACATCACAGAAGGGAATGTTTAGGAGGAGAAGAAAGCCTTTGTCATTGTGGAGCAAACCACAGTCACTATCACTATCACTAAGGAAGGGCACCATGACAAAAATATTAAAATGACTAAGCCATTGAAGCATTTTGGGGACTGCTACTGTGAGGTAAAGAGGTACAGACAGACCACTGACAAAACTAGGTGACTAAAAGCAGAGCCAGGTGCAGTGGTGCATACCTTTAATCCCAGTACTCCGGAGGCAGAGGCAGGCAGATAGATCTCTCTGAGTTCGAGGCCAGCCTGGTCTACAAGAATCCAGGACAACCAGAACTACACAGAAATACAAAAACAAAACAAAACAAAAACCTGGGTGACTAAAAGCAGATAAAGGCACAGAGCTTAGGGACAGGGTGAACAGACAAGACCCAGCTACTAATAATATATCACCAAAATGAGAGGACTTGCAAATAAGAAGCTCCACTGCGCCCCTGTCATAAGGAATAATGTTACTAAAATAAGAATTTTTGCTTAGACTTGTGCATCAGGACACACTTTTGTGTGTGTGTGTGTGTGTGTGTGTGTTTGATTTTCACACCTACACTTTAACTAAGCAACCAAGCAGAACAGATGGTCTTCACTAGGTGTGGGGGTGGGGGTTCAACAAAAACCTGAGGTGAGTAGGAGGAGGATGTGAATATGCCAAAAATGTTGCAAAAATACTAAGTGGAGGAAACAAGTAACAGTATAGCTGTGTGTCAGCAGTTCGTGGCAGCACAGCCCGCCTAGCTCTTTCTTAAACACCGTACTCGCATGTGGCAATCGGAGCTGGGTCAGTCTCCCTAACAACACATTTTTAAAGCAGTGGGATAATACTTGGTTTCTGTTCCTCCTCTTCTGAGAATCTGAAACTGGGACGGAGATCCAGATCTAGCAGATAAAGTCAGATTAGAAGGCCTGGCACAAAGGTGTACTCACGCAGGCAAAGCTTTTGTCAGTACACTGATTTGCAGATTCCTTTAAAGTTTAATAGATTGTATTGTTCTAAGAAGAAGAAAAAATGTTTGACAAGTCTCAGAAACTTCTATGCAATAAGCATTTTCTTTTTTTTTTTTTTAGTATATGCAAAGGCAAAACTTACAATAAAGAAACGAGAATATTCTTTAAGAAAAAAAAAAAAGAGGACGCAGAAAGAAAAAAATCATCCAAATCTAAGACTCAGTTTCACAGACCATTAGAGACAGAGAAAGGAGGAAAAGAAAAACAAGCAGCAACAAAACCAGACAAGGAACTCAGAGAACTGATCCTGGCTTTCGCAGTGATTTACCTTAGAAACCATTCTCTGCCTGTGTCCTTACTAGTGTAAAAGACTGAACTATAGTTATGTTCAAGCTCTTTCATATCCCAAATAGAGAGGAAAAACGACAACAACTTAAGGGTCTGACTGCAGGGAGAATATATAATTCATTTGGTTTACTACAGTGACAGGAGAAAAAAAGTAGATTTTAGAAATTGTATTTAACTGAACTAAGTACTTTAAAATTGCTAAAGTGGTATTGGGCATGGTAGCCCAGGCCTATAGTCACAGCACTCAGGAAGTTGAGGCAGGAGGATTATGCAGTATAAGGTCAACCTAGACTACATAGCAGATCCTGTCTCAAAAAGCAAAGGAAAAGTAAAACAGTACATTACATGCTTTTTGTCTTTTTACTACTATTTTTAAAAAGAACAAAAAAGAAAATGGACCTAACAAAAACTGGGTAGTTACCTGGGCCAAAAACCTTCTGGTGATTTTCTGAAAACACTCACTGAGTCTATGATCCTGGCAAAGAACGGCCCATCAGGCAGGTACCAGACTGGTGCTCTGAATCTCTCAGCTTGTGCTGCATGTTCGCCCACAGTTAATGAGGTGCAGACATCCTGCCCCGGGAACTACACTAACACTATAGAATTAACCAGGCCCCTAAAGGGACACTATGTCCTAAATCCAGCTCAGACCCAAGATCTATCTCCAAAAGTCCAACTTTGCTTTCCCAATAGTGTACTCTTTCGAAATTCTACATGACCAAAAGCCACGCTCTCTTTCCACAGTTCCCCAGCCATATGGCATGCTTTCCTACACGAGCCTTCTCCACCAAGAATGCTGTCTGTGGCCTGCATTGGAGACTGGGAATAAGAGGACTCTGTTCTTTCTTACATGCCTTTCCCCTCACCCAGCTGCTTAAGGCTATGCTGAAGGAAGAAGTATCACTAAGTTGTTCAGTTGGTCTCAGACACCAATTGGAAAATAAGGTAACTGTCCCAAAGCTCTATGTCCTAAACAAAAACGTCTTCTATTGTTCCTGATTCCAGGGAGCAAAGTGAGTCTATCTCTTGAGAACTTCATTCTCCTGGGGACAACGCTGCCACTATAAAATCTTAGAAAATGTACATAGCTGTGGCGATTCCCTTAATCTGTGTAGTGTGAAAGATGATCATTATAGTGTACTCTTCTAAGTGAGAAAGAAATGGCTCATTTCCATGGTGGACACTCCTGACAGAGCCAGTCAAGCTGCTCCTGTTCCTGCCTTTTTGTGGTAAACAGACCTCCAGTCCCCAGCCCCCTCCTCTCACACATATCTCCCCAAGAGAATAAAGTATGAAGGTCCTGATTACCAAGCCTGTTAGCTGGTCCAAATCATTTTTATCAGGGAATGGTTTGTAGGGCATAAAATAGGTGACTATTTCTGGTAGGTACAGAAACTATGGTTGGGAATCTAGGAGAAATGGGTTAGGATTTAAGCTGAAAAATTCCAAGAATTGCTAGAGCAAAAACCACAGAATCATGCTAACTACTTTCCCCATCGCACCACGTGGTTGTCACTGCTAAATCTTGCGAACCTACTTACCACAGTAAAAACTGGTTAATGTTACTGAGCCTCCTTCTTTCATCTCTTTTCTTTTCTCCTTAGTTTCTTGCCTTAGGTGAGTTTCTTAGCTTGAGTTGCTGCCTTAGTCTCCAAAGTGTCCTACCTAGAATCTCTTCTGCCTTCCAAGCCACCTTTAATAGAGTTATCCTTCTAGAGCCCAGTCACGTCACATCTTCCTAAATCATTTCTGTGACTCATCGGAGTACTGCCAGGGTCTCCCCCTTGACTGATCACCAGCACCCAGAGATTATGGCATAACCACTAATGGGGAACTGAGGGGTGAGATTTCTCAACACAAATCATCCCAGATGACTGTCATGTGCGAGTAGAGTTGAGAACTACTTGACGGAAAATAGAATGTTTCCAATATAGAAAGCTGAAAACAGGAATTGGAAGTGCAACATTACTTCCAGAGATGACAGTGACATATCTGTGATCCTAGCAGAAGCAGAAGGATTCCAAGTTCCCGGTCAACAGGGACCAGGCACAGCAGCACATGCCTGTAAACCCAGCACACAGGAAGCTAGGGCTGGTAGAGTATGAATTAAAGCCCAGCTTGCCAACAAAATTTTGCACCACTACCCCAAAAAATTAAGTTCAGTCATAAATGTTGACAGCTCAAGAAGACTGTTAACAATGTACTTTAAAAATTACCTTAAGTGCCGGGTGCAGTGGCACATGCCTGTAAACCCAGCACTTGGGGAGGCAGAGGCAGGCCAACTTCTGTGAGTTCAAGGCCAGCCTGGTCTACAAAATGAGTCCAGGACAGCCAAGGCTACACAGAGAAACCCCATCTCGAAAACAAAACAAAGTAAGTTCTTGACAATTCAGGCAGATAAAACCTTGTAATAAATTAAAAATGAGTAAATTAAGACAAGGAGATGGGCACATGCAAATAAAAGATTTAATAATGAAGGGGGTGAAAAAGTACATGGTCTTAAACTATCTAAGAAGAGCCTAGGTATCAAGGTAATAAAGGTTTGAACACCAGGCTACAAGATGACTGGGAAATGGCCTATAAAAGGAGAAAGCAGGGTGAGCTGCTGAAAAGAACAGGGAAAGCTCCTATCTTTGCCACTTACTAGATAAGCTAACACTGAATATCACTATATCTTGTTGACACACTGGTGTACACTCTATCTCACTGTATAATTCAGAGAGATACACAGATTAATAACGCTCAATAGAGGCTTGTGGGGTGTTTGCACTAAAATTCCAAATGGAGCTGGAGATGGCCCTGGTGGTTAAAAGCATTTGTTGCTCTTGCAGAGGACCCAAGTTCAACTCCCAGCACCTATATGGCAGTTCCCACCATCCACAACTCCAGCTCCAGGAGATCTAACACCCTCTTCTGACTTCTGCAGGCATCAGGCACACGTGTGGTACACAAACACACATGCAAGCAAAACACTCATACGATTAAAAAAAAATAAATGAAGAATTCTTTTAAAGCTAGTGGAAAACAACACTGCTAAAAGATTTTTTTAAAAGAATAAAAATGAATCCAGATTGCACACTGCTTATCTAAAAACCCGAAGGTTAAAATGCCTGAAGACCTGGAGCTTTCTGAACACCAGCATGGGCCTCATGGGAAAATCCCACATGTGACCTCCTGTGAAGAACTGCAGCCAAAACCATATAAAACCACCTGCAGGGTATGAGTATCAGGTATATCTGAAACATGAAGGAATCCTACATTTGGACTTGGGTTCCATCCCCCAAGATACTTCATCATATTTTGTGTGTGTGTGTGTGTGTGTGTGTGTGTGCAAAATATTTCAATTTTTAAATTTTATATTTCTTTGTGTCCATATGCATGCATACATGCATGCTTACACGTACATGGAGGCCACAGGACAACTTCAAAGAACCAGTTCTATCCTTTCACCATGTGAATCCTGCAGACCAAACTCACTCACCGGGCTTGGGAGAGGGTTCCTTCGCCTGCTGAGCCATCTCAATTGCTACCCCAATGTTTTTACAATTTTGAAATGTGAAAAACTTTGAACCCTGAGCATTTGGGATATGGTTTACTACAGAATGAAATTCAAAGGGCATGAAGGAAAAATCATATGAGACAAAACCAACTCAAACACCAGAAGCCAAACAGTGACTCTCAGCTGTGCTTGTAAAATGGAAACGCAACCGTTAGATTACTTCCACCTCCTCGTGGCAAGATTTGACATCAGCTCAATTCCATGGGAAAGCAACCTATTTAAAGATTCACTCCAAAACAAATAACGCTGTGCCTGTATTTAAAAGCACACACAGTGGGTCTTAATTACCATCGTGATAAAATCGACATTATATTAATTACCATTGCATTAAAGCATTTCAGTAAACAGCTCCTTACGCTCAAGTAACTCCCAAATCAGTCTATTAACATTAATGATTGCACTTTCCTGGGCTATTTGAGCACAGAAAATCAAAAGCACCTTGGGTGGCAAGGCCCATGTTTTTACAAACATAATTGTGAAGGTCAGTTGCTATTTGCTCTGGGGTTACGGTGGCTGTGGGTTGGTTTTATTAGGCGGAGTCTTTCATGAATATTCACACATGCTGTGTGACGTCATTCCACTAAACTAAGCAAACTCCTGAACATTACCTCATAAGGCCTGTGTTTGCATCTTTGACCTTTTCTACGAGTCCTAAATTTCTGGGAAGTGTCCTTTTATCTTTAAGCAAATACTCCTTATTTTCCTACGCTTATCAGATCTCATTCAAATGTATTGTTTCTTTTTCCTCTGCTGGGGCTAGAATCTTGACTTCAGCTGTGGCTACTAGCTTAGATGATGTGAGTCACAGGTGACACCAGCGGTATGCAGAGAAACAAGGAATCCTGACGCCTTTCATTGCAGACAGACAAAACGCAGCACTTCCAAAGCAAACCGGTATAGAAAGGGCAGGAGGATGGGGCTGAAAATACAGCTTGCAAGACCAGGGCTGCTGCGTTCAGAGACTAAGGGACGGAGAGTCATGCCGCTGGGCAGCTTCCTGGATGGAGAGGGAAAGGTTTATAGGAAGCACTGACCAGGCACAGAGCTGGGCAAAAGGCTCTTCCATCCACTAGGAGTGCGGCCTAAGGGCTAAGGGCGGTCCTCTTCCCTATTAGGTTTGATGCTTCAATCTATAAACTGAGGGTGCTAGGCCAGATGAGGATAAACCCTTTGAAGCTCTGAGCACCAGACAGTGCTAAAGCAGCTCTATGCCTATTATCTTGGAGCCTAGCACTCTGGCAGCAACCAAAGCCATGAATGCCCAACGCTGGCAGGGCAGAACAGGTATGCCACATACCCAACACACCTTGAACCAAGACTCTGCTGCTCGTCCTCTCTACAGAGTATGAAATTACCGGAAGTCTTGATTTCCATCAGACTCATCACGCTTGATGGCGGACTAGGGCCTAGGACTGATGTGAGGGAAAAAGCACTAGGCAGTGTCTTCCCCTGCAGGAAGAACTTTCAAAACTGTGAGAATTCAAAGGGTGGTGGATATCAGACAGCTCAACATTCACTTTTCTAAAGGAATGCCAACTCTCTGAGAAAATAAGTGGCTGGCCCACAAATAACCATGAGGCTTGTGTGACAGGAGGGGTTGGGACTCAGGAGTTTCAACTAACTCCTCGAGATTAGATTTCAAACAAACGTGCATCAATGATCTGACTCTGTCAAATAACTGAGTAAAGGGGCTAAGATGCCCACGGGTTCCTTAATTTTTATCTGTTTTCATGAAACAACAACAAAAAGGAAAAAGGAGGAAGAAAGAAAAAGAAAATAGAAAAATCATAACAAAAGAAAGCAGGCCTTTAAACCCAACCCTCAGGAGGCAGAAGCAGGTGGGTCTTTGTGAGCTCTAGGCAAGCTTGGTCTACAGAGAAAGTTCCAGGACAGCTAGAGCTTTTACACAGAGAAACCCTGTCTCAAAACAAACAAACAAACAAAAATAGACAAAATAGCAAAGGAATAGCAAGTTCTACTGATTTGTATTAAAGGGGAAAATAAATCCCTTGATGGTACCTTAGGCCCTCCACTTATCTAGATTATAAACATCAGGGAAGAGAGACGATCCACCCACATAGATACATTCAAAGTTTCCCTTCATTCCCTTGCATCCAGAGCTGAGGTGTGGTTATCTTGAGTGTCCTTACCATCCCAATGCAGAAGAGGACAAAGAGCAGCAGCCATGGTATATCTGTGCAGCTACGGTCCTCCAATGGTTTCCATTCTCGTTTGGAGCTCTGAAACCAAAATACAAAGTAAGAGAATAGGGTGTCAGTTTTAGTTAAAACTGGAAAGATGCAAACACACCGTTTTACCCAGATCCTTCTTTTGCTAGACAAGGTCTCCTAAGCCTGTAAGATGAAGCTCAAAGATCTGCCACGTCTCTGTGAGTCCACCCCCGCCTGTGCAGCCAACATGGCTCTAGCTCTGCGTCTCCCCCTGGCAGGCATGGGACTAACATAAATAGTTTGTGCGGTACTCCACTGAAGTATTTAGCACACTGAATTGTTATTCTTTTCTATTCCTTTTTTGAGATAGAGTCTGATGTAGTCCAGATTGGTCTTTAACTCCTTCTATAGCCAACGATGACTTTGGACTCCTGATCCTCCTGCTTCTACTTTTTGAGTATTAGAATTACAAGTGTGAGCCACCACATCTGGTTTATGTGATGCCAGGGATCAAACTCAAGGCGCTATGCATACCGGGAGGCCACCTACCATCTGAGCTACATGCCCAGTCCTGAACTGTTACTCTTAGGAAGCCTGTGTCTGTAGCACACTGTGAGCCCAGCAAAAGATCAGGCCAGTCTCATTTCCTATCATTTGAGATAATGCCTAAACCTTGTATGTTCTTATGAAGGATTCCTGAAATCAACAAATAAATGGACATGCTCTTCCATTTGTGTTAGCTCGTTGTGTGTCCAGATACTAAAGAAACAAACAAACATATTAGAACATGTTTTCTGTATGTTCTCTTTTGGGAAAGAAGCCCATCAAATGAATTCCTCTTAAGAGGTAAATTTGTCTAAGTTAAATACAATTCAAGAAGAAAATACTCATTTTTTTTCTAGACAGACCTGAGCAATTCCTAAACCACCACCGTTTTTCATTGTATTCCTAGAAAATGCAAATGTTTCTAGTTCAAACAGACAGATTCCTAACTAGAGAACTAGAGGCATTCTGAAAGCTAATTTGCAAAGTATTGACTGGAATTCCAATTCAATATTTTTTTAGTGCGACAGTCTTAGGTCAGCTCACACATCCTTTTCAATCAAGCTGCAAATGAACTCTCTAAGGAGCAAGTGTCCCTGAATTTCATTCCCTGCTCTGAAACAGAAGCAGGAAAGGGAAGGAGAAGGCACCCTCACAAAAGCCAGGCAGCCTCAATCCTACACAAGGACCTACAGGCAACTGTGAAAAGCGGGGAGCAGGAGAGATGGCCTTCCCTAGGAAGGGGCACACCAATTGTCCAGTGCCAAACGATCAGCTCTGAAAACATACCTACAAGTAACATGTGCACGAAGTCAGTTATATTTAGAAATATATGTATATATACATGTGCATGCAATAATAATAAAAAAGAGGTCAGGAATTTGAAGGAAGGCAGGGAGGTATATATAGGAAGGTTTGGGGGGACAAAGGGAAAAATGGAAACGGTGTGATAATATAATCTCAAAAAAAAAAAAAAAGACAGGGGAAAGCTCCTGCAGGAAGAAGGCTGAGGCCTTTGGTGGTTCCATAGGTTCCATATGAGCAATCCAGGAAGACTTGTCAGTAGGAAGGGGCCCCACCAGAAGGCAATGGAGATAAGCAAGTGCTCTAGTATAATTAGTACTTAAATTAGAGTCAAGCTCAATTCTCCTTATACACAACAGTTTTAATGTCTCTATCTTTTGATGAAAGCTACAGAGTCTTCTCTTAAAATATATACTTATAGTCACCTGATTTTCATAAGAATCTAGACTTCAAGGTTAAGAAACTCAACATTAAAATAGCTGCCTCTGAGGCAGTTCAATTCCTGGCATCCACAGGGCGGCTCACAACCATCCGTAACTCCAGTTCCAGGAGTCAACATCTGCTGACTCCCAAGGGTACAGATACATAAACGCAGGCATTCTATACATAAAATGAATAAATCATTTAAAAAAAATAGCTGCCTATGAGGTGCGAAGAAGGATCGGTTGGTAAAGTGCCTGTGAGCAAATGTGATGACCTGAGTTTGATCCCCAGCACCCACATAAAAAGCTGGCATGTGCTGGTGTGCCCCGTAACCCTAGAGCTGGGCAGATGGACCTGTGGCACTTGCTGCCAGCAAGTCTTCCTGAATTGGTGAGTTCCAGATTCAATGAAAGACTGTATCTCAAAAAATAAGATGGGGTCCCCATGGACAAAGGGACCCGCCACAACATGCGAGGAACTTAATTCAGCTCCTAGAATCCACATGGGAGAAGAAAACTGACTCCCTCAAGTTGTCCTCTGACCTCTACATGCATTCTATGGCACCTGTACTCCCCTACACATGAGCATAACAAAAAAAAGAAGACAGGTGTGTGTGTGCGTGTGTGTGTGTGTGTGTATTCAAAGTGTTAAGAGTGGTTGAGGAAGACATCAGACGTTAACCTCTGGGCCTTCGTGCATGTATGTGCCCTTGCACCCATGCGTGCACACACAAGCACCGCACATAACTAACTAACTAAATAACAACTGCCTATCGACAATGAAGGCAGAGAACTTGAGCCACAAACACTTATTTCTGACTCCTAAAGTGCTAAAGACAAAGGCCTCCTTATGCCTTACACTGTTCAACTGTAAAAACAAAAATACTGCTAGCTTGTTCCCAGACACCCACACAAGAAAACAGAAGAACACCGGTTAGTCATGGAAAAAACTCCTCACCCCAAGACTCTAACTAGTGCTGGAACCCGGGAACGAGTAGGCAGCTTCCTCCAGAGCAGGGCAGCACTGTGGCATTAACAGATGGGGGCTCCTCGCTCCCCCTGGCTGTGCCATTAGCTACCTGACTTTGGAGAAACTGCTTCATCTCTCCAAGTGGCAAGGAATGAGAGAGACTGGATCGCTTAGGTTTCTTCCAAGTCTACAAATCTACGATCAGGATTGGACTTTTGTGCAAACTTTTAGAATGTCAAGAAAAACTACAAAGTAACAACGTTATTCCTTGTGTTATTCAAATGCCTGTGCTGTGGTCTGTGCTTTGAAAGACAGCTGCTCACTGTGTGAAAACACAGTGCTTCTTTGTATTAAATAATTTCAGTCTTGAATAATGCCCACTGCAGTAAGATTACTCATGGACACAGAATTTGGAGACTTCCAAAATTCATTCTATTTACTCCCTGGTAACTTATGAAGCAACAGCTCTACTGGAAAACACTATTGTTTGTTTGTCTTAAACACAATGCATAAGAGAAACAGAAGACTCACACTGACTTTTTTTTTTTTTTAATCTGCAACTATTTTCAGACCAACACTCAGTTTGTTATTGCCTAAATTTTCATCTAGAACATAAAGCCAACAGGGATTTCACTTTGATAAGACAAATACAAAAACTCAACATTGCAAGAGTTGTTGTGAGGCACTCCTGTGCCAAATACAAACAAAATCTCTACTGGGTATAAGGAGGGAAGATGGAAGCTACGAAGAAAAAAAAAATGGTTGCTGAATTCAGGCAGAGTGAAAAAGCAAAAGGACAGCACAGTTAACCACACTGTAGCAAAGGAGACTTCCCAGAAGGCAACAGCAAGCTTCATGGCAGCATCCATCACTCAAAAGCACTGGTTGTTTTTTATTAATATTCACTTTTCATTTAACCTAATTGTTACAGTTTCTATTTACAATGTGACTTTTTTCATAAAAGGTATAAGAATACTAAACTCTCTTTTTTTCTTTTAGTTATATCAAAATATTGGTCTAATGGTGGCATATTTCATCCTGGCTACCATTTTTAATGCTGTCAATGACTGCTTTCTTATTAACCAGCAATTTCTATACCTAAGCTTTACACACATTTGTCTCACACCATCCTCGCTCCAAAGATGAACAAACTTGAGCTCAGAAATTAAATAAGCAGCCCACGGTTTCAAAGTTGTGCAGCTAGGATTTAAAATCCAAGCCCATGACTCCAAAGCCAACTCCAATAAGAATGCTAAATCCACCAATAAGAATGCTAAATCCATTAGCAATTCTTCACATGGCAAATACTCAGAAACCAGGCTGAGCATGCAGCATTCTTTAAGTTCAGAGAAACTGAGTGAGACATGTTATGAGCCATGGAATTTCTCAAGTGAGCCAAGAAGCCCAACAGCTGAAAATTTTTAATTTTTTTAATAAATGTAACCAACTGGATTTAATGCTGTTTCTTCCAATTAACATGCCATACAGACCAGCAAAAGGAAAATGTGCTGCAGACGCACTTTTAAAACACGATTTTTATTCTTTCGTCGGATCCTACAAGAGATTAATAGTCTGCCAATAAATGTTAGGTCTTTCTCCTCTCACAAGACCCTCCCAGCTGGGGAACTAAGTAGAACCAAGCAACTACGCAGAGTCGTGGTCTAATGAATGAGTGGCTGAGACTAGGAAGAGAGGAAAGGTCTCAGCAAAGACTCCAACTTTACCCAGGCCCTTTTCAATCCTCAAAACATTCTTGTTGGTATTTACAGGCTCGCCTTTCCTCCTTTGTAGAAAAGGAAAAGAAGCCTCAAGGAAAAGCTTTTCTGAAACCTGAGTTCTCAAACTCTAGCAGAGACATAAGAATGCAAAGAAACAGTCCAGGAAATGCTGAGGATTTTTTTTAAAAAAATCTAAAATAAACATTTAAGTTGGGCTTGTCAGTAACCAAATACTGCCAAGGAAGTGATCAGTAACCTCAAGGTACCCAATACAAATAAAAAAGAATTTAAACTCAGAAACTATAGCACTGTTCAAAGTGTAGAAAAAAAATTGACACGGTCCAGCATATGCCTAGCAGGAACCAAAGAGGAGGATGTGATCAAACAGGAAATATTTGAAGACACAGTAACTGAAAGGTTCCAAAACTAATAAAAGAAATCAAAGCACAGATCCAAGGAATCAGAAATTTATCCCAAATAAGACAAATACAGCAGGCACACACATATTCATGTGCACACACAAATAATAAATAAAATAGAATATGTGTATGTGATGTGTTCCTCTATGCCAGACCACAGATGTCAATCATCACATTATTCATGTTCTTTTATCCTTAAAGCTAGGCAAAGACTTGGTGTCTTTCCATTCCTACAATTTACACTGCATGGGTATCTAACTTTTTAGCTTCTGCAATACTTCTTGTAAACATGAAAGTTATAGACAACTGTGTGACTGAATCTACAGTCACCACAAACCCTAAGAGCTGAACCAATGGCTTCCTAAGGAACCTGATGTGTTCTTTGAAGGATATGAATTTTCTTTAGGACACCAAACTGCACAAAAGTTCTAACTCAACTTTCAGTATCATTTCATAGAGAAAACTATGTAGTAAACTTATTTGTAGCTAACAACAACATACAGAAATTTTGGCAAGTGCTACACTGTAACTAGTCGAGTCAGAAGTGCTTAGAGAGCATCAGCTACAATGGCAGGCCACAGCCAAGGGAGGGGGCTGATAGATCAGAATCTACTTCACAGAATTAGGCAGAGCAGAAGGATTAAGAAGATATAAAAAGATCTGACCGGCAAAGGCAACAATCCAGCATTAAAGGCGCCAGCTAGGTCTCAAATATGGAGAAAGAAAAATGATAAACCCCAACAAGTGAAAAAGGTCCAGGAAACAGCTGAAGACAAAGACTGGATGTCTCTTGTCCCCTTCTTGGATCATCCTACTATGTGAAAACTTTACCCTAATTTGGACAGACATGAAAAGCTTCCCCAAAATATACTAAAAGAATGTCAGCTAGTGTGCTGTGTGACTGTGTGATAGCAGCCTCAGCGTCCTGAAGGCTCTCCCAATAAACTGAGCACTACACGAAGTACTTGTGATTCACAGAGAGATTAGACGGCTCCTGCCCTTCCTGAGCACACTGAGACCAAAGATGGTACCACTGAGAACAGTGCCAACATGGAGTTGCCTACGAGGCACTGCAGAAACACAGGCAGGGGACCACTGAGAAAGCAGGTCTGACCTCCGCTGGGATCGCGACATCAACTTCTGCAGCTTCCATGCTGAAGCCAACACTGAAATGATCCTTCTGTGTCTAAAACAGAATGCCATGTGCCCCCTAACACACTAAGAATTCTTGCAAAGCTATGGCAGAGAAACATCCACTGCCAAGGATGAATTTTATTTCCACTCAGAAATGTTTCATAGAAAATAAACAGAAACACTAAGTTGGCCATTTCTCAGATTTCTGTTATAGGTTTTGTCTTCATTTAGAAAAAGATACTGAAAATGAGGAAAAATAGCTTCTTTTTTTTTTTTTTTTAACCCACAGCAAAGGACAGTATTTATCAAGCTTTCTGAACAGTATTCTCATACACATGTCATTGCTGAGATACCCACTAGGCCTGAGTTAAGTACTGGCTGGTCACACATATCAAGGGTTGCTACAACCTGGAACTAGGCCAAGGAGCTGCTTTCTTCAGCACTGGATGCAGCCACCCCAGAGGATGAGAAGAAGTGCGCCACTAGAGGTTGCACCTGCAAACAAATACACAACAAACCAGCCCTGCTCTCAACTCACTTGGGCTGGCAGTTCAGAACTACCCACAATCCTGTGTTTTCATTCGCTGGGGGGTGTTCAAAAATCCATCACTGATAATAAAGCACCAAAACCTTGAAATTGAGGCAGAATCTGGGTTATCTTGTGGTAGTCATCAATGCATGCTTACACTCACATGGGCCAGCATTAAGGAGCACGAAGCTGGTGGGCTAGAGAACCTGAAGCCAGTATGTACTGACAAGCACACGTCACCTGTCCCCGCCTGCTGCCTAATCCTTTGTAGCACAGATCTGATGCTGCTGAATTTCGAGGATTATAATGAGAAGCCAATAATGCCTGTAAAGGGCAAAGCTAGCTTTGATGTGGCCTTTCTCCCAGCACAGATCCCTACAACTGCTCTGGGCCACCTGTGGGTAATTTGCAACTCTCCCCCCCCCCCCCCCCCCCGGAGGATCAGCCCCATTTCCTGGCTTAAACAAGCCATTTCCAAGCTCTGCTCTAGTTTCCAGTCCCAACTACCCACTGGGACAGCCCTAAAACACACCGAAAGTCTTTCTCAAAGGTCACTGCTACATAGGAACGTGTGTGACTCAGGCACTTAGGAAGCGATACTAGTCTACCAACGAGGGTTTAATTTGGTTCTTGTCAATATGCTTTACACAGAAGCCTCTAGAATTAAAGACAAAGAATTGTGTACTCAGATTCTCCAAAGCTCCCTCCAAGGACATACTGCTTCATTAAATCCCCAAGATGCTTTTATTTGCACAGAGTAGTAACAAAAGAATAAAGGAACTGATGTGTATCGTTTTGCCAGTTTTCAAAAGAGTGAGCAGGCATGATGAAGTTGGGAGGCAATAAAACATGGAGGCGTTCAGCCTTGTGTTCCCTGCACCTGCAAATAAAATCTCATAATAGGATTTTTGAAAGACATCGCCTGTCCTTTGGGAAAGCTCGGTCAAGGACCTGGAGTGCGTAACTGCTTACTTTACCATAAGTAAATCTGTTTCATTTGCCAAGCCTGCTGACGGCAATTCATATTGTGAAGGTGAAAAATCAAAGCATGATTTTTTTTAACAGGCAGTTAAAGGTAAGAAGACACCCTGAGTGGAAAGATACGGACATCTGTGTCTAACTACTTTTCTTAGTTCATGAACTTTATGCTAAGTCAAAAGCACTCAACTGTCTAAGGAGAAGGTGACTTAAAGTTGCTTTCTGAGCTGTGCATAGTGACAGAAAGATCCTAGGGAAATATGTCACCAATGACTTCATTCTACTTCCAACTCCTCTAAAGGAAGTAACTGTGAGTCTGATACTTGTCTCTTGGTGACTCTGCTTCTTGCTTGTGATAATGTCTAACCTGGGCAGACACTAGGTTAGTCCTTTCCGGCAACATTGCTAATCATACCTTCTACCTCTACCATCAACAGGTGATAGTTGCCTGTAACCCTCAGGCAGTATTGCCATTTCTTTCTTTTGAATCAGTCTGAGGCAATCTTTTTAAATTAAAATTAATTTTCTAAAATTATATTATTGGATCCATTTGATTCCTCTCACATCCTGAAGATGTCAAAATTTCTTTAATAGTTGATGATATCCGGGACTGATAGACAGAACCAAACACCTGTTTTATACTTCACATCTGGCACACTGCAGCCCAGTGGTCCTCAACCTTCCTAACACTGTGACCCTTTAATACACTCCCCCATGCTGTAGCGACCTTCTGAACCATAAAAAATTACTTGTGTTGCTATCCCATAACTATATTTGCTACTGGGATGAGTCGTAACATAAATACCCGTGTTTTCTGGCATTCTTAGGTGCCT
This sequence comes from Psammomys obesus, assembly GCF_907164565.1. Taxonomy (NCBI): domain Eukaryota; kingdom Metazoa; phylum Chordata; class Mammalia; order Rodentia; family Muridae; genus Psammomys; species Psammomys obesus. The sequence goes on along the minus strand of NW_026589732.1, from coordinate 9,663,069 downwards.
CCTGAGAAAGGGTCGTCCAGCTCCCAAAGAGGTTGCGGCCCACAGGTAGAGAGCCACTGGTATGGCCAGTCTCCAGACTACTGTTCAGTTTCTTGGGTTTTCATACTATCCAGTAACGTTTAAATTTTTTTTTCCATGGGTGTACAATTAGACTGTTACTCAGTTGTGCTTGCTATCCATGATTGAAGTGTTTTTGACGCTCCAGTAACCAATGAGAGGCAACATAAAAATCACACAATCATAAGAAAGCATGTAGGTGACTATGAGTACATTTATGACTTAAATTAAAATTAGGCATTTAGTCAACGAAGATCTTTTCAGTCCACAGTAGCCAAGTACAGAAATGTAGTTCAGTTCCATGATGGTAACATGGCATTATATACTTCCTCTATTGAAAAGGAATTTAGAAACCCCTCAAATATGGATTAGGCTCCGTTCCTTAGCTCTCTTTAAACATATCATATGTCTGTGTGGTGTGTGTAAACATACCATGTGTATATATATATAGCCATCAGAGTAATCACTATCTATATAATTGTTTCCCAGTACATTATGAGTTTCTTGAGGGTAAGGACAATGTATCTATTTAAATCAGAAGTCAGCCCTGGTTATACAGGTGCTGAAACATTCTCCCAAAAATATAAGTCTAAAACAACATGTATAGAATCCTCCCTTAGGCAGCTGCATCTGTATTGAATTTTCCGGTCTCACTGTATATTTGGGGGCCGGGACTTATTGATTTTGTTCACTGCTATATTGCTATACCCTCACGGGTTGAGGCAAGCCTGCCACACCATAGGCTCTCAGTAATTACTTCATGAATGAGTCAACAAGGCTAGGTCTCTTAACTACAGGGATGAAATGTTGTGGGGCAAACATCCTCCCTTCCGATACTACTACAGTAGGCAATTTCCTATGTCCCACAGACTGGCTCCTTTTCCCACAGCTGTTATTTCTCAAAGATGTTCATTAATGGTTGTATCAGAATATATAGTCTATATGTCTGTAAATAGTGGTAAATGAAGTCTAGATTTTTTTTAAGATTTGTTTTTATTTTATGAGCATATGTGTTTTGCCTATGTTTATGTCTGTGTAGTGTGTGTGTGTGTGTGTGTGTGTGTGTGTGTGTGTGTGTTGCTCACAGAAACTAGAAAAGGTGCCAGATCCCCTGGAATAGAGTTACAGGATGTTCTGAGCCACCAGGTAGGTTCTGGGAATCAAACCCAGGTCCTTTGGAAGAGCAGCTAGGGCTCGTAACAACTGAGCCGTCTCTCCAGTACCACTAAATCTAGGTTGCAGGGCCTTTCACTAGTGAGACGCTCCAAAAATTATTAAGTCACACACCCCCTAGAAAACTGGAATGAAAACAACATAACTTCACTATGTTGATTATTATTATTGTTGTTGTTGTTGGTGGTGGTATTGGGGTGTGTGTGTGTGTGTGTGTGTGTGTGTGTGTGTGTGTGTGTGTGTGTACCGTGTGGCCAGAAGAGGACCTCAGATCCCCTGGTGCTGGAGTTACAGGTGGTTATAAGTGACCCAACATGGGCTTTGGGGACTAAACTTAGGTTTAGTGAACACTCATAATTGCCGAGCCATGTGCGCAGCCCTGTCTCACTATATTTGTAAAAACTATGGTTACAAGGGTTATGGTTCGGTAGATGCACCCACTGAAAAATCTTCACACCAAACGTTGGCAACATTGGTTCAAGCTATGTTAAAATGGAATATAAATTGGTTAGTCAATTTCAGAGAGTAATTTGGCAATACATTTCAAGACCCAAAGAAATAACCTACAACAGTTTAATAGTTGCACACAATGTGTTCAATGCAGTGTTATTATGAAAAATAATTAGAAATTAGCTAGACAGTAGAAAATTGTTAAATATGAAAATGGTACGTTAAGCAATCATAAAAATAATTAAGAAAACTCCATAATAACATAAAGATGATTATGATAAAACTTGCATTAAAAATATGGGATGAAATCCTATCTATACTGTGGTTTGATAGCTAAGTAAAACAATATATGCAAATATGATAGTCCTGGGAGGGGAATAAGTCTGACTTATAATGTATTCTCCATTTTGATGTTCATTAATGCTTTTTAATTATGGAAGAAAGAAAAGAGAACACTGGCTCCCACTTCTACAGACCAGTCTTTTTCTACTTTCTCAGCATAAAAGTCAAGTACAAAGAGACAGCATCAAAACCATCAGAAAGAAATGTTTAAGTCAATCTACCTGACGCTGAAGACAGATCAGAACAATTCAAAGTTCATTAGAAAGCTGTGTGCTAAAAATAGCCTGGGCAGAAGCAAGACTTCTGCTGGGGAATGCAGGGCAGGAGTGTTAGGAGGGAGAGCTGATGGAGAGCGGGAAACAAGTACCCCACATCTCAAGCCAGCTCCTCTTCCCCATGACTGTGGGAAGCTAGCCTGGCCTCCCTACTCCTCAGGTAAAGGTAGATATCCCTTCAATGGTACTTTGAACCTTCTTGCAGAACTCAGCTCTATGTCTGTGATACCCTTTGTCAATGCAGCATGGGAAACTTCAAAGAATGAGAACACCCAAAAAATACTCATCCCAAACACCTGTGAATTGCTCCTTCAGTGGGGCAGCACGTAAAACACAGGCTTGCAAAGCAAGAAGAAATGAGTGAGTGTACAGCTGTTAAGGCAACTGTGGTCAAGAAACAACAGAACAGTAAGTCTGAAATGCTGTACAAAGTGGGAATCTGACCTCTTTCTGCATCTTACTCCAGACCCCATCTTTATTGAGTGGCTAAGGAGCAATAAAGCAATTAAATATGTCTGAAGGTATGTGTATTTGCTGGAAGCTCTTAAATTTTAACGCAAGTCAAAGGAAACACCAATTCTGAAACCCATAACGAACATAATGATTTTAAGAATCCATTCCTTCTGTCAGTAATTAATCATCACCACAGGAAAAGAACTATGCCAGAGCATGTGAGAATCTATCACTTGACTCTAAACTTTGGGCCATTCTCCTCTTGCTAATTAACCATTTCTGGGTCCTACCTTTCCCCTGCTTCCCTTTTATAACACAATCCACTTGAATTCTCATGAAGAATAGTACGATAACAGATGAAATTGCACGTAATTTTTCTTTTTGTGGTACTGAGAACTGAATGGACACAATTATTCAAGGTGACAAAAGTCATGAATCAAACATAATCAGAAACAGTACCAAAATACCCTGCTTTAAAACATGTATTAACATGCTTGTACGTTGCCATGTAAACTTACACATTACGGGTCGCATCAATGAAGATACGCCATATGCCAAGTGCTGGTTTTTAATAACTCATTAAATCTGTACAACGAGCCCATAAGGTCGATAATTTCCTATTTACTGATGAGGATGGGGTGTCAAGTAATATGCCTATGTGACTCAGTAAGTTCCACAACACAGCAAAGTGAGTATCTGGGCTCAGACCCATAGCCATTCTGTTCAGTTACGTATACAAAAGCCATGGCTGCCCTACCTATGTGGAAATGACCCACCTGAAAATGAGGAGGGGAAACAGGAAAAAGAAATGCGCAAGACTTATAGAAAAGTTATCTTGATCACATTTTATAACGCTTGATTTTTCCTTTTTTGTTGTTGTTAGCTTTTTCTTATAAGAAAATTATATATTCCAACCAAGAATAACGTATTAAAGCATTTTGTGTTTTGATTTCATAGGTAATTCCCAAGTGTCCAAACAATTACTCTTGGTATTTGAAGAAAACACTGCAGTGATGTTTAACAGGTAGAAACAAACTGCTGTTTCCTCCTGGCCATCTGTACCATATACTGTATAAAGTGTTTGTCTGCAAAGCATAAAGTGATGCTTTGCCTTTAAGAAATCCCATGCGAGGGTCAGAACACCGCTCGTACAGAGTACCTGGGTTCAATTACCAGCACTGACAATGTAGTTCACAGCCATCTGTAACCCCAGTCCTAAGGAACCCAACACCCTCCTGTAGCCTCCATGGGCATCAGGCATACACGAGGTACACAGATGGACATGCAGACCAAACACCCATACACATAAAATCAATCAATTAAATTTAAAGAAAAAAAAATCACACAAAAATGTCTGAGGAGAGACTGTGCACAGCGTGGCCCACCTCAGCTTTGGGTACTTATCCAAGAGAAAGGAACGAAGTTGTGACACAGGACGCGACACCGGCAAACCCTGAAGACGTTCTGTGAGTGAGCCCAGACATCTTCATGAAAGCCGCAGAATGTGCTTGCCCAGGGCTGAGGGGGCGTTTAGGAAGATGAGGAATGAGCGCCAACCAGGGCCCTGTTCTTGGGGAACAGTTTGTGAAAAGGTTCTAAAGTTGACTACGGTGATGAGCCCCACAACTGCGAGGAAGTAATAAAAATCACCAAGCAGTAAATTTTAGACGAGAAAGCTGTACAGCGTGTGAATTTTATTTCAGTTATGTGCTACGTGTACAGCAGAATGTCTCAAAGCCCACATGTGAAGGCCTGATTCCATGCGAACTTCAGGAAGAATTTTCATGCAGCTATCATGTCAGGCAGATAAAAGCAAAAGCGCTTCTTCACTGAAGAGCTAATGAAATCTGACCCGCAGCTTTTTTCTTTAAAGATTTATTTTAATTTCCAAGTCTGGTCTTTGTGTGGGTACTGCATGTGCTGGAGCCCATGGAGATGCGGAGTTATCAATCAGGTCACCCTGGAACTGTTTGAACCACCTGATAACGGGGTGCTGGGAATTGAACTTGGGTCTTCTGCAAGAACAGTGTGTGCTCCCAACCAGTGAGCCAGCTTTACAGCTCCTAGGTTGCTTGGTTGGTTTGGTTTTGGTTTTTAAAAAAAAAAACCCAAAAGTACTAGAACTACTAGATACAGTATTGATTTTCTTAGAATAATCCAATCTCTTTGTTGGCAATACAAAGGGAAAAATAATGAAGTTACAAAGAATTAAGTTATAAGATAGATCCAAGTAGGGTTAGAAAAGTCATCTTAAAGTGGCCAGCAAACAAGTCAATGTGTCATAGTAAAACTAGATTGCAATTAAAGAGCTATAGAAAGACTGGACTGGGCAAGACGATAAACAAGACTATTCTCCATTCACAAAGAGCCTAGGAGGTGCTGGAGCTGTGCTTACTCAGATGTTGTGAAAAGCAAACCTGGAGGCTGCCCTTCCTAAGTGTCCTGGGGCGGGGATGCCGGGACAAAGACTCACCCAGACATGTGCCTATTGCAGAGCAGACACTGAGGGCACCAAGCTGCCCTGCGCTGAGTCACCCAGCCTACTTGCCTTTATTTGATTTCATGTAGTCAGGCAGCCTTCTGCCTGCCCTCTGGCTTGCTCCAAGATGTACAACAAAACCTGAGGGCTACTGAGGAATGAAACTGTAGAACAGAAGTGACTGCACATACACTAACTCTGGAAGTGACACAGAAGTAAGTTGTTAACCTCATTATCTCATGAGAGGGGATCACAAAGGACTTCATTTGATTAGATTTTAAGATACTATTTACCAATTAAGAGTATATAATTCTAACCAGGGCAGTGATGGTGTATGCCTTTGATCCCAGCACTCGCTAGGCAGAGGCCAGGCTGGTCTATAGAGTGAGTTCCAGGACAGCCAGGGCTACACAAGAAACTCTTTGTCTTGAGAGAAAAAAGAAAAAGCAAATAATTCTTAGGGTAATTTGGCTTTGTCTTCATGCTGGCCAAACAAGATTTTTCTAGTCTATAGTCAGTTAAGTCTTTAATAAATTAGCCTTCAGGACAGACTTCATGGTGCTGTTTGCATATGTCAACAGACAAATGAATACTTAGTGTATCTGTGAAATCACGAGACTCCAAAGCCCAGGCTTGGTGACTTGCCGAGTTAGTGATCCTTGCCAAAGCCTGATGACTGCCTTCGGTGCCTTCTGTGTTAAAGCCTCGAGCCTCATCAAGTACTCACAGTTCAAACTACCTGTGGCTGAGGAAGCAGGCGGCCCAGAACAGCTCTGCACGAAGCACAACACCAAAGTGTAAACTTGCTTAGGACACTCTGAGGTCTTTATGTGTGTGCTTCTCTTTCTGTAACTTGATTGCGCAGTCCTCAGATGTGAACCTTGTGCTTGACAATGTTGTGTTTCAATGTCAAAGGCCGGACACACTTACCTGAAGGTGGAGGCTATTGCCGACTGCTTCTGTGAACTGCTGGACAACTCAGCACCCGCACACAGGCGGCTTCTCCAGCAACACCCAACACACAGCTTGGCCCTTAAAGATGGGAAGCCCTGAGAGTGCAGGAGCACTAAGTCAACCTGTCCCTGAAATCTGGACTGTGAACCTAATGACAGTGCTACCCTCTTCCCAGGGGTGCATAAAGTCAGGGTACCCTTTAGCACCTTAACTGATGAGCCAATACCACACAACCAGCTGGCCTCCAGCTATCCAGAATGAAGACTAATTGGTCAAATGACTGTCAGATGTGAAGGTTACAAATAATTGCAAAACCTACGAATCTTCGGTGTTAAAATCCAACTATCAAAACTCAAGAGTCAACAGATTACTTAAGTCTGAAAAGGCAAAGAACATAATGCCAGAAAACTCTAAGATCAAATACCAGTGTGAGAAGAAAATTCAGTCTCTCCCAGCCCTGGAGTCAGACCAATGTCGGCTTCCAGCAGAACACAGGTTCATAGCACAAGTGCCAGAAATACAAACCAGCTGAGGATCTATAAAGTGATTAAAAGCACATACCCTGAAGAAGAGTCTAGAAACTCCCAAGTAAGTGAGGAGGAACACTGAGTCATCAAACTAATAGCCCTGCAAATGGCAGGCACTAAGCTTGTTATTAAGGGGGGAGGGGTAACAGATCAAACCAGAGTAAATAAGTGTTTGAAAAATACAAGCGGCTGTAATTCTCCATACCCAGTGAGTCATTAAAATGCTCCCCCCACACACCCCAAGAAGCCCATTTGACATTCAGCAGCGCACACCGGATTCTGGAAACCCCAGGGGAACCCCAGCCAGGCCTCTCTGTGTCCATTACAAGTCCTCTTCTGTTTTAAGACTGTTCTCCATTAGTCCCTTAAAAGCAACTACCAAAGTAATGATACCCTGGAACAGCCATCAAACAACTCCATGGCTTCTAACAGTATCATGCCAAGCTTGCAAATAAATTCTACAGAAATCCAGCTGAATCCTACTTCCCACAATGGAAGGTAAACTCAAAGGGAAAAGATAAAACAAAAACAAACAAACAAACAAACAAATAGCCATACTGTGGTAATGCACACCTTTAATCCCAGCACTTCGGAGGAAGAGGCAGGCGGATCTCTGAGTTCCAGGCCAGTCTGGTATACAGAGTGAGTCCAGGACAGCCAGGATTACATAAAGAAACCCTGTATTAACGGATGGATGGATGGATGGATGGATGGATGGATGGATGGATGGATGGATGAATGGATGAAAATTTTAAAATGTTCTTCTATAAACAACCTAAGTGCTGAAATAACAGATGTGAGCTACATCTGACTTAAACCTGTTTCCTTTTTTTTTTTTTGATTAAAAAAGATCACATCCTGTGACTCAGTTTACCATCCAATTTGTTATACAGAAATAAAATTCTGCATAGTAAAATCAGTCTATCTTTAGATCTTCCATCAATGTTTTTAAGCTCCTTGGCTATTTGATATTGTTTCTGTTATCTATTTTATAGGATTTATTTTGATGTACACAGTATGAACAAAAGTCTAACTAAATCTAATAATAAATGATTTGTTGATTCAGAATGTCCCCTTTAATAAATAACAAGTTCGTATTTAACTGCACATATAGGCTACAATCTTCCATGGCGCTTATTAATAACTGTAGTTGATTTTGTTTCCTAACAAATCTCTTGCGTCATTCCCTTGTTTTTGGCTTTATGGCTTACTACACTAATTAATCTTCTGAAACAATGTTAATGGTGATAATAAACTCAGCATGAATGTCTAATGAAAGCTAAGTTCTCACTATCAAATGCATTAACTTACCTAACAAGTGGGCCTTACTAAAGATGTAACAATGTTTTTATTTAAATATTTTAAATTTTTGATATTTTATTTAATTTCATGTGTATGTTTGTGAGAATGTCTGTGCACCTCGTGTGTGCAGTACCTGCAGAGACCAGCAGAGGGCACTGCACTGGATCCCGAGACTGGCCGTCCAGACAGTTACCAGCTGCCACCTGAGTGCTGGGAACTAAACAGGTCCTCTGAAAGAGCAGTCAGTGCTCCAACCACTGAGCCATCTCTCCAGCCCTACACAACATTATTTTGTGTATATGTGATTTTTCTTTTTTTACAAAGATTTATTTATTATGGATACAATGTTCTGTCTCCACCTGCATGCCAGAACAGGGCACCAGATCTCATTAGAGATGGCTGTGAGCCATATGTGGTTGCTGGGAATTGAACTCAGGACCTCTGGAAGAGTAGCCAGTGCTCTTAACCTCTGAGCCATCTCTCCAGCCCTGTATGTAATTTTTTTAACAGCTTTTGAAATATATGTTGATTTTTTTCACATTTGAGATGTCAAGTCATTAAATGACCCAAAATAGCCTTGAACTTGAACATTCTTCTGCCTCTGCCTCCCACGTGCTAAACTTACGGGAGAACACTATTACACTTTTCTTCACATTTTTAAGCATACTATCCAACTAATGTTATGGTATTTCTTGCTGAATACCCACAATCTTCAGGAGCTGTGGTACAGTTAGGGATAAACGTAGGGCTTTACATGTGCTAGGCCTGTACTTTACAACTGAGCTGTATCTGCAGTCCCCAAATATCTATTTTAACAAGAATAAAAAAAGTAGCAAAGGAGCAGATCCTAGCTGCAGGTCAGCTAAGAAACGTTGAGGGCAGCCAAACAGTCTGCTCTGCCAGTTTCCAGCCTCACCCACGGCTGGCGTCAGTGTAATGTCGTAAGGTCACACAGGCTCCCAAGAGGTTTTTTCCCAGCATGCTGATATTTTCAGGCAGAGGTAAGTTTTTTCTCAATTATTAAAGAAAAAGCCTCGGCAACAGAAGACAACTTGGGAGTTGAAGACAGCTGAAAGTCTCCAGAAGTAGATTTTCTACAGCAGCCTCGTGGTGACTGCCTCGGTGGCTTCAGACCACTGACTTTTCACTGTGAGATGCAGGGACAAACGAAGCTGCCCCAGCCTTCCTCCCCATGTGAACTAACGAGGCTAGACCAGCCCTTTGCTTCTCATGAAAACGGTTATCAGAAGCAAGGCTTTGTTCTCAAAGGACACAGGATCCCATTATGTGACATGGCACGGAACAGGTGTAACTCATGGTGCTGGTTTATTTGTTTTTGTGTGTGGTTTTGGTTTTTTTTTTTTCTTTTGCATTTACTAGACTATTTGTTTAAGCTTTCTTGTTTTAAGTGTTCTACTTGAACTCTTATTTTTCCATCAACCCTATTGTTTTCAGTGCCTGATTCTGCCCATATGAAGTTATTCCAGGCTTGCCTACATAGTATGGCAGCAGAAACATTTGTAACTAATTTGGACAAATGTCATGTACTGCTTTTTGCAGGGTATTCTGTTTGATATCAGATAGATACACAGACAGATAGACAGACAGATGGATGATAGATTTGTGTTTACATATAAATACATATTTATATTTTTTACATATTATGTAAGTTTTCTAATCCAGCACCTGCCACCAACAAACTTAATATACTTGATTCAAACACTGAAGTTCACATCATCAGAGTAGCTAGCGTGAAGGGATGGGTGTGTAAATGACTGAAGTGTATTTAAAAATTGAAGACCTCTCTCTCACCCAGCCTCCCGTCTTGTTAGTAATAGCAAATCCCCAGTCTCTCCCTGTGTGGTACACTCACAACAACCTCCCCCACCAGGTGAAGAGCAATCCTGCCTCCTCACTGGGTCAGAGTAGACATCTCCTTGCAGCTTTCTCCCAGCACTGTGTAGCCAGTCCCTCAGGAAATGCTGATGGCACCACCTTCTACATATGATGAGAACTGACCATTCCCACCAGCTGGCTACTGCTGCTACCACCCTGGGGTGGTCACCATTCTCTCGTGTGGATCTCTGAACACTTGTTCCAGAATCTTCTACTCTTGACCCCCTCTACACTAATTTCAGGATAGTGAAAAGAAGCCATGATCAGAGTTCCTGTGAATACCTAACTGCTTTATTCAGAAGAAAAGATAATACTGCTGTTAGGATTTTCTAACAGAAAATAACAACAGAACAATAAATGAATGGATGTTTCATTTATTTGTAAATTTGTAAATGTTACAAATTTACACATATTAAAATTTCAGACTTTAAAATAAGATTTACTATCATATGTGTGTGCCGGGTGCACACAGGTAACTGTGGAAGCTGAACGAGAGCCGTAGATCCGCTGGAGCTGGAGTTAGAGGTGGCTGTAAGATACCCAGTGCGGGTGCATGGAACCAAAATTGAGTCCTCTGAAAGAGCAGTCACTGCTCTCAACCACCGAGACATCTCTCCAGCCGTGAAAAGATGATGTTTTATACTGATGGTCAGCATCCTCGGTCCCTGGTACTCACAACCTCTGACCCCTTTCCTTCCCTCAAGCTGTCCACCACTCTGGTGTTCTCAATGCCCTTTTCTCCTTCCCAAATGTAGCTCTACCTCCTAAATTTTGATTCTTTCATTTCCTGGATATCAACCTAGTTTGTCTCTTCATCTCAGGAAGGCCTGAGATGAAGAGGCCTTCCTGAACACCCTTCTGTAAAAGGGTGTAAAACACACACACATACACACAGTCACCTCTTACTCCCTTCCATACCTCACTCTTCTCCACACAATGCAGATCTTTACCGGATAAACCACAGATCTTATGTAGTCCTAGATTCTTCTAGTCTGGAAAATGAGTGTGGTATTCTGCATCCCAGTATGCAAAATAGTTTCTAGCATATAAAAAACGCTCAATTTCTACTCACTGAATGAATGAATCAGGCTCATAGTGGGAGGTGATGAGGGAATTGACAGACGGGCTCCCACGTTGACCACCACCAATGCAGCAAGAATCTGGAAGATGATGGGGCATGGAAGCTGACTCTTTTATTGCGGACATACAGCTAAGTTGTGAAAACTTGTTCAGGGGATTTACCAAGCTGCTTCTGCAGACCAAGAGTACTCAGAATTATAGGGCTTTGGATGGCTTGACTTGCCAGACCCTCAGTGACTCACAAGAGCGTTCCTCCAGGATCTGACAAGACATCTGAACACACCACACTGAAGCTGCCGAGGGTGGGGGAAACAGGCGCTCTCTGGGCAGGATGGAGGCAAGAGCAGAGCGTGGATTCACGGAACTGGACGTGTAAACAAGTAACTGTAGATGGTGCTTCCCACAGTTAACCAGACCCCAGTCTCCATGGAGTCCTGGAATTTAAAAACCAGAGCGCTCCCAGGAGTCAGCTGCTAAAGGTCACTAATATTTACAAGAACTGTCACACTGTTACTGTCTATGTGTGCCACTAAGGCACAACCTCGGGAAAAGGTTATCACGCACTAACGCAGTGGCACTGCTCACATTTTCACAAGCAAAATGCATGAGCTGAAAGCAGAATCTGCCCAACACAAAGCTGAGACCATGACACTCCAGAGACAGGCTTCATGCTAACCTACAGCATCGGACTTGCTCAGCTTCACAAAGTGTGCACAGCCCCGGACGCCGCACAGCGCTCCTTCTCAGGACAGAGCTAAAACCAGAGGGTGACACCACCCCTGAGGTAAAGCCAGAGCAAAAACAGGTACTGAGCCGCCCCACAGCCGCACACAATGGTTAACCCTTCAAATTCCACCTTGTCCCTCCTCAGCAGGCAATGTCCTAGGACTAGACTTTAACTCTGCATGGGAGGGGGGGTGGGCAGTTTCACTTCGTGCTTTAGCAGAAAACAAGTCTATGAAATATTTTTCTAAATTGCTTTCTCAGTGGTTTTAAATCATAATATCACAAATCTGTTTGGGCTGTTATTAAGAAATCAAACATCTGCACGGTGACTCACCCTTGTAATTCTATTTCTCAAGAAGCCTGGGCCAAGAAGATCCTGAATGCAGTTAACCTGGGCTACACTGCAAATTCCAGGCCAGTAGTGTGAATGGTGGTATGCCAATATGAATTTCTTAAGTTTTAGTAAACACACCAGTAATGATCATAAGAAGCTAGCAGAAGATACACACAGGTACACTGTGTACACTAATTTTTCTCAGTGTACATTCAGTTATTTGGAAGCAAAAGTTAAAATGAAAGTTCTAGTCCTAAAGCCAAAATAAAATTTTGAAGGTGAGGCATCAAAGAAAAGCCAGTGTCACAAAAATTGATGTCATTTAAAGTCTTTAATCCAGATTAAAGAACACAGGAAGTTTCTCAATATGTGAACTGCCAAAAACAGGTATTTCTAAAAGACAAAATCTTCCCCTTCTCTACCTAAACAAAACATTGAGCCACTGAAGCACAAATAAAGAAAAACTGCCTCAAAGTTACAAGAGCAATTACAGACGCATGGACCTCAAGCGAGAATGGACATAAATTTCGAAGAGAGTTTTTTTTTTTTTATTAAAACACTTTAAACTTATTATTATTACCACTGTTGTTGTTGTTATTGGACAGGAACACACCCAAGCTTTGTTGTTGTTATTGGAGAGAGGCACAGCCAAGCCTTGCTGTGAGGGTCAGAAGACATCATTCGGGAGTCACTGGGATCCTGGGATCACACTCAGGAACCAACTTTGCACAGTAAGTGCCCTTACCTACAGAGCCATTTCTGCAGACTGCTTTGCATTGTTGTGTTTGAGACAGGGTCCCACTCTAACTGACAGAGGCCTAAAACTCGATAGGTAGCCAAAGTTGACCTCGATTTCAGGGTAATCCTCCTGCCTCAGCCTCCCAAATGCAAGAAGCTGCCATACTGGGCTCTAAGAGGAAGTTAAAGTCTATAGATAGTCATTATCTCTACCTGCTAGAACTATGAGGAACTATTTTGTTTTTAAAACTTAATATAGAGTATATAAAGATTTTATCTGATCAAGCAAACTCATGTGGGTGTTTACGTGTGTAGAGCTGAAAAAATGAGGCTGCCTCTGCTCATGCACGCTTCCATACTCTTGTGCAGCCTCCATCCCCATCTCCTGCACCTGTGTAGACTCTGAATAGTTCTCCTCCAGCAAATGCATCACCAGACAAAGGCTGGATGCCATCAGTCATCTCTGCTCTATTTTTCCTTCAGTTACTTAATTTTCCTGAGATCAGCCTATAAACACATCACTTCTGTTGAAATAAAATTAAACCTAAACAAGAAAACTCTAACAGCTCCCCAACTGTTTAAAGAGAAAACAGCATCTTGAAGGATGTCCTGAAGCCAGTAGTTCTCATCTGCTTTTCAAAGCCCACTATAAGCATATTAAATCTTCCACAAACCCAACAACTACTCTCAAGCTTCCTCAGGTTTCTTTCTCATCAATAATTATTTTGGCTCACACTTATTAGGTGTTTAATGTCCTTGGCACATTGCTAAAGAACTCACATGCAATTGTTTTGTTCTGTTTGTTTTTTAAGTCTTCTAATCAACCATTAAGGTTATATGCTACTAAATAAGGAAACATTGGAAACACTGGCTAATTCCCAGGGTTTCTTGACTAGTGAGAAATCAATAGAACTTGAACTCCAATCTCCAAAGACAAAACCCTAAATACAATCTTACTTCCAACATCAATCCTTTTGTCAAGTACTTCTAGTACCACTGGAGATAACCCAAGGACCCCCAGGACTCTTTAACTTCCTTCCATTGATCCTATTTCATTCTCCTTGATATATAAATGACAAATATATATACGTCTGTGTTACTATTATGTTCAAGCACTTTAAGGACAAGAACAACTAAGTTACTGGCATACACAAGCTGGACCTACGGTGATGCCTTGTGGATTAACGGGCAGACAGTTCTCAGCAAAAACCTTGTATTCAGAGAAAAACAGACTGATTTTTAATTCTCTTGGCTGTTAGGAAAAACGATGAAGTAGACATGCAAATAAATTCTGCACATACCAAGGCATGGTGCAAAGAGCGTAGTTTGAAACTTGGCAAACCTGTTAGTCAACCCTAGTTCTACTGCAAAGAGGCTAGCTGAGGACCTGACGACAACGTTAGCCTGTGTGTGCCTTGACTTCCTTACCTGTAACACTTGTGGGAGAGGCCTTAACACACGCAAAATACACAGCGAGGGAAACACCTGCGCAGCAGCAAGGTGTTCCAGTGCTGCGTCCACTCTGGAGGGCACAAAGTGAGCTGAAGCACGCCATGCAGAGCAAAGCTGCAGATTATTACATTTGGGGCGTGAGAACGCGTGCATGATCAGGGCGGCCTAGAGATAAAAATTTCCTGAAAGGAAAGGAAATGAGCTGACTCATCAAAAGGCTGTTTGGATAGAATGAAGAAAATTTCTAAATAAAGACATTATGCTTAAAAGCAGTGAGGCCGGGGAGCAGATGATTTTCCATAAAGGCCACCATACCCCCCGGAACAGTCCTTGCTTGGTTAAAAAAAAAAAAAACAGCTACTTAAAATGAGGGGAAAATCCAGAGGGAATTTTAAATATGATTTTGAGAGAAAAGATAAATTGCTAAACAAAAACAGAAGTGGAAAGGGGAAGCCTGCCCTGCTTGGAGAAGGACCCGAAGCTGCTGTCTCCAGTGAGCTGCTGAAGCAGGTTTCACTGAAGCACAGCCTTGACTATTCTTACGCCAATGCTGGTGTTCCTACAGAAAAAGTGGCTTAGTACTAAAATTTCTCAGAACAACAACAAAAATAGCCACATGTTCCTGAAGAAAAAAAAAAAAAACAATAAAAAAAAGGAAAAAAAATACATAAAAAGAGTCACTGTAGAGCAAGTATCCAAAGTAGTGAGCAGACTACAGAGACACATACTATGAAGCTTTGTGCCTGCAGGGAAAGAGTGAGATTCCTGCTTAAATGAATGGTATCACTCAGATGAAATTTTACACAACTCATCTACCATGAAATGTTATATGAGCCCAGCAATGCAGTTTACATATAGATTCTTTTTCCAAAACACTGGGCACCTGTTCAACCAGAACTGGAAAACCAAGAAAGGCAAAACACAGCTCACAAGCATTAGTAAGAGGAAAACAGCCCGTTCATCCCCACAGTCTGCACTAACTGCATTCAAAACTAAGCAGAAATCCATCCAACCTCCACTAACTGATCAACGTACATTCTAGAAATGCATCTTAGTAACCCTTACTCTAGTCAAAATGAACTTGTACCCTAAGCACAATCGGCCATCAGGAACAGTTTATGGCAAACAAGAAATCCCCTTTGAGAATGGCAGTGTCACTATTGGCCCTGGGCAGACAGCTCAGTGGTAGAGATATGCATGTTTAGCATGCCTGAAGCCCTATGCTCAATTTCTAGAACCTCAAAGGAAAATATGAAAGAGGAGCTTTGATAATGTCGATGCTGAAAATAGAAGGAAATTAAAACATCCTCAAAGGAATCATTCTGATACAGGAAGGAAGTGTAACACTGGCTTTTGTTAGCTACTTACAGGTGTGGACAGCAAGGAGCCCAGAGGCGCTGCATTTGTTTTCCTCTCTGAGCAGATGGGAAAGGCCCATGTGACAGTTTTTTCCCCAATTAGCCAGTAGGCCATTCATCAATCATAAGTGGCACTCATAGCACTTAAAAAATAACCAAATAACAAAGATGTGCACTATAACTCCAGCTCATTTGTTTACTACATAATCTTGCCTCCTTAGCCTCTAAAGACGACATGATACATACAGTGCTGACAGAAAGGCTGGAAAGTAATCAGAGGGGTACTCTTGCTTTGCCTGTCAGGCCCTGGGTTGGAGTACCCCAACCCATATATATTTTTTAATCTAAGAAAATAACTTCCAACCCAGAATTTTACTCAAATATTAGCAACATAAGAATAAAAACAAGAGCTGGAGACCTAGTCCAGCAATTAAGAGCACTTACTGCTCTTGCAGAGGTCCTGGGTTCAGTTCTCAGCACTGACATGAGACAGCTCACAGCCACCCAGGAAACCTGAAGGCAACTGCATGAACATGCTGTGCGCGCGCGCACACACACACACGCACACACACACACACACACACACACACACACACACACACACACGGCAGGGGGATGAATGGGAAATGACATTCCAAGCAAAAGGAATCTGAAAACACATGTGGTAATTATCTTCCTATCCAGCAGACTCAATCCAAACTTAGCCAGAAGCAATAAAGGCCACATAGTAACAGAGGAAAGAGCCCATAAAGGCACAGTGCTGCACGCTTATAACCCCAGCTATTCTGGAGGCTGGGTAGGATTGTGAGTTCAAGGCCGCCTAGATTTTAACATTTAGACATAGTAAATGATTTTAAATACATATATACCAAATGTTAACATTATTGCACATAAAGAGACAGACAGGTCCAGAAACAATAGTGAATAACTTCAATGTTTTCAATTTATCACTCTAATCAAGGAAATGTTAAAAAAAAAAACAAAAACAAAAACAAAACAGGAGCTTAGACAATGCAAAATCAACCAGGTGAACATTAAGAAACCAACTAGTCATGCGTGCAAAGAAACCCAAGTGAACAGCACAATGAGACAACCTTTACCCACAAGGACAACAAACCATAAAATACTCCATGACTCAGCTAAGAGCATGTACTTAGTCATGATGTAAGGACTAAACCTTAATCCAAAGTCATGACGTCCTGTAGCAGAACGAGGTGCCCACAAGAAGAGTGTGTACAATGGATAGGTTTGCAATTGCTCAGTCTTCATCTTCCAGAGCGGAAACTGCTATGGCGAACTGAAGAACGAGAGGGCCAGCACAGAAGTGTGCTGGAGA
This sequence comes from Psammomys obesus, assembly GCF_907164565.1. NCBI lineage: Eukaryota > Metazoa > Chordata > Mammalia > Rodentia > Muridae > Psammomys > Psammomys obesus. The sequence goes on along the minus strand of NW_026589732.1, from coordinate 9,646,137 downwards.
CAGAGAAAAGGGAAAAACTGACCCAAAAGACTTAGCATGATGGCCTCAGGGCAGCAGAAGATGGAGGAAGACAGGTCACTTTCCTTGTTTGAAATGACAAACACTCAGAGAGGTGGCTCAGCAGTCAAGAGCACATACAGAGGGCCTGAGTTCTGTTCCCAACACCCCCATCAGGTGGCTTACAACTGCCTGTAACTCCAGCTTCAGGACGCTCTGATGCATCTGGCTTCCCAGGAATGCACTCACATACACAAACCTACTCACAGGAACACATATATACACGTAATTTAAAATAATAATTTTTTAAATGACATGCACTAGAAATGTTTAGAGCTTTAAAATATGTGCACACAACTTTTTATAAAAGATAATATACACGCAAAATAATATACATCAATGTATAATTTTTAAAACAGAGCATGAAGTAAAAAGGAGTCAGAATAACAAGGGCTGTAGAAGCATGACATTTTTTTGTACAACAGGTTTTTCCTGTTTATTTGTTTATTTATTTAATCACTTTACAGCCTGATTGCAGGCCCCTCCCTCCTCTCCTCCTAGTCCTTCCCCTCAACTCCCCCTAATCTTCTCAGGGAAGAGAAGGCCCTCAACAGGTACCAACCTACCCTGGCAGCTCAAGCCACAGAAGGACTAAGGGCATCCTCTCCCACCGAGGCTAGACGAGGCAGCTCAGCTATGGGAAAGGGATCCAAAGGCAGGCAAGAATCAGAGTCAGCCCCTATTCCCACTGTTAGAGGACCCACATGATGACCAATCTGCCCATCTGCTGCATACGTGCTCTAGGTCTTGTCTGTGCAATGCTCTTCAGTTGGTGGTTCAGGCTATAGGACAGGTTTTTACATTTAAAACACAGAGAGACATACACATAAACTCGGCAAATATTAAAGGCTGGTTTCAGTTTGCTATTCTATGTGACAAAAACAGGACCAACAATAAAGTTACAAGGACATAAGCCCAACCATGAAACAAAGGTTTCTAATAACCGGGAAAAGAGCTGGCTGCTGGTACAAGAAGTAGGCAATGCTCAGTCGCTGGAGGAAGCTTTGTGGAGCCTGAACCAAACTCATTTAGTAGACATGATATAATCCGTGGCTACCTCGTGCTAACTTTGTTAGCCCCAGCCATTGCTTGACTTGTTGAAATATCCCATGTGATAACTTTCTTTGAATCAGCACCACCCCCCTTCTTCTCCATCCTGTTCCCCACATATACACAACAGAAAGATGCTTGATTATATTAAGACAGCATCTCAGGCACAGTGACAAAGGCCCCGCCTCCCTCCACTGTGTCTCTTTTAATGACATTCAGGAATGGTTACACATACTTAACTATTCTAAGAAATTTTTCAATTTCCATACACCTATACACACATACAACTCTGGGACACCTGAAGGCTGATTTCAGTTTTTCATTCTCTCTGGTTCAGCAGAACCAAGGACAGCAACAAAATCACATGGACACAGCACTATTTTCAGAGGGAAATCTTAATCTTTAGCTGAACCCTCCAAGCAGCACAAGTTACTAAACATCCAACAAAACCAACACAAGTGGTCAGCTGACACATTCCCTTTTATTTTATCGTAATTTTTGATGCTTTTTTTTTTTTTCTCTTCCACATTATCTTTTCACTCTGGGAAATTCCTTACTCAGGCCCACACCAGAGACAAGTCATTTTTGCAACTCTACTGATGTCCATCCTGCTGGTGGCACTTCAGACAAAAATATTTAGAATCTGCTCTTCTAGGCTATCTAAGACAGGCACTGAGAACATGGCTTCCATCATATTCTTCTACACAGTTGTCCAGAAACAAGGGCGTGTTGATGGGGACAAGAAAGGAGAGATCCACATTCTTATAAATTTATGGCCTGCGTCAATGCACCTGCTTTGATGAGGTCCAGAGTAGTCTGTCAAATGTTGTCCCTTCCCAAGATCAACTGGATATAATTAATACCTTCATTAAGAGTTAATTATTCTGTTTTAATTTTCAAACTCCATTCCATTTTCCTCAATTGACAATTTATATTTAATATGAGTCTTGATAAATATCATTAGCACCACAAACTAAAGTTTTAGCTTTTAAATACTTCCATGTCCCTCCACATATCCTGGAATTCATTACTGCCTTGGGTCTATCTAATATCAAGCCTGCCCTTCACTCATTATCAAATGAGAGAGCTTTGATCAGTAGGACCAGAGAGGTAGCTAAGTGGTCAGTGCAACTGCCAATTGTGTCTTGGTGGAAAACCTAAAAGAAAGAAGAAAATCCCCAAAGATAGACAGCTGTTTCCCTTCTTGCTCTTTGCTGAGATCAGTGCTTCTCAACATGTTAGAGGTCCCTTTGGGGACTGAATGACCCCATTCACAGGGGTTGCCTAAGACCATCAGAAAACACAGATATTTACATTAGGATCTGTAATAGTTACAAAGTAGCAATGAAAAATAATTTAATGGTTGAGGTCACTGTATGAAGAACTGTATTAATGGGTTGCTGGTTTAGGAAGGTTGAAAACCACTGGCCTAGATGGTCCCACAGCAGTTTTTTGTTTTTTGGGGTTTATTTTTGTTTTGTTTTAAAGATTTATTTTATTATTTACTGTGTATACAGTGTTCTGTCTACATGTACACCTGCAGGTAAGAGGGCACTAGATATCGTTAAAATGGTTCTGAGCCACCATGTGGTTGCTGGGAATTGAACTGAGGACCTCTGGAAGAACAGCCAGTACTCTTAACCTCTAAGCCATCTCTCTAGCCCTGGACCCCCACCATCATCACCACCACAACAACAGGTTAGATTCTGGGGTTTTGTAAAGTTTCTTTTGTAACCCACTTGCCTCCCCCTAATTTCCTTGGTGTGACTACTAGTTTCACTGCAAACATCAAGCTCAGGATCACTGGGAAAGGCAGACCTCTGTGTATGTCTGAGTCTGCAGAGAATATCAGCTGAAGGAAAGAGGCTCAGCACGGATGTGAGGCACATCTCCCATAGGCTGGGCCCACAGGAAACACATGTGGAGAAGGGGGAAGCTGGCCAAGAACTTGCATTCCCCTCTCTGCTTCCTGGCCTGCCGTGATAAGAAAGAACTGCCCTGTTCAGCTATGCCCTATGGGCCATGACTGACCCTCTAATTAAAGCAGCGGTTCTCAACCTTCCTAATGCTGAGACCCTTTAACGAAGTTCCTCATGTTATGGTGACCCCCAACCATAAGATTATTTCATGCTATTTCACAACCACAATTTTTCTGCTGTTATGAATCAAAATGTAAATATTTGATTTGAGTCCCACAAAGAGGTCAGTACCCACAGATTAAAAGCAACTTCTCTAAAGCCATAAGCTCTCAATCATAAACCTCCCCACCTTTAAATTTTTCCATAAAAGAAACTTTGAACAATGAAGTACACTGAACTCACAGCTGGACACCTCAAACCGCCCATATGAGAAACAATGGCGGCAATCATGCCTTCTCGTACCTGCCATCTCAACACACAAAAGCACTAGGAACTCAAGGCCTGTGTGAGTACATAGTGAGATACGGCCTCAGTGAGGAGAGAGCTGGTTAAAAACATATGCCGTGCAAGCCTGACAACTCCTGAAAGTCGTCCAAGGCCCTCACCTCTTTAAGAACTAAAATTATGGGCAGGACTAGAGAAATGGCTGAGTGTTTAAGAGTACTGGCTAGTCTTCCAGATGATCTGGGTTCAATTCCCAACACCCACATGGTGGCTCACAGCCACCTGTACTCTAGTCCCAGGGGATCCAACACCCTCTTCTGATTTCCCTGAGCACCAGGCACGCATGTGGTGCACAGACATACATGCAGACAAAATAGCTATACATAAAAAATTAAAACAATAAAATTTAAAAACAAATAAGAAAAAAAAAGTTTTTGCCGGTTGCTGGTGGGTACACACCTTTAATCCAGGCCAGCCTGGTCTACAGAGCTCAGGACAGGCAGGGTTACTCAGAGAAGCCCTGTCTCAAAACACCAAACCAACCGAACAACAACAAAGACAATTAAAATGAGTAAGAAAAAAGGGACGAGAAGAGGAAAGGAAGAAGAAAAGGAAGGGTGGGAAGAAGAAACAGAGGGACTTGAATTCCTTTAAGTTTAATGTGCTTAGACTTTAAAAATCTGTGTTAGGGGAGGAAGGCTGTTATCTGACCCAACAAATCTCTTCTGTAAATATATTTTTTTGTTTTTATTTTTATATACACACGTGTTTCGCTTTGTGTGCATGCCTGTGTGCCCTTGGAGAAAGGGAACTGGATCCCCTGGAGCTGGAGTTAAACACAGATGGTGTCAGCTGCCATGTGAGTAAGGGGACTGAAGTCTTCCTTAGTGCTCTGTAAGACTAACCAGTGTCCTTAACCACTGAGCCAGTGGGTACGCCCGTCCAGCAGCTTTCTTATTGCTTTTCCACATCCATATTTACTGTCACTCAGGGTCATGGCATTGAAAAGCAACATCTCAATCAGGTTTTTCAAAGCAAACTCTGCAGGCTGTAAATCCTTAAGTAACAAAGATACAGGATGAATGATATAAGTGGAAAGATATTCACAGAATGGGTAAGTCCAGCACACGCCAGGGAAGCAAATTCTCTCCTCTGAATGGGGTACCGGCAAGGAAATAGCCTGTTAATATGTTAACATGGACTATGACTCCTCAAAGTGCGGTACAGTGAAGGCAGAGGTGGTACAGAGTTGTCAACCTTTTTGATTGTAGATACTTCCATGGAGAACAGCACCAAAGCCTCCGTGCTTCAGGAAGTGATCAAGGTATCCTTGCATCTTTAAGTGAGGCAGACAGAATCCCTACCTGGCAAGGGCTAACCACTAAGTAGCAGCACAGGGAGTCTCAGGCTCTGTCACTTGGTAGCAACTCAAGAGAAACAAACGTTTCCGCTTGTTCACGGTTTACTCTCAAATTAAACTGTGTGTTTAAAAGGTTTAAAGAATCACACCAAACTAGATCACACTCACTTTTAAAATGAAGTGTCTTCTTTTTTATATATATTTTTATTTTAATTTTTATTAATTACACTTTATTCACTTTGTATCCCCCCAATAAGCCCCACCCTCCTCCCCATGAGGTGTCTTCTTAAACTTTCCAAACCCTCCTAACAAAATATGGTTGACCACTGGCAACTGTCTCAAAGCACAAAGAGCCAATAAGACAAAAAATATGCATATAACTTACATAAAGAACCAGTGAGTTCTGGGGGAAAGACAAGATCACGATGGTCACATTAACCAACCTACTTCTATGATAAACTTTCTCAAACCTAAGTTTTCAGAGGAAAATACCGGAAGGCGGAGGAAATACAAATACAGCCACTGTGTCTGCCCCCCATAAGCTCACACACACAGTTTCACAGGCCTTCTCTAAGTGACCAATGGCCACTGATTTCCCATCCATTCACACACTAAAAACCCTCCCTTCACATCTCTCCCTACCTACCTCCCCTGTCAGGTCGCCTTAGCATGCTCATGTGCAGCAGCTCTTTCTGCATGCTGTCTTTCTGCATGCTGGACCAAGCCATCCTCTGCAGTTCTTCCTTCCTTCTCCCTTCTCTAACCTCACTCTTCCTAAGTCCAAGCCAGAAAACTTCACAGACAGGAAGCCAACTGTCCCAGCCTGCTTCTTCTCTCCCTAAGCTCCTAAGCACCCACCGTGGCCTCTGCTTCCTCAGACTACACCTGTTTCACTCTTAGCTCCCCTGCCCCTAACCTAGGGAATATTTTCAGATTCAGAGCCCAGATTTCACAGCTCAAACCTGAGACTGCCTTTCTAATGGGAGTATGAGTGACAAAGCTTCTCAGTTTACATTACTACAAAAACTCATGAGATGCTCTTATCACGTCTTTGATACAAGCCCATAAAGTTATTCTTGGTCCATTTTCTTCTGATGAAACCAAGGCACCAATGACCTGAGAAGTCAGCCCAAGTAAGTGAACTGGGTTAGGACTGACTCCAAACCTGCAGTCTGGAGGCTCCCTCACTCCTGATCGGTACAGAACGATGTGCTCAATCCTCTGGTTCTCACAGCCTCTCAGAGGAAGGCAAACCTCGCAAGCAAGCCAACACCACTTGCCTTCTGAGAGAGGATCTGGTGGACAGTGGCTAAATCCAGTACACTAAATGCAAATGGATTTTATATTTTAAAAAGGGGGAAATGTTTTTATCTGAAATATAATAGTTAAATCTAAACTCCTTTGCTGTTATAAATAACAAAACAGAGCCCACAAGACAGCCCAGCAGATAAAGCAGCTGCCACCAAGCCTGATTTCAGGTCCAGGAACCCACGATAGGGAGGACTGATTCCCACAGTTTGTCTCTGACCTTCACATGGCACACCCACCCACAGTAAATAAAGAAGCACATAATGCCACCACAGAAGCCGTCCTGCACACCATATGACTATACTAGAAACGGTCAACAACTTTCTAAAATGGCTTTTAGTGTAGTTGTCAAGACGTACCCCAGGAGGGTTATTCCAATTTATTCAGCCAATCAATAAAGTCTATTTGAGTAAAAAACCACAAAGACAATTAATATCACTCTGTTAACTTATATCAAGGTCACTGGCATAACGGGGTGGCCCTCCTTTTGCCTGAGTGGTAACAAAATTGAACATTTTTACACATTAGTTGTTTACTTCCATTTCCAAAATTCAATGTATTACAGAGTTATATTTGGCATGCAGAGACTGCTTTCTATCAGGGATATTCTTAGTAATATGAATCTTCATTTTCACCGCTCTTGTTAAAAAAGAAAAACAAAACTAGGCAAGTAAATAAAAAAACTAAATGAGGCAGGCACTCTGCTTTCTGACTCTTACATCCTACTCAGTACCACAGCTCTGAAGTTTATCAGGTAGTGGGGAGGAAGAAACAAAAAGAAAGTGCAATCTTTAAGGAAAGTTAAAGAAGAAAACTGAATCCCAATCAGACAGAAAGAAAGTGCTGGCAAGACTTGAAGGAAGAGTGAGAGGCTGTATGGACAAGGCTCTCTCAACCCACCCGCTCTCCGGGGGCCACTCTTGGAGGAATGTTAATTAACTACCTAACCATACCCCAACCTCAGGAGTTCTTTACTGAAGCTGTCCTTTTGTCAGCCAAAGAAAGGGGCATCCATCCTAAAGAAGAATGGGGCTTTAGCAGTGGGGTGAAGATCAACGTGTGTGTGACTCGAAACTAGGTCTGCAGAAGGTTTATATTGGAGATACAGGAAAGTGTTAGGAAACACTACTCAAGTGTGATTTCACAGACAGAAGAAAATGGCAGAGCTACTAGCTCCTAGCCTCCTCAGGTTCCTAATCCTTACCGAGCCTCCTTCTCTAGTTTCCATCCAAGGAAAACCAGTATAGTTTGTTAGAAAAGTCCATGGCAAAAGGCACAGCAGGAATGGTAAGTGAGAAAAGAAAGGCTACCTTCCTTAAGACTGTAGAAGAGAGAGCAGGGTATGGTTGCCCATATCAGTAATCTCAGCACTCAGAAGGCTGAGGTAGAAGTAGGACTCTAAAGCCAGCCTAAACTACAAATGGGGGAGAGAGAGGGAGAGAGGGAGGGAACAAGGGAGGGAGGGAGGAATGAGAGAGAAAGAGAGAGAGGGAGGGTGGAAGAGGGAGGGAGAGAGGAAGAGAGAGTGAGTGAGAGAGAGAGGGAGCAAGAGACAGAGAGGGGGGAGAGAGGGAGAGAGGGAGAGAGAGGGAGAGAGAGAGAGAGAGAGAGAGAGAGAGAGAGAGAGGAGTCCTTGCTCCTTGCTTTTATGAGTCATCATGGAGTCATTGAACAAACTAACTGGGAGCCCCACCCCTATCCGGAACTGAACAAAAAAGAATACATTGTTTCATGTTTCCAGTACTCGGATTTAAGGGTGGTTTGTTATTTACTTCCTTGGTGGCAATACTCTAAGTGATTTACAATGGTGAAACTTGCTCATGTTACTACAGTAGGACAAAATAATTCAAGCAATGCTGCTTAAGCATCTTGATGCAGTCACCTCTGTTCAATTTTTCTATCTTCTTATTATTCTCTTTCCTTGACATTATACAAATGTATCCAGGAATAACATTTGTGCTTAACATTCTTTAGCTATTTGGAACCCTTAAAAATAAGAATATGGAATGGGAAGATCCCTCAGTCAGCATGAAGAGCTGAATTCAACTCCTAAAGCCCAAGAGGAAAAGCCAAGTGTAGCAGTGTATCCAACAAGACAGAGAGAAGCTGATGCCATGGCTGACTCACCAGCAGCCTTTCCCAGTTCGGGAGTGCCACGACAGTAAGAGACCATGTCAGACACAAAAACATACAGCTCAAGGAAGAATGCCAGAGCCTGTCCACTGGCCTGCACGCACGTCTACACACACATGTGTACTCACACTCACAGAACACATGCACAGATTAGAATATTATTTTTCAAGAATTTCACTACTAAGCAGGGCAGTAGTGGAACACACTTTAACCACAGCAACCAAAAGGCAGAGGCAGTCGGATCTCTATGAGTTCACGGCCATTCTGGTCTACAGAGTAAGTTCCAGGACAGCCAGGGCTACAAAGAGAAACCCAGACTAAAAAGTATTAAAAAAAATTAAATTAAAAAAATTTCACTCACTAAATAAATACCTTTTTGGTTGTGATGAGCACCTAAAAGAAATAACAATGTGGTTTTGGTGAATAAATAAATTCCACCAGTTTATCAAATGTTTGTAAAGCCTTAAACTACTGTTCAATACTGAAAACACTAAAAAATTAACCATGATTCTATAGCAAGGAAGGAAAAGTTGGCATTCTCTGATTAAGTATAATAAAATGCACTGGAAAATGCCACACTCTTTAAAAAAAAAAAATCCTCTTCAAATAAATAAGAATCTTAACAAAAAGTAAGAAAAGGGAAGAAGTTATGTTTAAAAACAGCTAGGAACCACAGAGTTCAGCATAGGATATCTACTGAGAGAGCTGAAACTTGCTGGGACTTCCTTTAAGGAATTCTAAGAGCAGAGTTGGAAGAGCAGCTTCTCTCCGCTCACTGGTAGAAGAACACATATGCAGTGTGTTCAAAGACCTCCTCAGTACCTACATGAACCAGCGTCAGCTCCGCAAACCCCAACAGGAACACACACGGGTCAGCAAACATTCCAGGAAAGGGCCCAGAGTTTCTACCTTCATGCAGGTCTCTGAGGACTGCTCTCCTCTGCCACCAAACAGTAAAGCAGCTGCAGACAGGAAGTATGGCTGTCTCACAGCAAAAACCTTATTTTGGAACAAGGACATCCAAGTTTCATATAGTTCTTATGAAACACTATTCTTCTCTTTTTGTCTCAACCATATTTGTCTCAACCATCTCATCAGGAAAAAAAAAAAAGGATATTTTTTTTAAAGGAGAGTAGCATTTTATTATACTTATTCACAGAATATCAACTTTTCTTTCCTTGCTGTAGACTTACTGTCTATACCATTCTCTGACTGCAAGCCATATAAACAGAGTAGCAGGTCAGTCTCTATCCATAGGCTATCATAGGCAGACTCACAGTCTAGACATTAATAGTGACTATAATTATATGCCTACTGCTATTACGTGTTCAAAGGAGAAAACCCAGGCAAAGGGGAATTTAATAAGGAGACATGGCCTAGTCTGAAGGATCAGAAAAGTCTTCCATGAATTTTAGGATGCAACAGAAGGTTACCATCAAAGGCCAGAGAGAGGGAAGAACAAGTGATGACAAGTGGAAAAGCCCTTAATGAGTAGAGTGAGGCATAGGACTGCCTGCTTAACCGCGAGGCTGAAAGACAGAGAAGAGAGGCTGGGGAGAAGGCACCAAAGGGACCAGCCCATCTTGTTGACGCTATGAGAATCTAGTCTTTGTCCCCAGAGTAACAACTAAATAATTTTAAGTGGGAGAGGAACACAGCCAATCAGTTTAGGTTTTTCAAAGACCATTAAGGCTGTACTATGGAGAAAGATGAGATGGAAGTCTGAAAGCACAAAAGGTACTGGCTGGCGACAAACTAGGAGGCTGGCAGTGATCCAAGAAGACAAGATACGGCGATGGGCTTGGAAGAACAGAAGACAGTCTGTTTCCCTTCATGACTCAGGCTTCCTAGTCCCACAGCTACTGGTGTGAATATACCGAGACATGGGATGAGGATAAATTTGGAGTCTGACCTGAGTTTTAGACATGCAAGTTGAATATCTACACAATGTTCTAGTGTCGGTCAGTTGTTAGTAACAGGTTGGGGGGGGAGGCTTGTTTCAACCCCTCAACCCAGCAATTCAGCCTGAGAACTGTCCTGTCTTCACAGACTCTAATAGAAACCACCGGAGATGAAACAGCCTGGACAGAGATGAAAAGACCCCCAGGTCTCTTCAAAATGTTCATGCCCAGGCAGGACCACTGAACCAGTTAAACCTGAATCTCCAGGAGTAAGCCCTGGGCATTGGCATTTTTAAACTTCCCCAGTGATTCTAATGTGTGGTCAAGGCTGAGAATTAAGAGCAAGGGTCCCAGCTACCTCATAAGCTAGCTCTCTGACCCGACAAGTACATGTTTCTGAGTTGCGGTTTGGATCAACAGAATACGAAAATGGCAACGCTGCTTTATGACTTGTATATCTTCTATGTAGTCTACAAAATGCAGTCCAAACCTACAAAACCAAAAGATTTTATTCTTCCTTGGTACTCTAATGAGGAAGGAGCATGGGGAGGGGAGCATTAACCATTTACCAACAGCAAAATATATTTGTATAGATAATATTCTTCCCTTGTCAGGAGCATTTTTAAATGACAATGCTAACCCATAAGAGAGCATAGAGAGACCCTGTTAAGTCAGGAAGCAGTCCCACTGTCTAAGCTCCGCTTGACCACACAATGGTCCTGGCCCAGTTCCTAACTGCAGGTGGTTGAAAGTGGTATGAAATTTAACTTGGAAATTTTTTCATACAAAGTTGACCTTTTTGCAGATTTAAAAGTGAAAAGTGTACAGCAACTTTAGATTTAGCAACTCTGTCTGTGAACACTGAAAAAGTGCACAAATCAGATGCAGACACCGCTGGACTTCCAGGAGGTTTAACCAGTGAATGGGCATTTTTGTGCCTCCAGCCAATCTAATCTCCAAGTCTCAATTTCTTCAGTTGTAACATGGAAGTAAAATCATCCTGAATTACTATGAACATAAAAGAAAATGAGCCTGAAAACAGATAAAACAGCACTCCACTTCAGTATTATTTCCCAGCCACTTCTCACATTAAGTTTTTAACATTCTGGGGGTTTGTCTGCTAGGGGCCAGGGACTGCTACATAGCCCTGATTCACCTGGAAACTCACTGCCACTGAACTTGCAGGAATATTCCAGCCTTCTGAGTGCCTGGATTACAGGCCTGGCTACCAAATCAATTTGACTTACATACTTTTGGCATGACCTTTCATGCTTCTAAATGAAGTTTACTTCTCAGATCACGTTTTTAATTGAACAGTTTAGTCTCTGTCAATGATTCCACTAATTCCTTCAATTTCATTTTTATCACCTGACTTCAAATTCAACAAAGCAGGTTTGAATACAGTATTAGGAAAGTATTATAAAGTAGTCAAATAGTAATGGGTAAATACTCCCGCCTGGTTTTTGTCACTCTCCAAATAAGGCAGAAAGGCTAAGAAATGGCAATCAAATGTGTTGCCCTCAGTTTGAAGGGCTTGGGACAAGACAGTGACCATTAATCTTCTAAAAGGAGCCCCACAAAGGATAGTTTAACTGAAAAAAAAAAAAAAACTCCACTCTTTGTCTTTCCAATTCTGAGGTTGGAAAGAAGGACACAGAACCTCAAAGGCTTGAGAAATCTCCTGCCTCCAAAGCACTGCTGTGAGAAATAATGATCTTCCATTAAGGACAAAGATGTACAGCAATTTGCTAAGTAATCTTTCACAAACCTCCTTCATTTACATTGGTTTGTCAATGGGAAAGAACATTTAATAAATCTGAAGATTTACAAGCGAACTTTGAAGTTTAACATTACAAGAACAGAAATTATGTACAGCAGGTTATTGCAGAAGAACACATTATGGAGAGATGGAATAAATTTTAAGAGTCTTAGGGAGGATTAGTGTTGTAAAAGCAAAGTCTAGACCATCCTACTTTGTTGTTCCCTTCAAGTAGACTTTTAGGCAAAGGGTATCATATACTGGCTTGTTTAGAGCAATTTACAATAATGTGTAATGGTCACTAATTAAGGGGGAGAAAAATCACACTAGGAGTTCTGAGAGTCAGGGTTACTAGATACTTACTCTTAGATGTATGCATCTAACAGTGCACAGGTTATTTTGCAAATAATTTGTCCCCTTGGCAGTGAAATACCAACATAGAATATGATATTTTAAATTTAAATCATAAAGCAGAATATATTATTTTGATAAAAAAAATTAAAATACCCAGATATGGGAGAGAGAAAAAAATAGCATCTGGACTCCAGAGGATCAAAGTTCAGGAAACCATAAACTCTTTCACGAGCATCTGTAACATAGTAAGAGACTAGGAGGGGAAATAAATTATACAGCCAACTCCAGGACAAAAATAAAATGTACTTTACATACACTGATAAAGTCTAGCTTCAAAGTTCCTGGTGATACTGCTGCCTGATATTCTGATTGGCTATGCAGGGTATCATTAAAGCTTGTTCCAGTCACTGCACCAACTAAAATAAATACACACTCTGAGCAAGGTGTCAGGAGACAAGGAGAAAACCTGCTCCATTTTACAAGTGAGTGGTGCTAGTGACAGAACAGGAATAAATGTGGGAGAAGGGGGTGCATTTTAACTTAACAAACTTGGGGTTTGAGTTCAGAAGAGGATACTCTAGGCTGCCATACCACGGAAATGACATGACACAGATCAGGGCTGGGGCGTTCGTATTGAGTAACTTCCTAGCCAAATGTTCAAATTTATGTATCCACTCCCTTCAATACCCCAACTGAGCAACTCTGTAAGATCCAGTGAGACGGGGCATAAGGAGAAAGCTGAGGGTGAAAAAAGCAATTTCTACACTAAAGAAATTCACAATCCAGTAGAAAGCAGAATCAAACATATTCTGCCTGAAAATGCATTCATGACCCCTGAGATTAGCTCAGTAATGTGCAGTTTTGTATCTAAAGAACATTTAGCTGTACCCCTGTTTTATTTCAACACAACACATAACTACGAGAGTATTCTATATGCCTGATCCATCTGAGCTGAGCATTAAAGCATCAGGAGATTGAGAACACTTCAGAGATGAAGAATGATGCCAAAAAAATTAAAAAAATAAAATCTAAAATAAGAAAAAGAATAATGACAAGCCCCTGTGCATAAAAACTGCCTCAACGCTCCATTGAACACTTCAAGTCCCTAACGCTGAACTCAAAAGCATGTTAACAACTGCTGATTGGTTACAGAAATCCACAGAGGGAAAAACACACCCCCTCGGGTGCATGTCAGGAATCCTGTCTGTAGAATGGGGCATGCAGGAAACAGTGGCTGTGAAAAGGAAAAAGGAAGAGAATGTCTGTGATAGCATTCTGCAACACAACACTGTGAAGGCAGACAAGCCCAGGACCCACCATCCATCTAAAGTGTTGCAGAAGCCATGCCTCCCAAATTATCTTTCATGCACTGAACAGGCCATCCATAAACTATCAATACTTTCCTGTCTTAAAGGCATTTCACCACCAAATGAGCATGCACAGTAACACCATTCCAAAAAGGAAAGGCAATGTTAAAGACACATTTTTGCTGAAAACTGCATTTTAATAAATATTAGATGAACGATGTCCAACCACGAATAGATGCATCCCCTGCCCCCCAATCCCCAACCTGCTGGGAGGTATGTGTTTTTCTACACCTCTCAATGGTAACATGAAAGCCCTAATCCAGCCTTCCTTAACAGCAGCCACATGGTTTTCTTTTGCTAGCCTAACCGAACAGGAAGGCTTAACTAACTCAACCAGTCAGCCTAAGAACTGGACAAACAGGAAGAATGCCCAATAAACCATAAATGTCCTCTACTCGTCTCCAATTCTAGTCCTTTCTGAGACAGATCTCAGATTTTTCAGAGCAAGGATGCAGGTTATTTAAAACTGAGTTATATATAGTCACTTAGCAGCAAACACTTCTGTGTCACAGATGCTACATCTCCAGAGGAATTTTTTCCCCCAAAACCAGCATTTTTCTTAGCCAAAAACCAACCAGCCTTTATTTCTAGAAGCAAGCGCATACTTCTCTCCCTCCCCCCCCCCCCCCCCCCGCAAAAAAAAAAAAAAATCACAGACTACTGTTAAATTCTACGCTAATGAAACTGTGGAGAAACATCCCAGGCGTTGTCAGAGCCTATTTTTCATAGACCACCACCAGACAGTTTGATGCAGTATTCCTGATTGCTTTTTATCGTATTTGTAAATACACTCACTAATCCACTAAATTAGGTAATTTACAAACAGGTCCTCTCAGTTATTAGTGGCCAGCAGTCAAGCTCTATTACATCTGATCCTTACACAGCTGTCCAAACATTTCCACCCAGGTTAAAGGCTCTGATCGGATAGAGAGAAGGCGGCTAGCGAAATTTGGATGGGGGCAGGGTAGCAGCTGGGAGAAATCTCTGCATCTCAGCCCTCAGCGACAACATCCAGCCAGTGCCCACAGAAAAACTAAATTCGGCACCTCTTCCTCCTGTTACACTGGCAACAAAGAGGGAGTTTCCGTAACGCTCCCGTCACCCACCAGGTGCCCAATCTCCTTCCCTGCCCAGTCCCCGCGCTCCCGCAGGGGCCTCGGTGAGCCGAGAGGCCGCGGTGCCCGGGGTCAAGGCACAGATGGGGGATGGGACGGGAAACGAGCGGGTGGGATCTGTGAAATGGGCCCTGGGAGAGCACGGGGACCCAGGGAAGCACCTGATCCCGGCCGAGGGGACCGCAGGCCAGGGGAAATGGGCAGCTTATTAAATGGAGCCGAAACTGGAATAAGGTGGAAGAGAGGTGAAGAGCCCGAGCTGGGGGTACACCTTCTGGGGACACGGAGAACAGTCTGTGGGTGGCGGGGGGCTCGGCGGAGGTGGGGAGCAGGCAGGCGGGCCCTGAGGCTAGGAAAGGGGATGCCTCCAGGGGCAGAGCGGGCGCCCGGGTCGCCTCTACCTGCAGCCGGGCGGGACGGGCCGCTCAGGTGCGAAAGCGGGAGGGGGAGAGCGGCGGGCAGCGGGGGCCGCGCACGGGCACAGGGGTCGGCGGGGACCGGAGGGGTGCAGGGGACCGCGGGGGCGCGGAAGGCAAGGCTCCGCCAGCGCGCACGGCACGGGGTGGCATCCGGGCGGGCGGCCGGGAGGCGGGAGCCCCTCACCTGCGCGGCGGAGGCGGAGCTGCAGCAGCCCATGGCGGGGCCGGAGGAGCCCGGAGGCGGCGCCGGGCGCGCAGCTACGCCCCGGAGCCCCTCGGCATGCGAGCAGGCGGGCGCCCGGGGAGGGCGCGGCCTGGCCCCGCACGACTCGGCAGCGACGGCGGCGGCGGCGGCGGCGGCGGCAAGAACTCAGGAGGCGGCGCGGCTCGGGGCAGGCGCCGGCCACATCCCCCGGCGGCGGCGGCGGCTGCGCGGCTCCGGCTCCGCTCCTGCTGCTGCAGCTTCTCCCCAGCGGAAAGGGGCGGGCGGCGGCGGCGGCACCTCCCCCTGGCCCCCGCCTCCCACCACCCGCGCCCAGTCCTTCTCCCGCTCCCTCTCCCGGGCTGCAGCCGCCTCCTCCTCCTCGGCGCCGCGCGCGTCTCCCATCAGACTCCCCGCCCCCAGTGCAACGCCGCGCCGCGCGGACAGCCGGGCGACGGCAGCCAGAACGAGGCCGGGCCCTTGGGCGCGTGCCGGAGCCTGCGCGGCGCCGGGCCCATTTCGCGGTGGCACCGAGGCCACGCTCTGCCTCGGGGCGAGAGGGCGTCTGAGGCTGAAGCTCCCGAGGACCTGGCGGGCTCGCTCCCGAAATGCAGCCGACTTGCTTCCGGACCCCCGAGGTTCGGGGAGGTCACCGGGGACTGCTCCCTCTCCAGGTTGGGTACGCCACCGAGGTCACCGACCCAAGATTGTTAGGGCTCTCGCGGCTGCTGATTTTGCACAGAAGAAAGCGTACACGCCAAACCTCCCGTGGGGAAAGACTGAGTAATGGAAGATGAGGGAAAAAAAAAATCATCTGTTGCTCCTGTCCCCATTTTGCTGATGTGGAAACTAAGCCTCGAAGGAGGCCGACAACGACAGCACCCAAGTGGACTTTGCTGTAAAAGAGCCACAAATGGAAGGGGAAGGTAGTACCCCAGGCCGTTGAGTCAAAGCCATGTTAGATCTGGACTAAACTTTCTTACACATGATAGCACACACACATCAATTCATATTTAAAATATTTAACGAGGCACTAACTGTATTACAGTCCAGAAATTTATTGACACTGAAATTAAACAGGTGATAAAAGGCAAAGTTGCTACTTTCTTTGAGAGAGAGAGAAAACTAAACCTGTATTAATACGCGCTGGAGTAGCAACAAGTTAGAATATACATGCACAACATTTAAGAAATTTCCAACACCGAAAAGTCTTTAGAAATAGTGAGAAGCGAGAGCAGGTTAAAAATGTCGAGAATAAAGAAGGTCATGGTTAACAGTCATAGAACGGTGCATGTATCAGACACTCGAATGAACCTTCATGTCTCGTTTCATATTGTCAAATTGTCTCAAAGATTGTTTGCAAAGATACAAGATGAGAGTCCAGAAGTGCTGGCTTGTCAAATAAAAGGCATGTCAAGGTGACTCCAAAGTCAAAGGGGAAGAAAACTGTCACAGAAGTTGACCTTATGTGCATGGAAAGGAGAAATCTAAGCGGGAAGGGGATGGAGTGGGAACCAAAAAAATAAACAATAAAAAAAATGGCTAAAGAGGAGAGTTCCGTAGTTGGTGTGTTGCGTTACCATTTCCTGGGTCTGTGAGTGTGGACGACTTGTTCCTCCGAACCTCATGTTCCTCTGTGTAGTCCTGAGAGCAGGGGTGGCTTCCAAGTGTTCTTAAGATTAAATAATGTGAGCAAGCAGCTGATAGGTCAGTGAATAAGCACTCAGAAGAACTACTTTAGATCTTTGAATTTTCTGCAGTTTCAGTATGACCTGAGACTCTTCCATAGGCACAGGATGAGTGAATACTTAGCATTCCCCAAAGGTAACCATTGGGTCATTAGCTAGAAGTAAAGAAATAAAACAGTAATTGCTGGGGTCCCAATTCTGTTCATAAACTTCACACTGAGATTGTAAACTCCCTGAGAACAAGGGGAAGTGTTTTCTTCTTTGTATCTCCCTGTGCTCTCTGGGATGTTTGTTGAATTATTCAATACAGCCAGGAATAAAAATCCCTCCCTTGAGATTTTCCCTCAAAGCCAGAAAAGGACATCTTGTTTTTAACTGAGGGAGGATGCTGAAAGTGAAATTACAGTCTTAAACAAGAAGCCATCTGTCTTCCTTCTTTATAATCAAGGAAAGAGGAGTTGTCTCTCTTAGTAAGTCAAGATGGGAGCTTTTCTCTCAGATTATAAAAAATCTTCTGGCTAGCACAGTTGTTCCATGTAGTAGCTAGTGCTTATTTTATCATTAGAACTGTAGAAGTGGTTGGATATGTAACCTGGCTGTATCAGTGCTTCATAAAAAAATGTGGGGGGTTTGTTTTGTTTTAAGACCTCTTTCCTGTCATGGATGATGGATGATTAGCCAGTCCAAGCACATTCCATTGTGTTGTTCTTCACTGACGTTTTGACTTTTAAGAGTTAACGGGATAGACATCGGAAGAGGGAGAAAACAGGCAACAGGACAGGATAGACATCAGAAAAGGGAGAAAACAGGTAACAGGACAGGAGCCTACCACAGAAGGCCTCTGAAAGACTGCCCAGCAAGATATCGAAGCAGATGCTAGACTCATAGCCAAACTTTGGGCAGAGTGCAGGGAATCTTATGAAAGAAGGGGGAGATAGGAAGACTGAAGGGGACAGGAGCTCCACAAAGAGAGCAACAGATCCAAAAAATCTGAGACTGATACTCCAGTCAAGGACCATGCATGGAAATAACCTAGAACCCCTGCTCATATGTAGCCCATGGCAGCTCAGTCTCCAAGTTGAGTTCCCTAGTAATGGGAACAGGGACTGTCTCTGACATAAACTCAGTGGCTGGCTCTTTGATCACCTCCCCCTGAGGGGGTAACAGCCTTACCAGGCCACAGAGGAAGACAATGCAACCGTCCTGATGAGACCTGACAGACTAGGGTCAGAAGGAAGGGAAGGAGGACCTCCCCTATCGGTGGACTTGGGGAGGGGCTTGGGATTGGGAGAGAGGAGTCTACAGCAGGGATACAAAGTGAATAAACTGTAATTTATGAATAACTTTTTTTTTAAAAAAAAAAAAGAGTTAATGTCACCAGCCAGGTGTGGTGGTGCATGCCTTTAAGTCAAAGCACTCAGGGAGGCAGAAGCAGGCAGATCTCTGAGTTTGAGACCAGCATGATCTACGACGTGAGTCCAGGACAGCCAAGTCTACACAGAGAAACCCTGTCTCGCTAACAAACAAAAGAATTAATAGAAACAGGCATTCTGAGGTTCTGCAAGGTGTTTGGTAAACATGCTAATTATGTGCGCTGCCCCACGCATGCATGTGAGTGTGATGCTGTGAAAATTACACCCTGTCACTGGCAGGAGAGAAACTGAGGGCTCCTAAATTGATATTCTGTGCCTTCGAAGTACCAGTCTCTTTCCCATCCCCCGCGTGCCCAGAGAAGCCTCTTGAATGGAGTGGTTTAAGAGGATAGAGTAAGGCTCAAGCTTGTGCAGTGCTGAGTTCAGTCTCCCAAACGGGGGTCGGGGTGGGGGGGGAAAGATAGGAACAGTGATTTAGAAGGAGGCTTTACTGTTCTGTTCTTTCCACTCTTTCTCATAAACAAGCACATACAGCATTCAGTGGAATGAAATTATAGCAAATTCAGAAAGGAGGACACAGTCTTTTTTTACTCCAGCGAGAGCTCAGGGCACTGATCTCACTACCTGGAGATGTCATCAGGAAGAATCTCTGTAAAAGGGTTTAGGGTTTTTGTTTTTAGAAACAAGGAGATTTAAACAAAAATTTTGTTTGAGTTACATAAGAACAATATCTGCACTAACCAGAATAAAATTATAAGGACTATCAATCTTGATGCTGCAGGGTAAAATCAGATCACCAGCTGAGCCAGCCGGAAATGCTTCCCAGTAGTCTAGTATTGCATAATTGGCCGTGTGAATTCCATGGTTTTCAGCCTCAGAACAGAGGCTTGGTGCTGGTCACCGAGGGGAATTTTGGAACTAATGATCTTTCCGATGGCTTTAATAAAGCCTGAGTCATTGTTCACATTAGTTTGGGCTTGAGGTGGAGGAGGGGAAAAGGTCATAAATATAAATGGATCTGTGTGTGTGTGTGTGTGTGTGTGTGTGTGTGTGTGTGTGTGTATCCACTCAGAATAACCCTCTTAATTTCAAAAACGTGGCATTTGGTGCGTTGGCTGTGTTACGTTCTAGCACATACTGTGTTCCCAGCCGAATCCCACAGGAGCACCGTCCCTTCAGCTGAGCCCCAAGTCCATATCTGCCTCCCCAGCCTCCCCAAGAGCATTCACAGATCACCCCTGGGAAATGCTCCTGGAGAGAAAACTAATTGTAACTGAAAGCTAGTGTTCATTCATTGCCAGAGAGCCAAGAGCAGATTTTATTTGAGACTCAGAAATGTATCTCAGCTTCCCAGATAAGTTCAGGACTGAAAGACCTTCTGGGAAAGATCTCTTCTGAGTTTGAAAGCATTCACAGACAAGGGTAACATTATTACTGGCAACTTTAGAGATTTCTAATTCTCTATAACTGTATCTGCCCATACTTGTAATGTTTTTTCCCCTGTTACTTTATAACTCTGACTTTTATTTATTGTTTCACTTGGATTTTATATTGTAAGATCAGAAAACATAAATATGTTCTCTACAAACTCTTGGCTGTTACCTTGTGCTTAAAAGGGTAAAATATTTTCTCTATAACTTTTCTAAAAGACTTACATTCTTTTGTAGTCATTCAATTCATTCTGTAATTTTTTTTTAATTGACCTCTTCATGATGAGGCATGGGCTGACGTGTCAGTCCTTAGGATTAAAGTTACTGCTAACTAAGAGTCCTAAGAAGAGTGTTGCTTCTTTCATTTGGGGATAGGGAAGTGAGAAAGTGAGAACAATAGAGGCATGGTTGATGGTTGTGAATACTAAATTGAGAAGGGGACAATCTACAGGGTAGGGCAATACACTTATTTAGTGATATGTTTCTTTTCTTGGGGGTTCAAGACAGGGTCTCTCTTGTGTAGCCTTGGCTGTTGTGGACTCCTTTTGTAGATCAAGCTGGCCTCGATTTCACAGAGATCCTCCTGCCTCTGCCTTGCTGGATAACAGGCATGAACCACTGTGCCCAGCAGCAATATGGTTCTTGAGCAAATGAACTAGCCAAATTTCTGGCTAGAGAAAGGCCCTGGCTTTATAACCACTTACCTTCTAGTGGGGGGGGGGGTGTCAGGCATTAAAGCAAGAATTAGAGAAGGCCCCACTAAATGTGCCACAGCCTTTCCTGTTCTCGTTTGTGCTGTAGTCACCATCTCCACTGTCTGGGAACTCTAACATGTGCTAAACATAGCTGAAAACTGAGAACAATGTGCAAAGTGAAATCAGTCAGTCATACAAGGACAAATACCATCCAAGTCCACTTACGTAGAAGACACAGTGTCTGAATATTCACAGTGATAGGAAAAAAAGTTGGGGGAAGTATTGTGATAGGCACAGAGTTCCAGTGCCTATCCCAATCCAGGACAAAACGAAAGGAGCTGGTGATGATGGTGGAAAACTACTGTGCTTCATTCCCAGCTGTGTACTCTAGATGGTGAAAGCAGAAAACTTTATGTTATGTATAATTTATCATAATAAAAAAAATGTAATGTGGACAGTAATTCAGGTCAGCGAAGGAATAAGGAATTCATGTTAGAATGTGTGGTGTCCCTAACTGTAAAAATGTGCCAGAAGGTGCACTTCTTTTCTGTGGTAGTTAATATAGATTGCCAACTTGATGGTACTTACAATCAATCAAACCTCTAGGCATATATCTGTGAGGGGGTTTCTCTGTTCTGCTCATTGAAGTGAGAAAATCCACCTTAACAGCAGGCAGTATCATTTCACTGGCTGGGGTCCCAGACTGAAGGAAAAGGAGAAAGTGAACGGAGTACCAACAGCCATCACTCGGCTTCCTGGCTGTGAATTGTCCATGCCATGTGACCAGCCACCTCAAGCTCCTTCATACCGTGGGACTATGAGCCAAAATAAACTCTTCTGAAAGAAAGGGGGGGGGATTTGTTTTGCCTATAAAAATTGTTACTTTTTTTCCTGATTGTTCTTACATTCTTCTCTCTACCACACAAGCTCCCACCAGATACCCAAAACTAATTTGACAGCCAGAAATATACTTGTAAATAAATACATTTTGTCAACCAGTCTCTTGGAATCTAGTTTTTTAAAAAAAAAATCTTAAGTGCTTCAAAAGAAAACTTCTCAAATTTTAAATGTTTGTTTTTTAAAAACATATGTCTTTTCCTATAAAATTTCTGAAATGTCTCTTTTTTTACTTAAAAATTACATTTCTTTATTTAGAGAGAGTGTAGGTGTGTGAGCACTTGGGCTTCAGGATGCACCTGAGTTCAGAAGACAACATCCAGGAGTCAGTGCTTTTCCACCATGTGGGTTCCAAGGATCAAGCTCACTCAGGTCCTCAGCCACCTCAGGCCCAATATGCCTAGTTTTAAATAGAGGATCTTTCTCTGTGGAACAATGCATCCTGGTACTTCATCAAAAGACAAAGAATTAACTGCGTAAACATTTTTTAAAAAAACCCTTGAGATGCAAGAGATACTACAACTGAATACTAACAACAGACATAAATAACATTAGCAAAGTCGATATAAGAGGTTTATGTAATCCACGTGAAATTCCCATTTAAAAAGAAAAGGCAGCCAAAGCATGCCACAGTGAAAGAAATACAAGGACTAATAAAATGTGAAGTGCTGCTCAGTCTCCCTGATCATAAAACTGCACGTTAAAAAAATTAGAGGATATCATTCCTCACCTAAGAAATTGGCAACGATTTAAAAGCTTAATAATAACCAGCATCAGGGAATATCATAGCACCCTATCCATGATTGATGGGGATATAAATATGGCCCTCTTCCTGGAGAGGAATTTAAGAATCTGTGTAAAACTTGAAAGCTACATTTCTTCTAACTAAGCAGGTCTTTCCCTGGGGATGTCCAATCGCAATCAAGTATTATTAGTAAAGAAAATTTAAGGAAAACTGAAACTTCCATAGTATAGAAGACTGGTTAAGTAGTTGCCAAAATAATAGGAAATATTTTATAAATGTAAAATATATAAATGTTGTAATCTACATTCACCGGCATGGACCAAGTACAATGTTAACATACCTATCACATGATTACAACACACTATTGTCTTATTTACTGTTATTTTGCTGTGAAGAGGCATAATAACCAAGCCAACTTATATTTTTTTAGAAAAGCATTTAATTGGGGGCTTGCTTACAGTTTCAGAAGAGTAGTGCATTATCATCGTGGCAGAGAATATGGCAGCAGATAGGCAGGCACAGCGATGGGGCAGCAGCAAAGAGCTTAAATCTGAACCCTGATCTGCAACTTGTAGGCCAAGAGAGGAACTGGGTCTGGTGTAGCCTTTTAAAATCTCAAAGCCCACCCCTCACAACACACCTCCTCCAAGAAGCCCACACTTCCTAATTCTTTCCCAAAATAGTTCTGCCAAATAAGGACCAAACAGTCAACTATGGGGTCCATTCTCATTCAAACCACCGCAAGCATCAATCAAAGTATGTTAAAAATCAGTACTGTGTTGAAATACTATCATGTAAGCAGCATGTATATAGAAGAGGTTATAAAGAATTTATACTAATCTGTTCATTGCAAATGCCTTTGCAGAGGATATGAACTTTCCATTCGACTGTTTTGTGTTGCTATAACAAATCACCTGAAACTAATTTATAAAGAACAGAAATGTATTGTTCATAGTTTTCAGGGACTGGGACATCTGAGATTAATACATTGGCATCCTTCATCTTTACATGGTAGAAAGCAAAAGGGCAAAGGGCAATGAATACCAACCTCACATGACTACAGAGCAGGAGAGGGTGAGCTCACTTTCTTCAATGGCATGAATCCACTCAGGAGGACACAAACCACATGACAGAAACAACCCTGAAAGGACTCCACCTTCCAACACTGTCATTTTGGGGACTTATTTAAAAGAGTATCAGGGATAAATCAGGACAAGACACCACTAGACAAAAGGGAAGTTGCTTTATGGCCTGTTCAGTACAATCCCAACATTTCCTCCTAAATGAAACATTTCCTCCAGGAATGAGAAGCTCAGAAGCTTCAGACCATAAAGGGAGGTATGATGGTGATGGTGGTGATGATGATGATGATGATGATGATGATGATGATGATGAAGATGATGATGATGTTTTAAATGTAAAATTCTTAAGGCTCCTATTCGTGGGAATGGAGACTCTGACCAGACAAGGTGCTAGTCAAAGAGAGAGAAGTCCAGACTATGGAGTTGTCTGCAAGAGCTCCAAGGCTCCAGTGTTGCAATTTTGAGGGTTCATCACCCACATTGGGGCAGGCTTGGTGCAGATATTTTTCAGCTATCACCGTTTCTTTGAAAGTAACTCCTCCCCTATACTCCTGCAAGCAACCCCAATAAAAATCCATTGGTTCACCAAATCAGACATTGGTGCAGTTTTTACTTTGGTCTGCCCTGGGCTTCCCCTTCTGGGGTGAGAACAGGAGTGTGTTGGGTCTCCCCAGGAAAAGTCTATCATACAGGTCAACGCTTTCTAAATTATCTATAGATGAGACTTTTAGCAAAAAGCATCTATTCTTGTTCAAGTTATTTAAGGAATGTTCTGGTAAAATGACCATGAAGCAGCAAGGATTGTGGGTGAGAGGAGGCAGGATTTAACTGACTTGTAGGCAGAGAAATAAGAGAGGACAGAATTATTAAGAAAGGCCTCTCGGAGAAGCTGTCTTTAAGCTGAACAAGCTGGATAACTGGAGGTGTCGGGAAGGACAAAAAAAGAGACTGCGTAGATGTAAAACTGCTTAGATGCAAAGGTGTAGGCTGAGGAATGAGTAGCATCCCAGTCTCAGTTATACATTGTTGCACCACAAACTAAACTTTGTCTCTCCAAAGTCTGAGGGCTGAATAGGCTCGGCTAGGCCATTCTCATTGGGCGGCTCTCATGTGACTACATGGGCAGTGGCTAGCACAGGAATTACCTTGAGGTTCCCTCAGTCAGAGAAGCCTGGCAGTTGGTGCCAGCTGTTGGCTGTCATCCAAAATACCTACTTGGTGCTTTGCCACATGACTTCGGCTTTCTTGTGGCAAAGTGGCTAGGTTCCAAGAGCTAGCATTACTTTTCATAACCTGTCTCATGAAGCACATACATAGCTTTTGAAATAGTCTCGGGCCCATTCGGATGCAAGAGAAGGGTCAAGAAATGTCAGAGTCATATTCTAAAAAGAATATATGTAACGGGAAGTTATGGTCTGGGCCTGTTGGTACAGTTATCAGTGCTCTACAGGATTAATCTATACCACCCTACCTCTGCATAAACTCATGTATTCCTGGCTGGCCTTGAACTCACTATGTAGACAGGAGGGAGGGGATTTCAAATGTTCTATAAAACTGGGATGATTATAAGTGACAATTACTCACTGACTATTTTGTTTGTTTGTAACCAAACTGCATGTACACTAGGCTGGCCTCAAGCTTAATATGTAGAAGAGAACAACCTTTAATCTTCTAATGCTCCTGCCTCCTCCTCCTTCTCCTAAGTGCTCAGGTTACACTAATGTACCATAGCACCTGATGGATCAAACCCAGGGCTTTGCGCATGCTAACCCTGCCAACTAACCTACATCATAAGCTCTAGAGTGTCCCCTCAAAGGATCTAATGTTATCCATCTGTGTGAGCCGTGACATCCAAAGTCTATGGAATTTGCACTTTCTATTGACAGTTTTGACCAGAGTGACACAAGAGTGAGATTCTTGCTTTAACATAGTCACTATGATAATATCTCCCCTCCCCCAAAAAAAGACTCCAGGGAGAAGAGATTAAATATTAAAAACAATGGGTGCTAAAACATTGCCCCTACTTTATCAGCTCCCTGCTCAATACAACAAAATGATGCTTAAGTGTGATTGATGGTATCCTCGAATTCTTTACCAAAGCATTCAGCATTTAAGATGCTCTCAGTGGGCCCAGCAGGAAACTGCTAGGTCATGGGAAGTAATTAGACATTTTGAAAATATAGCAAGGCAGCACGTCAGGGATACTAACTGATATTTCTCCCACTGAGCAAAGGACACAGACTCCTTGGAAAACGAGCCTGACCAGATTGCCAAGTCACTCAGTTCCCAAGAGCTCCAATAGGAGGAAGAGGAGGAGGAGGAGGAGGAGGAGGAGGAGGAGGAGGAGGAGGAGGAGGAGGAGGAGGCGGCTGTGTGGTCTGGTTGAACTGGCAACTTAGCTGCTGTCACTCCCAGCTTCCCTCTAGTCCTGTTAAGAGATTTGTGTCAGGCAACAGAAACTCTAGCGTGAGTCTGTTTTTAAAGTTTCTTTTGCTAACTAGCATTATTTTATTGGACAAACTGTCAAAATTCACCTATTCTCTTTCTGAGTGCCTTTCTTCCGTTCTCATTGGTGCTAGACAGTCATTTTCCCTAATGCTATATAATTTTGAAGAAGCTGTGTCAATTGCATGAAATATTTCTAATCTCCATAATTAAGATGCTGCTGGCCTGACAGCTTTGCTCTCTCACTCCCTCTCAGCTAGTTGCAGGCATGTAAAAAGACATTTTTAAAGAATACTAAAGAAAAATGACACACTGTTCCCATCCCAGAGGGCTTGCTTATGACTGTCGCTAGACTCCCTAGGCTTGCTTCTGGAGAGTTTCATTTACAGCTCTCAGAAGTGGAAAAAAGAGACTGATGTCAAGGTTCTCATACCCATCATCTCTGCGTTTCCAGAAAACTGTATGCCTGCCTTCAGTTTCTGGTGGCTCTGCTTCTGTCCTGTCTGAAACCAACCAGAAAAAACATTTGACATAGAAAAATCACCAATGTAATGATCAAATCCTGAGATAAAAAAAGGAATCAAGAATGAGAAATAGCAGATCACTGCAGTCAATAAGGAGGAGTCTTTCAGAGTGACAAGGTCCACTTTCCTCTTCTTTGGGAAAAAATAAAAAATAAAAAATAATAAATTACCCAGATTTCTTCCATTTACTCCTTTCTTTAGCCACCCTGTGTATTAAGTGATCTAGTCAGGAAAGGGACACAGAAGTCCATTTTCATCTTCATGGTACTTCTACTGAATATTAAAAAAAAAAACAACTTAAAAATTAAAAATTATTATTTTAGTAATTAGCACAGTGAAGAATAAAAATAATCTTGGTGAAGTTGATTCTGATGGAATAATGAATTTACCCTCAAAAACCCTCCTGTGGTTTTTTTTTTTAACTTTTTATGGATTCTTTGTGAATTTCACATCAAGCACCCCAATCCCACTCATCTCCCCATCCCTTTATTTCCTCCCTCTGCCCTTGTGACCTTTCCCCAAAATAAAACAAGCAATCTCACGCGGTGGTTGTCATGGTGAGCCACACAGTATATACCCTTTTGCCTAAACAGCTTTTCTTATGAACAACAGCTGCACTTGACCTCGATAAGTTAGTATATCCACTTGCACTGCCTTAGGAGTTCATTAGCAGAAGAGCACTGCCATTAGATGATTGTGAGGAAAGTACAAGGCCCTTCAACGTCCACTACACATCCTTAAAGTTGATTAAGTCTCAGTTCTTTAAAAAACTTCTTTTACACTTATTTGTTTAATGTGTCTGTGTACGGATGTGAGATCAACTTGAAGGTGTCAGTTCTCTGCTTCTGGAACTAAACTAGGTCCGTCAGGCTTGGCCACAGTGCAGTTAAGCCACTAAGTCACCTTACTGGCCGAAGTCTCCATTCTTGTCCGTTCCTCTTCTTCCCTCTTTCTGTCTCACTCATATAAATGCCTAGAAGTGCAAGTCCTTCCTTTATTTTGTTGGTTTGGTTTGGTTTGTTGTTGTTGTTTTTTGTTTGTTTTGGTTTTTGGCTTGTTTGTTTTCTTTCCCCTTCCCTTGTGTTCTGGTTGAAATGCTGCCAGAGGAGAGACTTTACATTCCCAGCAGCTGACTCTAACTGCCTCTCCTACCAGTCCTTTTCCTGACAGCACCAGCTAGAACAACTTTTCATAAGATATTGACAATTTAAAAGAACATACATCAGCTGGTATTGGAATGTGTAGCTGCATGGGGTCCTCATTCTCTTTTGTTTTGTTTTCTTTGGGACAGGGTTTCTCTGTGTAGCCTTGGCTATCCTTGACTTGCTTTGTAGACCAGGCTGGCCTCGAACTCACAATGATTTGCCTGCCTCTACCTCCTGAGCACTGGAATCGAAGGTGTGTACCACCATGTCAGGCCCTCATTCTGAAAATTAAGGAATACATTTCAGCTTTTTAAAATTACAGCTTTTCTCATTTTCCCCCCACTCATGGGATTGAACCCATGGACTAAAGCATTCTAGGCAAATTAAGTCTCAGTTCTTTAGAAAACTTATTTTACATTTACTTATTTAGTGTGTGTGTGTGTGTGTGTGTGTGTGTGTGCGCGCGCGCGTGCGTGCAAGTACCTGTGGATTTCAGAAGGGGCCATCAGATCCCTTGGTGTTCCTATTCCAGGCTGTTGTGAGCCACCCAACATGGAAACCAAACTCAGGTCCCCTGCAAGAGCAGTACACACTCTTAACCCACAGGCCGTGTCTTCAGCCCCTCCAGCCTGTGTTTGTTGGTGGTGCCTTGGAGCAAGCCAGCTCAGCATTCCTCTAGAGTGTCCAGCCAGCAGGCTCCAGGGATCCTTTAGTCTCTGCCTGCTGAGCTCGGTGGTTATAGATGTATACTGCTCTTTGTCCAGTGTTCAGCTGGAGGTAAGACATCAGGTGCTCACAGTCGCACGGCAAATACTTTACCAACTAAGCCATGTCTCCAGGCCCAGTAGATGATTTTTAATTCATAAAATACCCCAAAGTATTTTAAATGTATGCAGTAACACTAAGTAATAACAAACAATAACAATGATAACAACCAACAATTGCTGATTGCTTACTATATCCCAGGAGCTATACATTTGTTGCAGTATTTAACACTCACTCTGACCCTATGGGGTACTTTATTTTCACATTAGTCCTCTCTCTCTCTTCTTCTGACATCTCCTGATAGTCTCTCGTTCCTGCCCTTCTTATCTTTCCTCATTTTAAAGGAGATAACTGAGCTCTACCTAATGAAATCATATACACAGGATGAGGTTATGAGCCTAATCCTGTAAGCTGAAAATCTGGGATCCAAACATCTTTGTTTGACTAAATGCCCAATCTCTTAATAAATCTGCTGTTTGATATCAACTCTGTGTCCCCTGCTGACCATTATCAATATCTAATCACATTTCCTCTCAGATTGTTTTCCATATCTTCAGCCTGAGATATGGATATAGATGATATAGATGAACTTTTTAAAAAAAGCAAAATTAGATTTATGTGTGTACAGTGCTACTTTATATAATACTTTTAAGACTGAATGATACATTATTGCATTCCTTGGCCATTGCAGGCATTTCTAAAATGTAATTCTCAGTGACTGCATGAGAGTCATCATATGCTCTATTGTACTTGAATACAGAAATACCAATGCACTGGATTTCATGATTTTTGTGTGTGTGTGTGTTAAATAGAGTTCTTTGGAATATGGTTTGTTACAACCTTTCTGAATGTCAATTTTATAATATATCACCAGCCTTAGGAAGTTCTTGTCTTTATAGCCTCTCTTACAGAAATTTACTCAAAGGAAATGACAGGATCTGCACAAAGATTGATGCATGAGGTTTTTACCATAGTGTAAAAGCACCCTTCATGTGGGTGCCTGCAAGATGAGCAGGAACTGGTAACATCTTTATGATGGCCGAAAGTTAATTGCTGAGATATGCTTTCTGAAAATTCAGAAATGTCTTCTGGAAATTTGGAAATATTTGAAAACTTGGTGTTGTTTTTTTTTTTGTTGTTGTTGTTGTTTTGTTTTTTGTGGGGTTTTTTTGTGAATTTTGATCCATCCATCATGGTGTCCTTATCTTCCATACAAAGTTTGATTAAAATGGTCTGTGTGCTCATACTTTTCAACAATCTCTAGCTTGTGCTGTAAATAAATGTCATTGTACTATGTTCCCATAATTCCTTTAATCCTCAACTGTTAATGGCTCATCACCACCAATCCTGACAATTCCTAAACTTCCCAGAGACAGAAGCATTCATTGGCTTCTCTGAATGCTTTTTTTTAAGATCATGTAATTTTTCTCATTAGAACTTAAACAGACCTATATTTTCCCAATCAAATTAGTATTTTAAAATTTATTATTATTATCCTCCTCCTCCTCCTCCTCCTCATCATCATTATTATTATGTTGTGTGCATGGATGTTTTGGGTGCCTGTGTGTCTGTGTGCCATGTGCATACAGTGACCCCAGAGGCCAGCAGAGGGTGTTCAGTCCCTCTGGGACTAGAGTTAAAAATGATTAGAAGATGTGTGGGTGTGGGAACTGGAGCTGTCTCTCCAGCTCCCAGGGTGGGTTAATATTTAAAAGACATCTTAGCAGGGTGTGGTAGTGCATGCCTTTAATCAGCACTCAGGAAGCAGAGGCAAGACAGATCTCAGATCTTTGTGAGTTCAAGGCCAGCCTGAACTACATACTGAGTTCCAGGACAGCAAGAACTACATAATGACACCCTATCAACCAACCAACCAACCAACCAGCCAGCCAAACAAACAAAAACAAACAAACAAACAAACAAACAAACAAAAAAACAAAATGGTCTCAGCATGCACCTACACACCACCACCACCAACAAAAACACAAACCAGATAACAACAAAAAATATTTCTGGAGCCAATAGCATGGTCCATAGGGGGAAAACAGTTGCAGCCATAAACAAAAGCTTTCTGGAAATTTAGGCAAAAATAGTTGTTATGGTTACGTCTCCAACAGTTTCATTTTTGGGGGAAGTTGGTCCTCAGTGGGTGGACAAATTGTTGGGCCTTTGCACCTAGTCCTCAGCTAGCATCAGTGGTCACACAGGTGGGTGACGATGGCCTTGATGGCTGTACCTGCCTGAGGTTCTGGTTCTAGTTCTTTATCTCTTGACCAACTAAGATGTGGGGAGTTCATGCTCCCACCTGTGTGATGGGGCCACAGTAGCCATCCTTCATGTCCCTCCACAATGGGTCCCTCTGAAGTCATGGACCAGCACAGTTCTCCTTCCTTAAATAGCTGCTGCTACTTTTCCTTTATTTTCTACACTCAGGTGGCAAAGGCAGGCGGATCTCTGAATTGGAGGTCAGGCTGGCCTACAGACTGAGTTTCAGGACGGGGAAACCCTGTCTCAAAACAAAACAAAACAAAACAAGTTTATTTTCTACATGTGCATACCAACACACACACACAGACTCACAGACACAAACGCACACACGCACAAACACAGAGGAGGTAGTTGAGTAAGAAAAGTAGCTAACACGATGCATTAGCTGTTAGCTTCAGCAAGTCTCTTCTCTTAGGATTTGGTTTTCCCATCTGTAAAAGTGATGTCTTAAAGTCATGAGCTGTGAGGTCCCTGCTTGGCCTAAATCTTTAGGTAAAAATATGACCATGAGAGGCCGAATGTTCATCTTTTCTAATTGTGATTCTGAAGCAACAGTAAACATACACAGTCTTGGGAATGGAGAGATGGCTCTGCAGTTAAGAGCTCCTGCAGAGGACCAGGGTTCAGTTCCCAGCACCCATGTCAGATAGCTCACAACCACCTGTAGGTTCACGCTAGTGGGCCCACTGCCCTCTTCTGGTCTCGGCATGCACCTACACACACACGCACACACACACACACACACACTCACATTAAAAAAAAAAAAGATAAGAGTATTCCAAATAGACTTGGTTAAGGGGACTTCAATATGGTGGCTTAGGGTAGTACTGGGAAAAGATGCTGAACTTGGAGCTATGTGGCCCCGAAAGCGACTCTGCCATTTATAAGCCGTAAGCAAGCTAATGGCTTCTTGTCAGAATTCCTCTCATTTTTTTCAGGTTTCTGTAGAGGAGCTTCAGTGTGGTTTTATTTTCCTGACCCTGAATGGGCATGGATGGGGCTTAGGAATCTGTGGATGGCATCTTTTGTTCCTTTTAAAAAAGATCCAGCATTTCTGTATTCAAATCCTGCCTCTAAAAGCAGCAAGATGTGACTTCTGGGAACGGCTTTAAAATACATCAACAACGAAAGGAAATGAATAAATGTGGCAGAGTTTTTACAACTGGTATCTGGGGAGTGGACATATGGGTTTTACAGCATATTCTTTGCTTTTTTCTTTTTTGTGTGCTTAAATAACTTTATCATAAAAATAAAGAGACACGAGCGGAATTGCAGCCCCTGTCTCCTTGTGGAACTTGCACAGACCTTCTCTCTCTAGCCTTGTGCCTCGTAGTGATCATAGTTTTTGTACTTTTATCTCTTGTGTCACATTCTGGGTAATTTTATCTAACCTATTTTTACTCCAATTATTCTGCCTTCAATTACACTTAATATGTTATTGCATATTTAATTTCAGCTATTATAAATTTTATTTATAGAGACACTGATTTTTTTTAAAAAATATGTTAGATTTTCTTTGTACTTTCT
This sequence comes from Psammomys obesus, assembly GCF_907164565.1. Taxonomy (NCBI): domain Eukaryota; kingdom Metazoa; phylum Chordata; class Mammalia; order Rodentia; family Muridae; genus Psammomys; species Psammomys obesus. The sequence goes on along the minus strand of NW_026589732.1, from coordinate 9,614,165 downwards.
TGTCTCTTTTTACTCTTCTCCAATAATAATGACTTCTCTGTGGGGATTTTTATTGCTTCATTTCCCAGCTTTTTGAAAGCAATAACAACAAACTAGCAGGCATAGTTGTCTTAAGCATAGTCACTTTATAACTTTGGTCTCACAATTCTAGCATCAGAAATTCTGCTTGTTCTATAATTTCTAAAGGTTCTTATTTCTAGTTCTTATGTTTGTTTGTTGTTTTTTTTTTGATGTGTACTAATCCCATTTTTTTTCTTTTTTTCTTTCTAGTTTTTGAAAGGGTTGAGATAATATTTAGGGCTGGGAATGATGCTGTAGGCCTTTAGAACTATTTAGAAAGTTTAAATACAGCCTGGACAATGTAGGGAGACCCTGTCTCATAATACAAAAGCAAAATAAGAGCAGCGATTACAACCCATATTAAATCACTCGCCTAAGTTCAATCGCTTGTAACACACACACACACACCCCTAAACGCAGAGAATTTAATCATCTAACATGAAGACACTTTCCTAGAGAGGAAATTATTATGCCAGGTTTTCAAAGACATTGACAACTCAGGACCTTTTAAAAATCAATTCAGGTGTGTGTGTGCGTGTGTGTGTGTTTAAGCATATCAAGTAGAGAGACGTGAATGTTGACTGCAAGTTTGAGCAGGGACTAACTTATTAAAAATATTTTATCTGGGGCTGAAGACAGGACACAGTGGTCTAAGAGCATTGGCTACTCTTGGGGAGGACCTAGCTTTGTTTCCTAGCACTCACATGGTGGCTGACACCTGTCTGTAACTCCAATTCCATGGTATTGCCCTCCTTCTTGTGACTTCTGTGGGAACTCCATGAATGTGGAGCAAAGGCATGCATGCAGGAAAAACAATCATACACATAAAATAAAATCGTTCTTTGAACATTGAAAAAATATTTCTCTCCCTTAGTCTCAGCAGTCAGCAATAATCTTGGAGCATCATGTTGAGATGAGGCATGGCCCTATGGCATTCCATCTTCTGTGGGCTAAGTGGGTCCCTCCTTAGAGACTCAGTCTCAGGAAGGACAAGTGCACAGTCTTTGATTTCATCTCCCTTTGCTACAGTAGGTTCCCAGCACTCTAGGGGAGGGGGAGAAGGAGTCTTAGTGCTCTCCCCTGGTTCCCTGAAAAGAGCTGGGAGTGGTTAAAGCCTACCTTCTTCAGATGTAAGATGAGTCTGACATTCACAAAGTTATAAATACCAAATAAGATACAAAAATGTTCTTTGTATATTGTAGGCCTGATAAAACTTTGTCTGGAACCGTAGACCCTTAAGCTTTGAGGAATGTCTTCACACTGTGTGACTCTTTGCAGGTAAATGCACTTTTCCTCTGTGGGTAACTAGTAACATCCATATACTCCATAAGACGTTCAAAAGCCCCAGGACATCCAATATATTCCAAAAGGGAATAGACATGGAAATTGACAGGCGTGGGGGTGCATGCCTGTAATTCCAGCACTTGGGACAGAGGCAGGCAGATCTCTGTGAGTTTGAGGCTAACCTGGTCTACAAAATAAGTCCAGGACTACACAGAGAAACCCAATCTTGAAAAACCAAAAAAAGAAAAAAAAAAAAAAAAAAAGAAATGGAAATCATCATTAGAAGTCAAGGATCTACAGGAAGAGGACAGGAAACCAGGCTGGCGTTTATTCATTTAAACATTTCTAAACTTTGAAACTTTTGCTAATGACCAAACTAATGATTATTTGCACAATAAAATCTTTTCTCTCTTTTGTTCTCTCCTAAGCTATAATTTGATGTGTGTGAAGTTCAAGGGTAAAACCACATAATCCAAATTAAGTGCTTTGGTTGGTCTTGGTTCCAGTTTAGCATATGGCAGGAAGAACATTTTGTTCCTTTCATGGTTTATTTCTTGCAGATTTTCATTCATGGGTGCAAAGACACTCAGAGCATTAGAACTGTCTTGGATGTGGGTAAATATGCCCACTTCCTTACTTGATTTCTATTTAGAGACACCAAGGGAAGAAACGAAGAAAAACTTATTAGAGTTATAATTGGAACCAATATTTCAGAGTCTTTCTACTAATTAAAATGTTGCTTTTGCCTAAAAACTTAGTAGTCAGCTGAGCCTCTTTCATCTCTTTGGCTGTATAGCGTCATGGCATTGCCCTTCGACTCCTGGTTGAATGTTTTCTTTTCTGTGAAGCTTTTCTGGCTCCGAGGAGATGATCCCTCTGAACAAACACACACTACAGCATGCTTGTGGGTGTCAGATGACAACTTGCAGGAGTCACTCTTTCCTTCCACCACGTAGGTCCTCAGGGTGGATCTCAGGCTCAGGCTTGGTAGCAGGCGCTGTTATCCACTGAGTCATCTGGTCTGGTTGGCCATTGCATCTTTAACTGGCATGTCTGTGTACACCCTGATTTTCCACTGATGTACTGCCCCTCACCCCCAGAAACCAGAGGGATGTTTGGATCTTGCTTAAAAACCAGGGTTTCTACTTCTGGAACAGCTCTGTGAAAGGAACCATTCTGCAGAGAAACAGCTACAGCGAGTAAACAGTATGTTAAAATGCTCAACCACATGTCCTAAGGGCACATAGAACATGAAGACACATTTGCTAAAGGCAATCTGCCTGCCAGGTCTTAGGAAGAACAGCAGGATCTCCTGGCACTGACTACTCTTTCCATCTTTCCTTCTCATGTGATTTACATTACAGGAGGCCCATTGTGTTCAAATATCCCTAAGAAAATAGAACTCCCATCTCCCCGCTTTCCCTCCAGTGTGTTAGGACACTAATGTTAGTGATCTCTCAGCTCTGGACTGCAGAGTCTGCTCCTTAAAAGCCTGAGAGGCTAACCCATCAGAGCTTTTCTTTCTCTCCCCAGGTTCTGCATACAGTAGCGGCTCTGTCCTTTACATAGCAGACCTGTGAGGTCCTCAGAGTCCTTGGTTCAGTGCATTTTATAGGGTGACGGTTTCAAGGAAGGAGAAGGAAAATAAAACCAGAAACCATTGCCTCCATCTTGCACCCTGGGCAGAAAATAAAAGCACCAGTAAGTCTAAGAGAGGCTGGCTCTAGTCCCTAGACCACTTTCAGAGCAGTGGTTCAGGAATTTTGCCCTGTGAACACAGGCCCTGACGAGAAGAGTTCTGAAGCTCTCTCCTCATTGGAATCAGAGTTTGGGAGATTCAAGCCTGAAAAATATCTCAGAAATAATGGAGATTTTGGTGGTAAACAGTTGAGAGAAGGTTGGTAGTTCCATAGGGCAGAAAAGTAAACCATAGGTCAAGTGGTTTAGGGGAGAACCAGGGAAAGAAGAACCAGCAAAGAAGAACTCTCTTGGGGTCAGAACAGGCTTTAAAGACTGGACTCAGTGACTTCCAGGAAGGATGAGATTTAATTGGATTAGATTTTCAGGCAAGTTATGTTCCAGGGCTTTGTCAAAAGCAATAAAGCAATCAGCTGGCAATTAGTGAGTCTCACAAAGACAGGCAGCTTAACAGAGAGATCAGAGAAAGAGACAAAAGCCCAGCTGAGACTACTGGCATCCATGGTGACCACACATGTCCAAGGCTCTGGGTGTCCTCTAAGGACCTCATGAAAACACTCCAGGTGAGTCACTGAGCCAGTAAATGAGTAACAACAACCAAGGCAAGTTCTGGTGACGGAGAAAATGAATACTCTGAGATTTATACTATATTACTTAAGTCCTCACAAAGACACACAAAGAGAGAGCAATGTGTCATCCATAACCGAGGAAACTGTCTTGGGAAGCCTGCTGTATCAGATGTCAAGTCCTAGGAACAAAGTGGTCAAGTCAGACATCACAACTAGACACAGAAGGGAAGGAAGACATGCTTAATGAAGATGGGTATGATAACAGAGCATCAGTGAGGAGACAGAGATTATTCTTAGAAAAAAAAAACAATTAGAAAGTTGTAGGTCTGGATTTGGGCGGTACAGCTGCTGAATTTAGAATTTCACTACAGGGGTTTAATAGCTCGTCAGGGAGTACATTAGGTCTGGACTTAAGGCCAATTGGCAAAGGTGAAGATGGAAAGAGACTATATGACTAAAGTAGAGAGCGGGGAAACAATGAAAAATAGAGGGTCAAGGAAGTGTATAACTCACAACACTCAACAGGCTCCCAGGAGGACGAAGGCAGCGAGATGCACACTCAAGCCCATCACAGCAAAAATGCTGCAACAACTTTTCAAAGAGAAAAATTTGAAAGCATCAAGAAAAAGAAAGAAAGAAAAAAGAGACTCCTCACATACATACAAGAGAACCCTAATAAGATTAAAAGTGAAAAAAAAAAATTTTTTTTCATCAAAACCAACAGAGACCGCAAGGCAATATGATGGAACATTCAAAGTGCTGAACGAATAAAAGGCAGCCAGAATGTCATACCCAGGAAAAGGCTTCAGATCATTCCTCCGCCTCTTGGCTGAGATCAAATGCTGCAGAACTTTTTGATAACTTCTAATTACTTTGCATAGTTTCTGTATTGTGTATCCTGTGGCCGAGTGGTTAAGGGTAGTGGCTGCCCTTGGCAGAAGACGTGGGTTTGATTCCCAGCACCTGCGCTGTGGCCGACAGGAATCTGTAGCTCCAGTGCCATCTTCTGGCTGCAGCGGGTACTACATGCAAGTGGTGTACAGATATACACACTGGCAAAAGAAAAGAAAAGAAAACATACACATAAAATAAAACAGATCTTTTAAAGAGATTTTTTTTAAAAAATTAAGAAGCTATCAGTGGACTTGGGGAGGGGCCTAAGAGGAGAAAAGGGAGGGAGGGTGGTATCGGGAGGGGCTGAGGGAGGGGGCTACAACTGTGATACAAAGTGAATAAATTGTAATAAAAAATAAATTAACTAAGCAGCATGGTTTACACAGGTATCAACTTCTCTCTCCTCTTAAAATGTGTTTCCCTCACGAAATTTGATTGTGCTGAAGTTCTCAGCACAATCCCCCACCTGTCCTTTCCGGCGGGGAGGCTTTAAGCAAGTTACTTGTCCTGTCTAGAACACACCTCTCTCCATCTACTTGAAACTTGCCTTTGGAGCTCAGCTGAAGCTTTGCTTCCTCTGGGAAGCCTTCTCTCATCCCCCAGCCTGGCAAGCTACACATATGCCATGTGTTTCTCTTTCAGAGCTGTGAAATTATACATGGGTTGGTGTGTTTGATTAAAGGAGTATGTTATGTATTCCCCAAGGAGACCTGGAGGGATGCCTCGGTGGGGAAGAGCGCTTACAGCTCTTCCAGAAGAATCAGCGTTCAGTTCCCAGCATCCAAGTCAGGTGGCTCACAACCACCTGTAACTCTAGCTCCAGGCGCCTGACTTCTGAATTCACACCTACACTCACATGAACACACCCACATAGAGATGCACATATACACAAATATACATCATATCATATACATCATATCATATACATCATATCACATATATATATCATATACATATACATCATATACATATTGTTCAAAAAATAATAACTATAGAATCTAAAAAAATTCCAAGAAGGAAGGAAGTGTGCATGTGCCTTTGTTTTGCTGTGGGTTAAGAGGATGGAAATATTTTATCTGAGGTTGGTGCCTAAGTCCAATCTCCATCAGAGAGGCACTGTGCAGCAAGTGACAGCAGCAGATGCAGAGACCCACAGCCAGACACTAGACAAAGCCAGGGCACCCCCACACTAGATAGAGAGGAAGGATTCTCGGAGCCTGAGCGGCGGAGGACATCAGCTAAACAGGGCCCGTGGGGGCTCACAGAGACCGAATCACAGTGAGGGAACCTCCGTGGGTGTGAGCTAGGGCCTCTGCACAGTTGGTTGTTCTTGTGGGACCCCCTAACAGCGGGAGGGGGAGGACCTCTGATTCACTTGCCTGCCCTTGAGATCCTTTTCTTCCTGATAGACTGCTCCAGATTTGCTATGTCACATTCAGTTAACATTGCTGGGAGGCCTGCTCTTTTTTTTTTGGGGGGGGGGGGGAGAGAAGTGGCTCTAGAGGAAAGAGGAGGTGGAAGGGGCTAGGAGGAGGAGGAGGAGGAGGGGAAACTTCAGAAAGAATAAAAATTACGATGAAGATTTTTTTTTCTTTAACGTGAGGAATGGTAGTCATTGCTCGTTGCTCACTGAGGAATGGTAGTCAATGGTAGATGCTCTGGTGGCTGCACATAGGCCAGTAAAGAAGTAGTTGGAGTGCTCCATAGAAGCGCTCATCAGTGTGTCGAGACCAGGTCCCGGGATGAAATGCAAAGCCTGTCAACTTGAGGGATGGAGCCAGAGAGGAAGGAGCTACTTGAGGTAAGCTGTTGGGCACAGGATTCTGGAACTTGGAGCTCTTGAGGGTGCAGATCTGCAAAGGCAATTGTGGTTACCAGTGAGGTTCCACTCCTTCACACCCAGGCTGTACCATTGCTGTCAGCTACCTACCTGCAGCTTTGCTCTGTCCCAACCCTTATAAAGCTTGAAATGTCCTCCCCAAACTCCAGCTTCTTTCTACTTTCTCTGAACCCCACCCTGCAGGATGGGCATGTCGAGGCTCTCGGGAGAACCTTTTGTGTTAGGCTGGTCCCACAAAGAAAAACTGCCTCTAGAAGGTAATGTAAAGCTCCTTTGTGTCTCTTTAATTTGAGCCTCTCAGCCTAAATCTCATGGGAGGAATGTGAGACTCATGCATCCTGCATCCTGAGGGGAAGGCAGATTTTCCTGTTTGTGGGCCAGTTCTCAAAGGTCGGGGGACAGGCCTTACTCACGTTAACGGGCACTTCATGAAATGAGATTTTTTTTTCCCCCAGCTCAAGGGAGTTTTAGAAAATTTCCAAATGAGGCCTATGTCTCCAAATCATAGTGATAATTACTGGCTAAGTCAGATTTTGCTATCAGGTCCGACAGAAAGTTGGAGCTGGGGAGATGGCTCAGTAGGACTCAAGTTTGAACCCCAAAAGGCAAAAAGCCAGACATGGTGGTGCGGATCTGTAATCCCAGCTCCCTTACTGCAAGGCAATAGGTAGAGTCAGAGATTATGCGGAATCGCAGAGGCCAGCTGGCCTGGAGTACGCACTGCAGCAGCAGAAAGAGGAGAGACCTTGTCTCAGAGCAAGGGGGAAAGCAAGAACCAAATCCTGCAAGTTGCTTCCTGGCTTCCACATGCATGACGCAGCACACGCATGCACGCCCAACCCCCTACCCACCAGTGTGTGTGTGTGTGTCTGTCTGTCTCTCTCTCTCTCTCACACACACACATGCACAGAGACACATTTGAGAAAGCAATAATGATTTTTCAGGAAAGAGGCTGTTGCTTTTTCTGACCACAACCTCTGTATGCACTCCAGCTTCTTGGTGGATATTTTCCATACCAAACAGCATTCCTAATGCATAGTATAACTGAGTGTGGGGGTTGTGAAACATTTGGCAAGAGTAAAAGGTTTCCGAATTCAAAATCAAATGTGAGAAGAGTGTGAGCTGTTCTTGGCAGCATTCATCCCTGTTGAGTCCTGAAACTTCGCTGCTGCCCGGGCTGTGAACACACAACACGTGCGCTTTGCACTGTGCCTGTGGTCATGCCACTTGTGCCAAGGAATGTTGCCCAAAATACCTCGGCTTGGTAAGACACTATTGTATGTTCTGGTTGCAGTGTTCTTACTGTACATATGCTGTCTTCTGCTTTCATGGGACTTCATGGTTTAATTATGGGAAAGGAAAAGACTCCAAATAGTTTGCTCTGATCATCTTCAGCACACATCAGTTTGACATATCTTTGGAGTGTACTGTGTTTTATAAAACTTGAGTTTCATTAAAAAATAAAATAAAACAGAAAGTCATGTAATGAATTTTGGCCCTGGAATGCTCCTGAGCATACTCGTGCTGTTCTGTGCTATATATACATTTATTTGGAACAACATTTTCCATATTGATTATAAGAGCAAAACAGTGATCACCTCTGACATTTGTCAACGATGCTTTATGTCCTGCAGGATCAAACATTCACCCAAGATTTCTTTTTTTTTTTTTTTTTTTTTTTGGTTTGTCCAGACATGGTTTCTCTGTTTAGCCCTGACTATCCTGGAACTCACTCAGTTTGTAGACCAGGCTGACCTCAAACTCAGAGATCTGCTTGCCTCTGCCTCTCAAGTGCTGGGATTAAAGGCATGAGCCACCACTGGCTTTAATTCTTTATGTATGAATAAGTAAGCACATCCATTCAGTAACATGAAACTTTGCTTTAATAATGGTCAAATCACACCTATGCCAAAGAGCTGTTTTAAAGGAATTATTTATGAGAATGTTTCATTTTCCTAGTTTATAAATAAACATATCTATATACATGTATATATATGTGTGTGTGTATGTATATATACCTGAGGTATGTAAAGAATTATAGAGTAAAGGGGATTTGCCAGTAAGGAGCTGTGTTATGACTGCCTTTGCTGAGAAGCCCTGACTCCTTGCTTGGGCTCACCAAGTAACAAAAAGGAAGACAAAAGCCTGGTGTCTGCTTTCACTGTGTATGTGACTTCTCTTTGGGTCGGCCATCTGTTTGACTCTGTTGGAAGCACGTTAATCTCTCAATGAATATCTATCTAAAAGTTAGTGGTTCCTAACTTCTCTCATCCCCTCTCAAGGCTAAACACACAAAGACAAGGGTCGCTCAAGTGTCTTGTCAGCCTTCACTATACCCTGCTCCAGAATCCCAAAGGCACCTAAAGCTCTAGTCATTGTCCTAAACCTGCAATCACCTGGAGGCAGAAGAACAGGACATAAAATTAACATATGAGAAATCCCTCTTGGCAGGAGGAAGGCTAGGTTTGTCCACTTTCTCTCCAAGGCTAACTAGAACTGGCCCAAGCCTGTAAAGGCGAAGGTGATCTATGACTAATGACCATATCAAAATGCACACCGCCGGGTGGAGCCTTGCACTCACAGAGATCTGCCTGCTCCTGCCAGCTGGATAAGGGGGTGCTGACCTTTGTGTGGGAAGCAGATGCTCCACTCACGTGATGATAGTGAGAACAACTTCTTTGAACTATCTCAAAGAACAAGAATGAAGATACTGGTCAGCCAGACCACACCTTGACTAAGATTGCTAACTATACATTTATCCCATTCCAGTTTTCCTCTTCTTTAAACCTCAAGCCTGTGCCAGCATCTTGGAGACAGACTTGGGATCACTGTATTTCTCATATGGTCACACTGATCAAATCTTCTGTCCCTGCCTTTTATCATTATTCTGGGTATGTTACTGGCCATGCCTAATCTCCTGGAAATTCTAGCCTCAGAGCTTCTGCTTAAAACTCTAGTACAAATAGCCATGTTAACAACTGCCATTTAATGAGTAAGGAAGCAACAGACATTCCGTTGCTCAATATATTTTTTTTTCTGTGTTGAATAACAGGAATGAGATGGGGTGGAAAAGTAAGCGGGGGTTTTCAATTGGTATGACCAGCATGAGCAAATGACCTTTGTAATCTCTGTCCTTCTAGGAGGTTCATCAAACTGAAACAAGAACTATTGCCCATTCCTAGCACACGTCTTAGAAAAAACACCTGGTGGAAAATAGCAAGTCTGGGCTGTTGCTTAATCAACATGTTTCACACTGAGGTGTCTGATCCAATTTGAATTAATTTTGATAAAGGCATAAGATCTGTGTCTATATTAATATTTTTTTCATCTGGATATCCAATTATTTCAGTACCTTATTGAAAAGACCATCTTTTCTCCCTTAAAATGCTTGTATTTCTTTGTCAAAGATCCATTGACTGTATTTGTGTGGTTCTGTCTGGGTTTCCTCTTCCATCAGACTATCTGTATATCCTTTTGCAAATACCATGGTGTGAGGAGGAAAAAGAGACAGTTCTGCAATGAGATACCCTTTCGTGGCTACCACAAGCATCTGCTTAGAATTGGAAGACCCCTGGATGGTCTTAGGGTACATTTGTTGAGATGAGTTGGTTTGGATGCATTTCTGTTGTGGTTACTCAAAGTCCAGGATCTTGTCTTTCAAACTAGCAAGCAGGTTGCTGGAAGCCATCTTTTATCAAATCAGTTCATCTTTCTCTGAGAAGTACTCAGCTTTACTGTGCAGGACTTTCCCTCTGAGGAAGGTCCCCTCCTCAATCTTAGTTCCTGTGCCCCAAGAGAGCCTGAGACAACCGGGCACCAGGGAAACGTTGGCCTTCACCAGAGTTGGTTGTTCCAGACAGCCTGTACTTTATGAGGTTCCTGAGGACTCTTTACCTTGAGGTTACATTGAAGAGTTTGGGGAAGTTGACTGGAACCAGCACACAGGAAAGTAGAACCAAAAGATCCCAGAAATCCTAAACCCAGGTGACCCTCATTGAAACCTGAGTGTACTATCCTGGAGCAGACACGAGCTCGGAAGTTTTCTGTTAAGATGTGAACCAGTAGCCGGGCATGGAACATGCCTGTAAACCCAGCACTCTGGGAGGTTGAGGCAGACAGATCTCTGTGAGAACAGCCTGCTCTACAAAGCGAGTCCAGGACAGACAAGGCTACAGAGAGAAACCCTGTGTCAAAAAATAGAAAGAAAGAAAGAAAGAAAGAAAGAAAGAAAGAAAGGAAGGAAGGAAGGAAGGAAGGAAGGAAGGAAGGAAGGAAGGAAGGAAGGAAAGAAAGAAAGAAAGAAAGAAAGAAAGAAAGAAAGAAAGAAAGAAAGAAAGAAAGAAAGAAAAAAAGATGTGAACCCATGGAATTAGCAACCTGGTTCAGTAATGAAGGTATGTGCCACCAAGCCTGAGAACATGAGTTTGATTTCTGGGACTCACATGGAGAAGGCCTGAATAGATTTCTACACATGTGCTATGGCATGCATTTGAACACACGCAATCAAATAAGATGAATCTGTAATACACTTGCATGGTGTGGCTTGCTCTTCTGTTAGTTGTTGTGTAATACATAGCTTCAGTTGTCAACTTGATACACCTGGAAAGAGGAAACCTCAATTGATTCTTCTTGATTGTTAATTGATGTGGGAGGGTTCAGCCCACTGTGGGTAGCCCCACCCCCCAGGCTGTTGGGCCCCAGATACATAAGAAAGATAACTGAGAGATGGCTTAGCTCCTAAGAGCACTGGCTGCTCTTTCAGAGAACCAGGTTTGAGTGCCAGCCTCCACATGGCTGCTCACTACGATGGGAATCTGAAGCTCTCTTCTGGCCACCAGGTTCACTGGTGGCACACAGACATACATGCACGCAAAATACTCAAAGAAGACAATTTTGTGTAAAAGAAAGAATGGAAACTGCATGTGAGTCCGAAAGTAAGTTGCTCAACTGTGTTTCTCCCGTCTGCTTCAGCTCCTACATCCACGTTTCTGCCTTGAATACCTCCCTTGGCTTCACTTGATAAAGGACTATTTATCACCTGTAAGTAGAATGAACGTTTTCCTTCCATAGTGGCTTTGGGTCAGTGTTTCATCATATAGTCACAGAAAGCAAAACAGAAAATGTGGTCTAAGAGTCCGAATTTGCAGAAGCACATTTCTAGTCCAACTTCTCCTTTATGAACTTTAATATATATATAATATATAAACTTTAACATATATAATATTTATATGTAAACATATAAATTTATATGTAAATGTATATATAAATATATAAATAAACATATAATATATATAACATATACATATTACACTTTAATATATATTAGTATAGCCACGCAGGCAGCAGGAAGGCAAAGTGGTTCAATGTGATTCTCTCTGACCCCCCTCCAGTCTCCATGCTGCTACCAGATGATGTCTTTGGCTATACCTTGGGCCAGGAAAGAAGTATTTTATCCATGATTGTACAGTTAGTAGACAGAGAAGCCCATGGCCTATGATTTTGGATTCAAATACATTTCCATCTATTTGCCACATTTTGATCACATGTAGAGCACTGTCGGTTGCCTTTTCTAAATAAAGGATTATGTATTAGAGGTAATTATAGGTGTGTGGTATGTTTGGTATTTTGCCTACATGTATGTCTGTGCACCATGTGAATGGCTAATATGTGTGGACGCCAGAAGAGGGTTTGGACCCCCAGACTGGAGGTCTACTATATGAATATTGTGTGTAACTCATGCCCATGCAGGTGTGTGTGTGCATGTGGAAGAGTTGCACACTTGTGTGGGGGCCAAGCTTGGGTGTTGCTCCTTGGGTGACATCCAGGTTTGTTTGTTTGTTTGTTTGTTTGTTTGAAGACAGGTCTGTTGCTGGCCTGGACCTTGTGAAGTGGGCTAGGCTGGTTGGTCTGTGGAATGGAGCCTGGGAATGCACTGTCTCCACCTCCTCACCTCTAGGATTATCTGTGTGTACCACCACACCTGGCATTTTTAGGTGGATTCTGGGGAACAGACTCAGGTCCTTGCACATGGTCACAAGGTGAACCCTTTTACTGACTGAGCCATCTTCCATGTACATTTTAGAGCTGCATTATACGGTGTGGTAGCTCCTACCCTCATAACCCACTTTAAAGTAAAGCAGGAAATTCAGCTCTCTTTGTTCCGGTCTCATTTCAAGCTTACACTAGCTACCCATGAGTAGCAACCACTGTATTAGATGGCAGATACTAAACTTCTGGCCAATATCGCTCTAGAGACCTTTATTTGTGTGTTCAAAATTGGGGTCAAAAAGCTTGATGTAATCCTTGCCTTCAACCATGGCAAATGAGACCAAGCAGACAAATGACAAGCTGCAGGCTACCAGTCACTTGTGTTCATTTCACTTTGCTGTGACGATTATCCAAGGTAAACAATGCGAAAGGAAGAATGATTTAATTTGGCTCATGGTTTCAGTGTTTTCTGTTTGTGGTCATTAGTCTTATTGCTTTGGGCCTGTGATGGTACGATATAAAGGCTGGGAGCCATAAGATAGAGGAAGTCTGTTTGCCTCATGGAAGCCAGTTAAGATGAGAGGGAGACAAAAAGAGAGAGACAGGAGGATGAGGATGAACATGAGTTTTGTTATCAGTGTACCCTTCAAGGTTCAAGGTCATGCCCCCAGTGACCTACCTTTTCCTACAATTTCCCATCACCTCCCAATAGTTCCATCAGCCTAAAGACAGGTCTTTAACAGACTTGCTTCCTAAGAACATTTATGATCCAAGTACCTGCTATCACAGCACTGGAAAGGTGGAGGCAAGGGGATCAAGAGTTCAAGGTCTTCTTCAGGCACTTGACAAATTCAATGCCATCTCTGTAAGACCCCATCTCAACTCTGCCACCTCCCACCTGAAAAAAGATCCAAACCATAAGATCACCTATTAATTCTATACTTCCTCAGTTCTTCAATGGAACCGATAGCCTAGCTGCTCAGCTCATTAATGGGTAAGTCTGAAACACATCTCTTAGTGAGGCATGATTAATTGGTGGTTATATGAAGCCCCTTGAGCATATTATATAAGTAAATATAAAATATGCATTTCTCTGTCCTACTCTGTTCCATCCTGTGAGAATACATACTTCTTGGGGTTTAGCAGAACATGATGATTCATTCTCAGGCTGGTGATTCATTAAGAATGCATTTCTCAATGACAGTCTCACAGATCATCAGTCTTCCAGCAGGAACTATTTTCCTAGGTCTCTAGACTTATTTCCTTTTCAGCTTAAGATGCTCTGAGAAAAAGATCTAAACATCTCAATTCTTTCAGGAAGTAAACTCTCTGGCTAGAAATCTGCAGCAGATTTTCAAATTGGGAAATGATAGCTATGGTGTGAAATAAACCTTTTTTATTGGATAGAGCATACAAACGAAAGATTATATTGCCACCTACATACCACAAGTGAGTTATTTTCCCAGAAGAAAAGAAGCGACAACTTTGCTTTGCTTTGTTGTATGTCAAATGAAAAGGAGAAAGAACAACAAAGATAAACAGATAACACACTGGACCCAGAGTGACAATTTCTTTTGGAATTGACATAAATACCTTGTATTTGCAAACATACCTCACTCACTTGTGTGGAATAACTGGGAGGCAAAAAAAAGCACACAATTTCCACAAAATTGGGAAAGGAGGGGGTGGGGTTAGCTCTAACGCTCCCTTGTCAGGTAGGTAATTTTGTATCCCGAGGTAGCCATGGCGACCATAAAAGTCACTCATGCGACTAACGATGCAACTAATGATGCCCACAATTACTTAATTGCAGGCATGCTTAACGGCTTTTGCCATTTTTGGAGGGTGCTTGAGGCTAATTGTGGCTGCAAGCGGGTAAGTACAGGTGCAGTCAGGTGTGCTCCTAATTTTCACATTTGTGCTGACAGCGGGAGAATGAACGGTCCCATCTAAAGCGGGGAGTTGCAGCAGGTGGGCTAAGATTAGTTCTTGTAAGCCCAGTGATGATGGAAAGGCTCCAAACATGAACGCAAACACAACCCGCCTGTGTTTAAGCACAGGTCCGCATCAGCAGTCACTCGCCGGCTCCCAGCACTACCCGGACTTTCTCTCCTTCTGCTCGAGCATCTCCCACTTGAATTCCTGCTCCTGTCACTACTAATGAAAGGGAACTGTTGCTTCTTATCTTCCGCAACTCCTATTCCACCACAAAACAAACATACTTTTGCATGTCTGTGTGACATGGCCTGATTTGTAGATGCTTTTGTTTTTTTCACTATAGTATGTATGTATTCAAGTATACTTTAATATATACCACAAGACAATTAGTGAGCTTTAGATGTTTTCTCACTGCTAATTAAAACTCCAAAGATGGCTACATAAAACCTTTATCACATTCCTATATGAAGAAATGTTAGAGAGGTTGTGTGAGATTTAAATATTTTTATTATATGTATGGAAGTGTGTGGCCCGCAAGTCTATCTGTGAACCACATGCGTGATGTGCTCGCAGAGGCCAGAAGTAGGTGTTGCATCTCCTGTACTGGAGTTACAGATAATTGTAAGCTGTCACACGGCTGCTGGAAATCAAACCTGGGCTCTCTGCAAGGTCACCCAGTGCTCTTCACCACTGAGTCATCTCTCCAGCCTCTAGAGAGATTATTTAATGGCAAAGATGAGACTGTTTCAAGACGTGGTTGGCTAAAGATTGATGCTCCATTTTTCTTGCCGGAAGGTAGCATACCAGTCTAGCAAGCCTACAGGCCAGCCTTGATACGAAAGCCTTTGTGCTCCTCTTGTTCAGTGAAGACTGTGACAGCACCCTGTAGAAAGTGGAGCTGGGCTTACGTTGCCCATGTAATACCCTCAGATACCATGTAAAATGCTTTTGTCTGTCACTTGGAGCATCCAAGGCAGAGAACATGCCTTCTCCAATGCCTCAAGACCCAGATGTGGGACTGTTATGATTCTTTATGGCTAGCAGTCTTTTGTAACTTTGGCTGAATTTTGTGAATTTTGGCTGAACCTTCCTGATATGGAAGCTATAACACACTGACTGTGTGCCACCACCTAGTTAATCCCCTGCTGCTATTTACCCTAGGAACTGGCCAACTCAGCTTCAGTCAGTTCAGAATATCATGAAAGAACTATGGGCTCACTCTTATATATATAAAAAGAATAAACAGAACAAGTAGGTGCTGTACGTAGTATCTTAACTTAAACCGGGTCATCTATAAACAACTAAATATTTTTGCTCAGAGTCTGGAGGTGGCTGGAAGTTTAAGATGAAGGCCAGACTATTCAGCATCTGGTGAAGGCCTCTGTTTCTTTATTTTTATTACATTACATTAAGTGTGTGTGTGTGTGTGTGTGTGTGTGTGTGTGTGTGTACAACTTTCAGAGTCAATTCTCTTCTTCCCCCATGTGGGTTCCAAGGATCAAATTCAGATCTTCAGTCTTGGCAGCAAGCATCTCTTACCCACTGAGCCATCTCAATGGCTCCCATGGACATCCTTCTTAAACGATGCCTTCTTGCTGAGTGTGCAAATGGGGAAGGATCAAGCGAGCGCCTCAAGACCCTCTCCCTTTCTTGGTGAGTCAGGGATCTCATGTAGCTCAGGCTGGCTTTGACCTCACTATATAGCTGAAGATGACCTTGAACCTCTTTCCTCTCACTTCTGTCTCCTGAGTTCTAGGAAAGGCGTGCACCTCCAGGCCTACTTTGATGTGGCGCCAGAGAATGAAACACAGAGCTCTGTGAATGGTAGACAGTCTACCCTCTGAGCGGTTCCCTCTGCCCGCAAACCTCTCTCACAGACATTACTCAATTTGTGAGCACAAACTTCTCGTGGCCTACACCTCTCAAAGACCCTTATTATTATTGGGTGTGTGTCAGCATGTGTGCGCATGTGTGTGTCCAAGCGGGCATACTTGTGCCACCCTGTGCATACTGAGGTTGGGGTGTCAAATTCACGTTTCATCTCGGTAAGGCCAAGACTCTATTTCTGCTGCACTATATTCTCCAATACGAAATACTGGCCTGTGCGCTTCTGGGCAACTCTCCCATCTCTGCCTCCCAGCTCTGGTAGGAGTGCTGAGATTACAGACGCACACTGCTGTACGGGGCTTTTTGCACTTGAGTTCAGCGATTAAACTCAGGTTCCTTGGCTTACTTGGTGGACACTTCTATGCACTGAGGTATCTCCCCAGGTCTGATCCTACCAATCAGTGCTACCACACTGAGGATCAAGTTTCCACATATAAACGCTGATAGGTGACACAAAACACAGTGAGAAGATGTGACGGAGATATGTACTTGTAGACGTCACTTTATTGGAGAAATAGAAGTGTGTTCTAGGAATAGCAAACTGCCCTAACCCCCAAGGCACTCACCTTTTGATGACCCACTGAGCCTTTTACCAAATGCTGTACATCACCTCTTCCTTGTCTCATGAGATATGCTAATTATGTTCAGACTATTCGATAGTCCACAAATAGTTCATTAAGTGTGTTAGACCCTGTTCTAGGCATTGTTGTGGATTTGGTGAGCTGAACTGGATAGCTATTCACCCTGGGAATGATTTCCTGTGAGGGAGCCTTATGCTCTAATTGTGTGCACTTTTTGTTAGGGGCTTGAGGTACAAGATTTATCCACAGCCAAGTGACAGGCCTGTGAGGACCTGCAAGTAATGAGGGAGAGAAAGTGTTGGTCACCAGAACCCTCTGACGAGGAGCGCCCTATTTGATTAGATGAAATACTTTAAGATGACATTTGGGGTGGAAGGTTAAGTCCCAAAGGCCTTCTCCATCATGGCAGTATGTCTGCTAAATTGCTTTGCATGAGAGCGGAGAGGAATTCTATAGCTCCTGGACGAAGAAGCAGGAAGGCAGAGAGATAGAAGGGGGAGAGACCAGCCATAAGCTATGGCAGAATGATGGCTGTTGCTCAGTGTAACCCTTCATGGCAGAGATATATCATTGACAAAATATGCCAAGATAATGAAATGTTTACAATGTGTGATTGTCTTGTGGATATTGGTGAGGAGGTGGTTGAGTTTGGTAGCTGGAATAAAGCTGAACACTTCAGTGTCTCTCTCCCCCTCCCTCTTCCTCTTTCCTTTCCTATACTTCTTTAATTTCCTTCCTCCTTTTCTTTCTTAAATTCAAGTCCTCTACTGTAGCAGAGAACAACTTAGGAGGTAAGGGAAAGTATACGAATATTCTGTAACACTGTAACCTGGCAGGCTGGGGGTACCAGTGGGCTTGAAGAGATGGGGTATGGTACTCAGGCATTGCAGCTGTGGCTTAGAAGATGGTTAAAGGAAATAAAATAACTAACAAAGGCTGGAAGACAAAGCTACAAGGGCTGTTCAAAGCTCAGCTAAATAATCACACCCGGAGTGTTTTCCTGTGCTGTAGGATTTGAGTGGGCAGAAGTGAGATGGCTGAACATTGCTAGGAGTTCACAATGTGCCTGGCCCAGTTCTGGGGGTCCCAAGGAGATGAAGATGCTGCCACTCACTCTGAGATAGAGACTGTTGGAATACAGTAACAAAACTGTGGCTGGGGAAAGTTTCTTGGAGGATGGTACCTGATATACACTTTAGAAGATTCAAGGACTTGCAGAGGTGTGTAAGAAAAGCCTCCTGGGAAGAGGAGTAAAGCAGGAGAGAGGTGTCAGGACTGGAGGGGAACTGAAGCAGAGCAGAGGTTCCCAGGGGTTAAAATGGCTTCCTTAACCACTCAAGGGTTCTGAACTTCACTTGAAGGGACTGGTAAACTGTGGAACGACTTAAAACAGGTGAAAATGATGACAATTAATTTCTGATATGAAGATCACCCTGAGGGTTGGAAAGATGGTCCAGCAGGTAAAAGTTGTTGGACAAGCCTGAATGACTTCAATTTGATCTCTGTAACTGATGGAAAAATCAGATGCAGCACTCTTTTTGTGTAACCCCAGCATTTTTTTTTTTTCAAGACAGGTTTCTCCATGTAGGCTTGGCAGTCCTGGACTCACTTTGCAGACCAGGCTTGCCTTGAACTTACAGAGTTCTGCTTGCCTCTGCCCCCTCCCCCCAACTGCTTGCATTCCAGGTGTGTGCCACCACAAACCCCAGCATTCTTACAGTGTGGTGGAACATGAGGACAAGAGAATAAGCTGCAAGTACTGAGCAGGCCAGCTAGCCTGTAGCCAACATGGCAGAAACAAGAGAAACCATGCTTCAGTGAGGTAAAGTAAGACTAAGTTCCCCCAAATTGTCTTCTGATCTCCACTTGCTCTGTGTGGTAAACACACACACGCACACACACACACACACACCCTCACACACACAAACACTCACATACACACATACACACACACGTGCACACACACACACACACACACACACGCACACACACACACACTATAAATACTAGTTAAAAAAGACCTCTCTGGTTTATGTGCCACTCTCTTTGAGCTCTCAAAGTATTCACTTGTCTGTGTCATATTTGTTCCTGACTGAGGTCTCCGTTGGCACTACTTCATCAACATCTTTTGGGAAGACCTGTAGTTTTATTTCTGCATGATTAGCATGTTTTGTCCTGTCCGGGAATTATAGAAGCTATTTGGTGGATTTATAAACCTATTAAGGAATAAATAATCAAAATGAGAGAGAGAGAGAGAGAAGGAGGGAAGGATAGAGAGTGCCATACATATAATACAATACAGATACACACACACACACACACACACCACACACACATCAGAAATCAGGATGAAGGTAGTAAAAGCCTGAAGGAGGATATGAGGCTAACTGGGCCTTATCTATAAACATACATAAAGTGTGGTCTTCTGGGCTTTGTGACTGACAGGCGGTTGAAAGAGGAGGTAGTGAGGAAGACCTCTTTGTTTTTTTACTCTGTGACCTGTAGCAGAGAGAGGAAATCCAATCAGGAGCAGGTTTGTTTGGAGAGGGTCTAGGGAGACTATTGTCCCGTGACTTTCAGTAGTCAATGCATCACCTGGAAACCGCACACAGAAGACTACCTGTGAAGCAGATCATGGACTCTGACTGGGAGGCTGCGGGTTGTAGGTAATAAACATACAGGCGATCTTTGAAGATGTGAGGGAGGATATGATGTCACAGGCAGAAGACAAGAGGAAGGATGCCAAAACCATGATTAATGTTAATTTTTGTGAGAAGACATGGACAGAACTCTTCTGGAATGCAGGGTTAATTCCAAAGAATGAAAACTGGGAGAGAGAGAAAACTGCTATAGATGTTATTATAATGGACCCAATTAGTCCTGGTGGCACACTTAGATGCTCCTTCGTATTTCTCCAACAGTTAAGCAGTTCATGTGACTAATTCTGCCCAATGGGCATGAAGAGGAAATGATAAATGACAGGTGTTCCTTCTGGGCTGAATCTCTTAAGAGTTGGCAATGTGAGACATCAGCTCTGTGGAGGCCTGCTTGTGACTTGATGGAGCCAAGACAGAAACAGCCTGGGCAGGAGTCACATGATCATGGCACCCTCAGAGCAACTGGTTTTGCCTGAGTGAGGAATGAGTTCTTGTTGTGTTAGGCCACTGAAAGTTAAGAGTCAATTTGTTACTGCCATAAGCCAGCTAATTCTGACTACTGCATCATGGGGTTGCAATTCAAGAAGAAGCTAGTAAAACATAACACAAAGTAAAAACGACTAGGTGGATTAAAGAACAAACAAACAGAAATGACTAGTGGATTAAAAACACTAGAAGAAGAAAAGCCTAGTAGAAATAGATGCATACTGAGAATGCAGACACAACCTTCATAACTTCAGGTAAAGAAGTGAAAGGGAAAAACAGGGAGACATGAGAACACATGATGAAATTGCTTTTGTCTTTAGGAAACATTTGTCGGTTTGGGGGAGAAAGAGAACAAAAAGATTTAAAAAAAAAACATAGAAAAAAAGCTTAATCCCAGCACTCTTGAGGCAGAGGCAGGTAAATGTGAGTTAGAGGCTAACCTGATCTACAGAGCTAGTCCCAGGACAGCCAGGGCTACACAGAGAAACCCTGTCTTAGAAAACAAACATAGGGAAGGAAGGTGATATATCTCTTCAGAGACATCTCTGACTGGGAGCCCATTAGGACTGAGACATGTGCAGAAAAATCACTTCTTCACCTTACATCCCATCATGGATCTTCTCATTCTGAACCGAGGAAGCCCCTTAGCTGGACTTCACACTGACCATACCTACATGGATGACCATGCTTGGCATATTGCCATGACTCAAAATGTGAGTTCCGTGTAGCCTGGGCTTACCAGGGCACTGTCCCTTTGGTGGTCAGCTGCTTCGCAGACAGAATGAGAAGCATTCTTCTGGAATCAGACTATGAGGGTGGGTGAGACAAACTGTGTTCGCTCCAATTTCATACATGTTTACATGTATGTATGCAAACATGTTTACATGTTTGGAGACATGGTCTTTAAAGGGATAATTAAGTGAGGTCATGAGGTGTTCTCTCTGTCCATTTCTCTGTGCTCCTTAATCTCCTGTTTCCTACTGTTGTCGTCAGTGTTTTGACTCTCATGGGGACATCATGGTGATGTTAAAATCCTTCCAGTGTGGTGGGGAAGAGACATGCTACGAAAACTTATCATCTTCATGGTCAAGAGTGCCAAGTCACAGCCCTGCCAGCCTTACTGGTGACACAGATAACAAGCAGCTGTCAGGTGGGGGAGGGACAGCCACTCTGTGACCCGACGTCCTTTGGGAATTCTGCAGACTCATTAGTTTATTAGAACTTCCTCGTGTGAAGAGTTAGAACACTGCAAACAGAGAAAAGTTATGTGCTGTTTTTAGTCCCTCTTCTATGTCTGCTTCTGACCTAACATCCTTTCCACATTCAGGTAAGTCATTTTTGAATGTACTGACTTAGCATATCATTGGCTTCCACCAACTTAAACACTGACGTCATCAGATGGCATTGAAAGCTGCTGGCAGAGGCTTCCTTGCTTCTCTGTAGCCCTCCTGCTGCCCTGACCAATGCAAAGACTTATGACTATCTTTGATCTGTGACTGTAAGAGTCCTAATAACCACTTCCATGGTGGGATGTGTCATTCAGAACAACCTAAACCAGTGCTCCCAGGCCATGGTCACACATATTTGGCTCAGAAACAATGACCTCCTATTTCCTCTGCAATGAGAACACTGTTTTACCCTGACAGAGATATAATTTCTTTTATTACCTTCTTTCCCTTTATTTTATTTTATTTTATTTTATTTTATTTTATTTTTTGTGCTAGAGATTAAACCTAGGGCTTCATGTATGAGGCAAGTGCCCCACCACTGAGTTATAGCCATTTGTCTAGAAATTTTATTTCCAAACACAGCCTGGGAGCTGGTGTGATGGCCTAGTGGGTAAGGGCATCTGCTGCCAAACCTGATGGCCTGAATTTGATCCCTAAGATCCACATTGTAGAAGAGAATCTATTTCTGAAAGTTCTCCTCTAACCTACACATGTGTGCTGTGGTACAAACCCACCTCCTCTGCAAAATGTACACAATAAATAAGTCTAAAATATAAACACAACTCAATTCTCAAAATTGAATGCTTGAAGCCTAAAGTCCAGCCTTCATAAATAAACTTCAGAAAATGTTGGAATCCCTTAAACATTAACAAAGGGTTTCCGTACACCAAAAAATTACTTATTCATATATTACTCATACGAATATGGAGCCCAGGACCAAATTCTTTTACCTGCTTTTATTGATTGGAAGTGTAAAGAAAGAATGTTACCTGTCACTGAAGTCAGTTTTTGTCTTCTTAGGAATTTTAACTCTCATTTCATTTGTTTATTTTGAATGTGTGATGGAGCCCAGTATGAAAGCCAGAGGACAACTTGAAGGGGTCAGTTTTCTCCTTTCCTCCCTCTCTCTCCTCCTAAGAGTCAGCAACGTTTACAGAGTATCTATTTCTATTTTACTTTGAAGTTTTTCATTAATTCGTTTTGGGTTGTTGAGTCTCAAGGACCACAAATTTCATTGCTGTCTCATGCCATGTCTGTTTGGATCACCTTCAAATGCACACGGTCATACAGAAAGCCATTTTAGTTCCCACCTGACATAACTGTGACTCTACTTCTATGAGGTTTTTCTTTCTCCCCTATTCTAGACAGTGTGCATGTGTTGGAGACTTCAGAAGGCCCAGGAGCAACCGTCAACCCCTGAGCAATAAGAGTTACCTCATAAACATCGCAACTTCCCAAGACATTGTGGAACAATTTTAGGGTGCATTCTAGTCTGCCTTTCAGGGTGCCCACTGCAGAACCTACCCACGGTGGACTTTCCTGCTCAGTAACCTGCTACTTTCCGTTTAAGGCTCACTTGAGCTTTGAGAAATTGTTTTCCCAATTAAAGTACCTACCACTAGGAGCTGCTGGGAAGAGCAGGGTGGGCAGGCAATTCAGGGAAATGGATGTGTTGGAACAAATGTGCATACATAATTAAATAACTAAAACACTTAAGCACTGTGTGCTGGGCACATCCACACATTCCGTATCTTCAATCTTAGCAAGCCGTTGATATCCTCATTTTCAAATGAAAAACAGAATAAAATGAAAAATAGCAACCAGGGAAGACAGCAAGCATGAGGACCCTAGTTCAAGCCCCAGAACCACACAGGAAGCCAAACGTGGTGATGCATGGTCTTTGGTATTCTCAGTGCTGGGGAGGCAGTTACCTGGGACTCACTGGTCCCTCAGCCTAGTCAGATCTGTGAGTCCAAGGCCTGTAAGAGACCACCTCAAAAACTGAGGTGGACGGATCCAGTCATGTAGGAGATGAGGCAAAAACCTGTTAAGGAATAGAGCTGCCCACTGTGGGAGCCGCCAGTCCACGGGCTGAGACAATAAATGGAATAAAGACCAGAAATGGACCCAAGCTTTTATTGCTCTCTTTTTTCGGCTGCCGACTGGACGTGATCAGCTGTTGTCAAGCTCCTGCCACCATGACTTCCCTTGCTTGATGGTTTATACTTTGAACTCTGAGCTGAAATAAACCCTTCCTTGAGCTGTATTTGGTCAGGAAAACACTACCACATATACACACATACATTCAAACACACACACACCACACACACACACACACACACACACACACACACACACACCATGCAAAGGATCACCCAAGATCATGTAACTAATACAAGCTGACATGCAGACCTGGAGCTGCATTGACATTATTTTGCCTCTCCTCTGCTTTGTTTGGATAGAGTTGCTTCAGCAGCCAGTGGCTTTTTTTTATCTTTCTATTTTTTTCTTTTCAAACCATTCTGTTTGCTTATCTGCATTTTAAATGGGAGAATTTCCTGCCAGTTGAACTTCAAGTTCTAAGTGGAAAAAAAAAAAAAAAAAAAAAAAAAAAAAAGCCCATCTTGGTGTGGTCTCCTAGCAACAATTTATGAAACACTTTAAGGTAATTCTTCTTCTCAAGCACGTTTCAAAATGTTGAAGCGTGTTCATTCCCTTCGATCATTAACACGCCCAGGAATGCACCTTATTCCAGCAATTATAAGCTTGTCAACAGGTTGCTGAGCACTCTGAGAGCAAGGCAGACTTCATTCCCTCCTGGAAGTCAAGCACGCCGTTTCCAGCCTAGCAGGGCAGGGCAGGTCCATTTCTCTTTGAAAGAAAGGCTTAATTAACTGGTGGGGAGGGCAGGTAGGAAAAGAACCTCAAATGGCCATCTGTGAAATGTGGAGTCCATGACAACGCATCCCATCCCAGGGAGTCAGCGAGTGCTTGAGTGTCTAAGGACCAATCCACAATGCAGACAGCTTTCTGCCCCTCTTCCGCTGGACCCTCCCTTTGGACCTCCGTAGACAGGGATATCCAGCAGGCTCGGTTTCCTTCTCTGGCCCCCCAAAGCTGGAGCTCTGCTCTATTTTTTAAATTTATTTTCGTTTTTGAGACAAGTCTTGCCTCGATTTGCTGTATTAGCAAAGGTAACTTTGACCTAATCTCCCTGCCTCCACGTCCTGGTACCGGGATTACAGGCATGTGTTAACACAGCCAGCTTTATTCCCTGCAGGGGAAATGGGAACCTCCTGCTTGCTGGCAAACACTCTTGTCAACTGAGCCACAACCCCAGCTCTGCTTTAAAGTAGCTATCAGTTTGGGCGTCTTTGTTTTTAATCCTCTTTTTCATGTTTTAGAATATATGTCTGAGAGGGGAAAGCCACCTTGGCAGTTAGAATTGCCGTCTGGGTTGTGGTGCAGAGCCGTCAGGCCTGACTCCAATTCTTTAGGTGAGAAAAAAAAATCACAGCCAGTGTGGTTCCTTGGGACAAAAGCTAAGACGCCAGGGTAAGTTTCGGAACCAAGACTTAAGGGAACTCTGGGCTTACTGGCTGATATGAGGCTTACATAGCTGGACTTTTGTAGCTGACTTAACGTATTTAATGAGCATGTGGTGATGTAGATTTATGAGGCCCAGCGTGGCAGAAGACAGCATAACACTTTACCACTGAGGACTCTTCCTCCAGTCTGCTCTCTGCTGTCTGACTTCTCCCACAATGTGACCAGATGCTTCACGTTCTTACCACCAAGAGCATGCTGCCTGAATATGGCAAATGTGCCTTCTTGCCAACTTTTAGGCCTTCTTTTACGCGTCTAAAATAAAAATATGTTTCTAGGTGGCATGTTAGATAAGACCTGTTTTGGTTTGTGATTTTGTAGCTTAGGGAAATTATTATATTTTTCTTTAACCATTGGTCTCTTGGCAGATGGGAAGTGTTCAGTAATATATTAGCTTCCTTCCCTGCTGTGTTCTCTTGGATCTCGGTTCTGGGAGAAGGTGTCTCAAGCACATCTGAAGCTTGCCTTTCCTAAGTGAGACAGCAGCAGTGAGTATGTTATCATTTCCACGGAGACAGTATCATCATAATGCAATATTAGCTGCTGAGGTCTTCCATCGTTTCCTGCCTGGAGAGTTATAGCCCTGGCATTGAGGATTTAAGGCCTACAGCCTGAACACTACTTACTACAAATCTCTCACAAAGCTGCTGCAATAAATCTCCTGGAGGAAAAGTCATTGCATAAAAAAATCCCCAACTCCAGGGAGCTGGCCATTTATTTTCCCAGAAAGGGGGCTGAGAGAGAGAGAGAGAGACTCTCTATGCCTTTGACTCCATGGAGCAGAACCCAACAAGCATTCATCAGGGAAAGCCAAGTGATGGGCCAATCAGATCATTTGGAGAAGGAAAATGCATTGGGAAGTGCTCATCCAAGCATTCCCCTTTCCTGTCTTCAGCTCTAGATACCTCCTTGGTCTGGGGAACAGCTACACAGAGCCACACCTGGAGAGTTTGTTATTCTTAAAGATGGCCTGCCAGCAGTGCTGTGGAGTCAGGAGGCTGCAGAGGGGACCCAGACACGATGAAGAGTTATTTCACCTACCCATTTTTTTCATACCCACAAATGTAAAATATGCACATTCACATGGGTTTACATGTGACAACACACACAGAAGGGGGAAAAAAAAAGCAAAATAAGTATTTTTGTTAGTTTCCAGTGACAAAAATGGAAAAATTTCCAAAGAAAGATGAAATCCAGATTTTTGGCTTCCATGAGCCAATTGGAACATCTGACAATTATGTCCCAACATTTCTGAGTCTCTGAGACATATGTACATGCCTCGTGTTGTGCTGTGTCCCACTCTGCCTTCCTTAGCTATTCTGTAAGCCTAGTGCTTATAATCTCGCTTTAGTTTGTTCAGCCTGGGGTCTGTTCTCTTGCCCTGTGCCACCTCTGTTCTCAGATCGGGAGTTACCGCTGATTGGCCCATGGCCTCTGAGGCCTCTGAGGAGGCAGTCTGCTGTAGCGGCTCAGCTTGGGTGGTGCCCAGAGAGAGAGCACAGCTCAGATCTCATTTCTCTCTTACTCTGGGATATTTGCCAGCTTGCTCAATCTCTTGAAATCTAGTTAGCCCATAGCCAAATACATACAATGGAATCTCCTGCCAGGGCATTTGTAAGAACTCAATGTGGTAAAAGCTGCAAAGTGCCTGGCACCTTGGAATCTCTTAGCTTTAGCAGTGCCATGATCTCCATTCATGCCTTTTCATGGCTTCTTTGCTGTACCTGCAATACAACTTCGCATTTTTGCTCCCAGGAAGCACTATAAAACTTTCATCTTTGTAGTGACATGCTGTTCAGCATAAACACTCATTGACCAGATAGCTGTTGCCTGTCTAGATTATAATTTACTCATTATTTATTTATCTCAAATGTTTGTGTGCATATGTGTACGTGTGTGCATTTTTATGTGTTTCGGTGTATGTGTGTATATAAATGTCCTTGTGTGTAGGTGAATGAAGCCTGATGTTGACATTGGAATCTCTCTTGATGGTTGTCCACTTTATTCATTGAGGCTTGGGCTCTCAGCAGACCTGGAGCTCACTCTCATGGCTAGTTTAGTTAGCCGACTTGCTCCAGGCATGTCCTGTCTTCACTTTCTGAGTGTTGGAGTCTCCATGCTCCTGAGGCATTTATGTAGGTGCTCGGAGCCAACACTCTAGTTCTCAACCTTGCACAGTGGGCATACTCTAACCATCGAGCTGTGGCTTCATCCCCTAATTTACCTAATTATTATGCTATCATTGCACATTCAGTTTGTTCTTCCTTGTTTGTTTGAGATAAGGTCTCATTAATAACCCTGGCTGGCCAGGAACTCACTGGCTTTGTAGGTCAGGCTGGCCTTGGACTTTTCATGATCCTCCTCTCTCAGCTTCTGGAGTGCTGGGCTTACAGCCCGACACATGTCACTACACCTGGCTTAATTGCTACACTTTTAGAAGATAAGACTTTTTAGGTTTTTGCAACGTAATTTTGTTTTGTTTTCTTATGTGGTTACTTCTCATGTTCCCACTATACTAAAGGGCTCAGGGCTCTCATTTGTCCTTTAGTACTTGCTTTTTAAATATGAACTTAGTAGGGAAATGTAATAAGGCCTTAAAGGCCATCGGCGACAGAGAACATGTGGGGGCCAGAAGAACATTTATGAGAATCTCTTCTGCCACGTATGTCCTGGGGATTGATTGAACTCAGGTCATTGGCTGTGCAGCAAGTGCCTTTAACGGCTGAACCATCTGGCTGAGACAAATAACAAATGTAGGATTGTTATTTTCTTATTCCCTTCCCTAGCCAGGAGTAATCATCTGGTGGCCAGGCACATGTTCTATCTCCCCTTGTCCAAAAAAGCAAGATTCTTCTTTGATAGAGAAAAGTTACAGTAGGGAACGTGGAGAGAAAGAACACCGCTGTTGGAAGCAGCTTGCTGGGTGACTCTTACGGGGTATGGACAAGAGGAAGAATCCAGAGAAGTCTGAGAAAAGTGGATAAACGAGAAAATAGAATTTTTGTAAGAGGAACAGACAGACCTGAACCATGGGGATTTACTTAAAATTTTCAAAATGGCAAGTTAAAAAAAAAATGGAATTATGGTGCTGGTGTTGTGGGTCAGTGGTCAAGAGTGTTCACTGCTCTTGTTCAGTGCTGACTTTGGTTCCAAACACCCACATCAGGTGGCCCGCAACCACCTGTAAGGCCAGCTCCAGGGGGAATTATGCCTCTGAATTCTGTGGGCTCCTGTGCTCTCTCGTCTCTCTCTGTCTGTCACACACACACACACACACACACACACACACACACACACCCTCATTACAGAGAAAGAAACAAGGAATTCCCTCTCGATCAGTGTTGCTGCTTGACTGTGTCAGCATTTTGAGACTACGCTGCATGTGTCCTTGGATGATCATAGGTTGTCAGTGACTCAAGTGATTCAACAGCTTTGTGACATGACTGAATAAAGAATATAGTGGGAGTACCTGAGAAAATAAGGACAAATGAATGAAAAGGCAAACTTTCAGTGTCACCAGGAGATCAGGATGCAAAATCCCAAGGTCCCATGCTTTTGCTGAAGTAAGCCACTGACTCCACGTGTGCTTTCCAGGAAGCGTGCAGGGGCTTCTTTCTCAATGCTCAGTGTGTCAAATCCAGTTCCC
Organism: Psammomys obesus; assembly: GCF_907164565.1. Taxonomy (NCBI): domain Eukaryota; kingdom Metazoa; phylum Chordata; class Mammalia; order Rodentia; family Muridae; genus Psammomys; species Psammomys obesus. Next base: position 9,585,802 of record NW_026589732.1, on the reverse strand, counting down.
ACAGCTGGGAATGGAGAGAAACTTCTTCCTGAATGAGTCTACTCAGGAAAACTCTACCTGACAACTTTTGATATGTCTATAAAAAGCTCTCAAACAACACTTTGATAGCCTCTTAAAAAACAATTTCCCTCCTTGTGGGCTAATGTCAAAACACCAGATACAACTAGCAAAAGACAAATCAATTTTTTCTGATGGTTTGACTTGATGCGAAGATAACGTTTTGACAGCTCAGAGGAACGGATGAGCTACACATCCTTCAGGAAAGGCTTCACAAATATTAGTTCCTGCAACTACAACTTGAGAGAGATTGGACACTCAAAAGTTTATGTTGTTGTCTATATAGGAAATAGCCCTATGTTTTGACAGTCCGATTGTCGGAAAGGGCTGAAATATCTGTTTGCAATGAGAGAGCATGAATTTAAACTACAAATATTCTTAAAATGGGTTCAGAAAAGCAAATGCAGAAGATCTCTACAGATCTGTGAAACCTAAGTGCTGCCTTTGAAAGCACTTCGCCTTCTTTACCCATGTGGCTAGTCTTAGATAGCATCTAGAGAAAAAAACACCTAAATTAAGGAAGGGACCAGTCTCATCCAACTGAAAGAAAAACGGTGATTTCGAAGCCAAGCAGAAAGTGTTAGGTTTCCTTAATGAATTTTAAGTATTTGCTCTGAGCTGGCGTGCGGCCTAGGCGGTGCTGTTGGCTCATGAATGCTTGGTTGCCAAGTAGAAACACAAAGATAAAGGCAAGGCAGAAAATGTCAACTCTGGTAGGGAGGTGAGGGGCACAGCCACAACCGTGGAAAGGAAGCAGTGGGAAGTCACAAGGAGTGATGAGGTGGCTGTCCTGGGACTTCTGCTTCTCCAGAGTAAATGAAGGAAGACATACACCAGTTTTACACTAAGGGTGTTCAGAGGGTTTATTGTCCATGCGAAGCCAGCTGGCAGCACAGGAACACACAGGCAATGATGCTTCTTTCCCCACAACGTTTCTAATCGGTTAATTCTTTTTTTTTTTTTTTTTTGTTCACTGTGATATCTTCTTCATTCTCCACCAGATTTAGCATCCACTTCCTGTGGAAGATTAACAGCCATGTCCTGTAAATGGGACTATCACCGAGAGGGCTGGAAAGAGGATCGTTTCTGTCTTTTCTTTGCAGAGCCCATTTACAAGCTGCTCTCTACGTGGCTGATAGGCATCTTGGATCCCAGTGAGGCAGGAGAGACCTGTGGACTCTTCTGGCATACTGGAACCAAATAGACAATGAACATGATCCATCAGCAGCTTTGAGCTTCAGAACCACACTATCTAAAATACCAGGCAAGAAAGGAGTACGCCTTCCAGATTGGTTAACCAAGTTGTCAGAAATGTCCTCCATCACGAGAGAGCACACACCTAACTTGAGCTGCCTCTACTCCTTGAAACAAAACACAGCATGCTAGGCGCTATGGAGAGGCAGATGGCGTGCATGTTTCTCAGGCTGTGCGCTGGAATACTGCCACTAAGTCGGATTCTGCTGAGGTGAATTGCTTTTAGCTGAAGGCAGAGGGAGGATTTTTGACTGCTTTGACACTCTGAAGTCCCATGTTGTTCCTTTTCCACAAGAGTACCTCAGTCAGGACAACGAAGAGTAGCCCTGAGGGATCCAGAACAGAGTAGAGAAATTCTAGTCTCAAGAGCTTTTTTTTTTTTTTTTTTTTTAGTCAGAAAAAAAAAAAAAGAAAAGAAAACACTATGCTGATAAGTTAAACAGTCTTACACAATGTGGCAATATTGTTTTGTAAAAAAAAAAAAAATTAAATTGCTCCCTCTTTCTCTCTTCCTCTCTCCTTCCTTCTTTTCTTCCCCTTTTCTTTCCTTCTCCCTCCCTTCCCTTCCCTCCCCTCCCCTCGCCTCGCCTCCCCTGCTCTCCCGTCCTCTTCTTCCTTCCCCATCCACCTCTCCTCCCTTTTCTTCCTGCTGTGGAGGCTGACCTCTGAGCCTCACGCATTCCAGGCACACGGTCTACCATTACAGTGCATCCCTAGCAACTAAGTGTTCATCTCCGCTTACGTCTCTGAAACTCATACGGGAGCTTGTAACCCCAATTTAGATGATCACCTACACTCTTCAAAAGCGCTCTGAGCCTGTTCTTTTGCTTTCTTAACTGAAGTAGCTGGCAACGTAGAGTTGGCTGCCACATCTATGGTTCCAGCGTGAAATGGCAGTTTCCTGGGTCATTCCTTCCAGGCAGCCACACCCACCGATGTTCACTGCCTGCAATTGTGAAGGGCCGGAACTTCTGACCGACACAGCTTTGAGCTAATAGACGAGGTGTGTGTGTGTGTGTGTGTGTGTGTGTGTGTGTGTGTGTGTGTGTGTGT